>NC_139239.1:42972284-43572284 GCF_977018435.1 Lepisma saccharinum | reverse complement strand
AAACCTCTCTCGGGAACGATGTGCCACACACACACGTGCGCGCGCTGGCGCCTCTTATTATTTGTGCAAGAAAAAGATGTTAAACTTGTTAAAACTGCTCTGTGACCCTCTCGTTCTTCACGTCGTGGACGAAGGACTTCTCGGCGACCAGGATGACGCTACATACGGTGTCCTCGGGCAGCGGACTGTTAAACTCGCAGACGACCTTAATGTTGGTGCGATCGTTGACCACCACCTGCTTCCTCTTCGTGGTATTGATGACGGACATGGGTCTGTGGGTTATGAATTCGCTGGGCGTGTAGTACATGTCCATGCTTCCCTCGGTCACGCGTTTGAAAGCCGTGTAAGCTTCGTAAAGTTTCAGGTAATCGTCTTTGGTCATGTCGAGGTTGTAATTCTCGCGCGGGAACACTTCGTTGCGTCCATTTTTGAGATAAACGTTCTTGATCTTGCAGTCGTCGAATTTGCTGGAATTTTTTTCCTGGTTGTTATCGCGACCAGTCTGAAAGAGCACTACGACGAAATCTGGCATGTCGAACTGTATGTTGTTGAACTGAGTTGTCACGTCGAATTCCATGTGACTTCCCGACGCCACCTTCTGCACGCACTGGTAACCGTGAAAGCGAATCGGTACCTGCGGACTCTTCAAGATCTCCGTTTTGTACTTGAGGGCGTAGTTTGTTTCGTATTCTACGATCGGCATTCTCAACTCCATGCTCCGGATGACACACTTGGCTGCTTCGGGTAATGTGTTGGCTATCGGCGTGCCGTCAGCGTTCAAGTTGGTGTATCGCATCAGCGCGTCGTTGTCGTTGGCCGCTCTTCGAAACGTGACGCGCAATCCCCCCTTCCACATGATCTCTTTGTAGTCGGAGAAGAATCCCGGTAGCAGACGCATGGGAAAGAGCACCGTGTGACTTCTAGTCGATATTTTGGTCCCCGCTTCGAATCCTCCCGCCTGGTAGTATGCCGCGTTTGTTTTGGATAATTTCAATGTTCCCACTGCCGTCGACGTGATGCCTGGATAATCGATTCTGTCGATGACGGTGTTGTGTTTCCTCACCTCCACCTGCGAGAACAGATGAGGCACGAAGTTGTCCACGAGTATCAAATTTGCATTGGGCGGAAACGCGTCTCCGCTTTCCTTCTTCACCACGTCGAATTGAAGGTAGAGGTCCGCTCTGTGAGGATGAACAAACCCGTCGCCTACGTCCACGTCGTATTCGATCTCCCTGTTTGCTTCGTTGAGATTGGCGAACGTGCGACGGTTCGGAGGAAAAGATTGCAATTCGTAACTTTCGATTTGTTCCATTTTCACTATGCGTGTTATTTATTATACGTTGATCTCCACGATGGCCGTCGTAGTGGCACCTGCGAAATCCACCACGTCTCCTTTCTCGTTTGTCACCACTAACTCTATGTCGTCTATGCGGTTGCGGCATACTGGAAAATAGATCGGCGAAGAGGGTGTGTAGATGATCGGTTCCATGAATTCGGAACTTGGTTTAAACGTGGCTATGATTCCCGTCTGCTTGTGACTTCCCAGCAACCCCCCGTCCGAAGATTTTGTGATCATGCCTTCCGCCACGTTGCAGTGAACGTTCAGAGTTTCTATGGCTAGAAATTTAGGAATGTTGGTTGCTGTGTGCTTGATGCCAGCTTCGAGTTTGGTGTCGTTCTCGAAACCTAAAAGTTCTCCCATGGTGCCCAGGTCCACGGTCTCCGTCGCCGACACGATTTCCACTCTGTGCGTGACCGAATTTTGAGAAAGGTACGTGCCTTTGGGTAACTGAGCTTGCAAAGTGGAAAGATTGTATTGGCCTGGCGTGACGACGATGTGTTCGTTTCCGACACTAATTTTATTATTGTGCTGCGTGACGTTAGGTATGAGGTACATGCTGTAGAATGCACGCAGAGCTACGGATTTAGGATAGACGATGTCGTCGTGCAGCGTGAGTTTCAGGATCGAAGATTCGCTCGTGAGATGGAACACGCCCATCGTGTTTCAGGTTCCACAATGCTTTCTGAAAATGTTCCACCGACGGGTTATTTATTTTAGACATGTATGCGAGAACAGAAAGGCAAAGGTGGCCGCAGTTAACATCGGTGAAACCCTGGATGCGTTCGTCATTGTAGTAGAGGTTGGCAACACTGAGATACTTCACCAACCTGGCAGGTGGTGTGCCACCGAACGAATCGAAAACAAATGCATTGTTATCGTCAATTTTGAGGTAGCATATCCAATGTGTACCAGGATTTTTGTAACTGTCCAGGTTGACCACGCCATACTCTTTTTTCTTCACAGCAGAGGGTAGAGAATCGGACATGAAAACACCCCTGAAGTTTTTTATTCCCAACAGTTCGATTAGAGATTCAATATCGAAGTTGGACAGGGCTTCTTCTTTTTTTTATATTTTTTCAAAGCATCGAGGTTGCTTTTTTGCTTTTTGGTTATACCTTTCCCCTTCTTCTCCATAGCCAGATTGTGACGTTTTTGTTCTTCCAGTTCCGCCTTGTTCTTCTTCGAGTCGATGACGGTTTTCGCGATGGCGGCGCTTCCGCCGGCCAAACTTCCAACGGCCCCCAATGCTGCCAGGATGGCCGGGATGCTGAATATGAAACCTCCGATTTTTTGCTGTTTCCGCGAACGCTGCAAGCGTCTCAATTGAGGTGTGCTGAGAAGTAATTTCATTCCGTGTCCTTTCGTCAAGCAAGAATGTTTCTTCTCGCGTTGTTTCTTGGTGAGTAACCCATCGAGGGCACCTAGATTTTTCAGATTGGAGTATGGTATCTGGTACACGACACCCTTGGGCTTCATGTTGATGCTCTATATGTTATCTTCACGGTATGTTATTTAAATAATATGTTCTGAGATTTTTTTTGTTTTGTGTAATTTTTTTCGGTATGTTATTTATATATAAATGTTCTGAGATTTTTTTTGTTCCGTGTAATTTTTTTTCAAGGATATACTCCGCGCAGAGCCCTTACACAAATTCTATTACGTGCTTTGTTTTCTTACCAAGAAGTTCCTTTGTACCCTTGTACACGATTTGAGTTTTGTTCTCGATTAAAATAGCTAGCTTCTCGTCGGATAACATGTTAGCGTATCGATCTGGTAAAAATAGACTGTATTGTGCGTTGAGCAACAGACGCGCCTTGGGACCATACTGGGTAGAAACAATTGAACCGGAAGTTATCGTGTAAGGTTTGTCCACTTCCAATTCCTGAATTTTTACATACTCTACTGACAAATTTAGCATTTGTTTTAATGCTTGGAGGTCACTCATTTTTTCAGTCGTCATATTGAAGAGAAATTTTCAGTGTGTGTGTTAGAGAAATTTAATTTTTTTCACAATGTGTGTTATTTATATATACACTGAAGATTATTTTTTTTCACGATGTGTGTTATTTTATATATATTTTTTTTCACGAGATTTTTGTATCGAAGATTTTTTTTTGTGTGTGTTAGAGGAAGAAAGTTTGTGCTTCGGAAAATGCGATGATGTGCGTGATGATATCTTCCGTCTCTTGTTTCGACTTATACCAATCATCTGTGAATCGTCTTCTCCCCTGCCTCGCCTCATGCAGTTCATCTAACCTATTGTTTAATTTTTCCCCTGCGGCCGAAAAAAGAGTGTCGAGATCGTCGCACCTCATGCCGCTAATTTCCCGAAGATAATCCTTGACAGCCATTTCACAAGGGATGCGAAATTCCGGCGTTGATCTCGCTATGATCAAAAATTTTCTTATATCCTCACAATCTCTGTTTACTGCATGTTTGAATATTTTACACAGTAGTTCGTGTGGCAAGTCGGTTATACCAGACATGATGTGTTTTTTTAATGTATGTTATTTATATACCCCACCCAAGTTTTTGTTTTGTGTTCATGGCTATGGTGGTGCCCAGTGCCGCAACTCTTTCTCCCAGCGAAGCGTCTCTGCTAACGAATCTTTCGAAAGCTGCGTGCTCTAACTTTCTGTCTGCTTCGTGACGTGCATCTAGATTGGTGCGAGTGGTGTTGTAGGCGATGTCGTGATCTTTGCATGCGGCGTCCAACAGATTCACACCCTTGTCTCCTCTCTCCAATCTTTTCTCGAGTTTGGTACCTGGTCCGCAGTACTGGTAGCCAGGTAAATGCATCTCGAAAGGTAACTTGTTGATGATGTCGTTCACGAGACCTTTTCCTTCGGCCACGTTCCAGAATCTCGGAGGCAGCGTGTTGATAATTTTGATGAGGTAACCTATGCCCTTGTCGTCGTTCACGATGAAGTTGGAAAGTTTTGTGCTGATCATGTCCATAATTCCTATCTTCTCGTTGTAGAAATTACGATTGCCTGTATTCTCCTCTCCTGCAATAACCAACAATCGGTCTATGAGCTTGCGCACGTCGTCCACCCACACAAACTCTTTGGGCAGGGTGTTGTAGAGTTTGACGCCGCTGCCTGTTTTGACCTGGTTCCAAATCGGTTTGATGAGATTCCTGTACTTCTCGCCGCTGCTGGATTTGACCCTATTCTGCGTAGCGTCGTTGTTCTGGTACAAGGCATCCGTCATGATCAGAATTTCCTTGTAACTCTGGTAATCTTCGTCGGTGTAATCTTTCGGCTGCTTTTTGGCAACGAGTTCCCACAGTCCCACCGTACCCGGATACCTGTTCCAACTATCCTTGTCGCCTAAATTAACTTTAATGTCGTTGCCTTCGAAACTCACCTTCGATTTTCCAATCTTCCAAACCACACCGCCGCCTTCGTTGCTCTCCATGCTCGGATACAATCCGAACACTTCATCCTTGTCGAATTTCCCCGTGCTCAGGTAGTCTCGTGCCAAAGGTCCCAACTCGATTTTATCCAAAGACGACGGCGTGCTACCTATGGCTCGACGTCGTGCCGGTACGTCCTTCAGTTCGAACGGCGTCGAAGGAATGCTCGAAATGGGCGTGGGTACGGTGTAACTTTTAGCTGCAAGTGGTACGAGTTCGTTGATCAAATTTTTATTTTGTTCCGTGACGCCTTTAATTTCTTTACCTAGATCGCTGATGGCGTCGATCACAGGTTGATCTTGTCGTTTCTTCTCTTCGTAGAATCCGCGATTCTCAGATTTCCAACCTTTGAAGCGTTTCGCGAGGTAATCGCGAAGCTTGAGATTTTCGTCTTCGATTTTTCGTTTCGTCATAATGTTATTTATACACGTCGTTTCTCACAACGTTGCAACGTTTAGAAAGTCGTTGATTTTGTTTCTGTATTTTCCGTCGTTGGGTTTCCTCGTCATGTCGATCGTCGCGAATCCGAAATCGTCACTGTTCCAACAGTGGGAGCAGCAGCGTTCCGAAAATTGATTGTAGTTCATGTCTCCGCCTACATAGTCATCGTACGCGTGCTTGAGGTTAGTGTGATCTTGGCGAAACAAACATATGAAATTAGCGTTGTCGCGTACTAACTGTTTTGGAATTTTGGAAAACGTTTGAGCTAGGTAAAAGCAATCCATTCCTTTGTGACGACCCAGCGTGAAAAAGTTGCGAATTTCATTTTGATTTTCCAGGATAACATCGTCGAACACAACAACTGAATTTTCACGACAATCGTCGAGTGGTTTTATTTCCGAAGCGAACGTTGCAATGTCCAGACCATCGTACAGTTTCATCAGTTGCTGGTATTTCGCTTGCTCCAAACTTTTCGAGAACACGTACAGGTGCCTGTTCTTCCAATCTAACCAATTAGGTGCGAGGAGAAAATTGTCCACGAACAGTGTTGTTTTTCCACACCCTGAAGGACCTACGATTAGACAGCGAATGTTGTCGGGAAGCAACTCACCGTTCTTTTTTCTCGTTTGACTTTCCGAATCCGGTAGACGTTTCACCACGTTCCACGTACTTACAAGATCACTTCGTTCGCGTTGATCCAACTCTTTTCCGGAAGTCCCAGCCATTTGACAAACAGTTTGTCGCCTTTTCTACGCAATACTTTCTCGATGAGGTACGTGTCGGGATGTTTTGTTTTAGAGAGTTCCTCTTCGTAAAATCTTCCTTTCAAAATCTCGCCGCTACTATCTTTTATTATATACGTGTGTCGGTTTCCGGGTAAAACTCGAACCACCGTAAAAAGTTCCGTGCTCCAATTTTTTGTGAACCCTTTCTCGAAGGTGCGTTTGAATTTGCTGATCCTCACCTGGTCTCCAATTTTGAATTTTGATTTCTTGGTAGTCGCGGGAGTGTACTTTGGACAGTAAACTGTAGAAATTAAACGCTGCTCGTCAGATTTCGTAACGTCAGCTGGCTTCATGCCTATCGTTCTGTGTACCGTATTATTATAGGTGTCGACGAGTTCCGGCAGTATGTCGACCCATTTGTAATTTCCTCGAAGCGTGAATCGTTTCCACATGTGTGTTTTCAAGGTTCGATTAAATCTTTCCACGATGCTGGCTTTGATGTGACTGAAGGTTGAATAATGTCGAATGTCGTGTTTCCGAATAAACTTTTGGAATACGGCATTGTAAAATTCCTTCCCCTTGTCCGTTTGCAAAAACCGTGGTCGTCTGCCGTTTTCGTGAAAAATTGTCTTGAATGCTTCCGTGACGCACGTTCCTGTTTTGGCTTTCAAAGGTAGAACCCATGCGAATTTCGAAAACGTGTCTATGACGGTGAGGAGGTACTTGTTGCCCTTGTTCAATTTATGCACATTTTTTAGATTGCCGCTACTCATCTCCACGAGGTCACTTTGCCAGAGGTCATCGATGCCCTTGGTCACCACCGCCAAACGTTTGTAGTTGCGGCGTGCAGGTTTATGCAATTCTTCGACGATGGCTTGCCTAGACATTTTTTAGAGATTACGTTTGAAGAGAAGCACCAGCGTGATGGGATTCAAAGAGGGTGGCACTTCGCTCGTGTTTTGAATGATCAGCTTATCGCCGGCGCTCACGTCGAAAACGGTGAGATCTTCGTCTTCGTGTATTTCATATACGTTGCGCGTTTCGTTCCAACGTGCCAGAGGAATGTTTCCTGCTTTCTGAACACCACGATTCGATATTAAGGTCATGGTGGGAACGCTAGCTTTTCTGCCGTGAGACCAGTACGAAAATTCGTTTATCTGAATCGTGCCATCGAGGAGAAACTTGTAGTACGGATGATAAGGATGCAACATGTACAGTTTGTTACCTTCGACGAACGTGGAGATTCTCTGTTGATTGGGTATGCTGTTGATTTCGATGGCTTGCAGAGAATGCAGTTTAGCGAATTTAGTATCGACGCTAACGAGGTTGCTGTGAAGCTGTCCCAGTGTATTTTGTACGGGCAACAAATGTTCGACGATGGTATCCGTTACTGTAGAAAATGACGGTTTGATTTTCACTTCCACGTTCAACTGCTTGTAGTTTTCGTTGAGTTCTTGTAATTTGGCACCGAAAGAGGCCAGCGTCGATTCCTGCGTGGATTCCAGCACTCCAACTTGATCTCTGATGTTGACGACGATACTCTGAAGGTTCTCGACTTGATTCAATTTCGAACTTTTCTCGGTAAGATCGTTCACGATGCTTCGCATCTCGGTAAACTGCGTGTGAAGGTCGGCGACACTCTGCGAAGTGGGCAGCGTCGACACCAGCGAAGCAAGTTCGTCTCGAATCTGTTCCACGTTCGCCGTTTCCGTTTCTAGTCGTTTCAGCATACGTGATATGCTCCTTTTCAAAGCGTGTAATTCTTTTGAGGTGGGGAGATTGGCCACCCTACTTTCGAGATCGCTCAATGAACTTTTGATGTCGCTCGAATCGGATAGTGCCGTCACCGCCGTTTTCAATTTTTCCAAATCTTCGCTCGAAGGCACGCTCGTCCGTAACGATTCCAAGTCACCCTGTATGTTGTCCAGCACGTGATGAAAATGAGCAAGATTGGATTCGACGTTCAAATTTTCTAAATATTCGATCTTCTGTTGAACCGTGCTTAACGTGTCTTGAATACTCGTCAACGCGCTCGCTTCAGCGTGAATATTTTTAATTTCTTCGTTGATCAACTCCAGAGACGCCTGAAGCGTAGCGATGGTGGTTTGAATGTGTTCGAAATCTTGATAAGCCTCCAATTGAATTTTTATGTTCGCAACGCTTTTGCCGATGACCTGCAGTTCGTCTGACGATGGTAGGTTTGTCATGGTATCTTCCAAAGTCTGTAACTTGGATTTAATTTCTTCCAACGTGTCGGCGAATTCTTCTTGTAATTTGGAAACAACAACATGCAAGCGTTCTACATCAATATCCTTCACGACGGTTTGAAGTTCAGAAAAATTCTTTTCGATTACGGAAGTTCGTTCTTCGATTTCGTGTTTCAATTTTTCCAAATCTTCATTTTTCGATTGAAATTGCTGTAATTTGGCCAAATCATTTTGAAGCTTATCCACGCTCAACTGTATATTTTGAACGTTGTCGTAAGAAGGTACGTCGACATAATTTTTTATGAGCGTTTTCAGTTCGGAATCGATTTTCAGAATGGGGTCGAGACATTGCGTTTGGAGCGTAGCGATCTCCGACTCTAAACTTTTGTTTAAGGTCTCCTGCAAAGCGATCAAATCGCTCCTCAACTTTTTAATTCGGACGTCCAACATGAGAATCTCTTCTGCGTGGTCTACACGCTTAGTGTTGCCGAAAATATCGTTAGGCATTTTGGTTAACGGTTATTTATAATAGGATAGACGATTCGTAATTCTACGAAGAGAGGAATGAGTTTGTCGTAATCTCCTAGGAGTTCGACGTACAGGTAATCTCCTGCGGAAACATCGTACGTAATGTTAGAAAGCATCTTGTCGTGCTTGATTCGAAAAATGTTCTTGCCGGTAGATATTTTGATTTCGCCTACGTTTTCCGGATTCACGGCGATTTGAAGTTTTCCATCAATCGGAATTTCGTAGAAATGTAAATTGTTGTTGAAGACGTAAAACATCTTGCCCACATCGTCATCCAATTTCGTCCAAATGCTGTTAAGGTGAACGATCAGTAGACCGTTGAGTTTAGTTAACATGGAAGGTAGAAATTCATGATCTGTCGTCGCGCGGTGTACAGTCTCCATGTTGGTTTGTTTTCGGAAACCAAAAAGATTCATAGGTATGCTGGTTATTTAAAATACGGTCAAAGTTTTTTGTAATAACAGTCAGTGTTGTTTTTTTTTGTTTTCTTTTTTTTGTTTTGTTTTATGAATCTTCTGTTGAAGATGGGCATATGTTGCAGGTTTTGCTTTCTGCTAAGCGATAGTGCCCCCACGGCAGTGTGTGGATTCCACATTGGAGAACGCACCTCTTGTCGTCGTTGGGATCCAGGGCAATCTTCCTCACTTTGTTGGTGGTCAACACATGGTCGACGCTCTGGATGCGCTGTTCTGCTCTTAGAACCGACGACCTGGTCTTGAGGCAATCCACGAAGTCCTCGAATGTGAGATGCTCCCGAACCACCTGCCTGCCGACACCCTTGGCCTTCTTGGTAACGCTACCCTCGGCTTTGATGGTATAGGCCTTGGCGCGAAGACCTGCAAACTCAAGAATCACATCTCCATCCTTCTCATCTTTGAGTTTGCCGGGCACCTTCTTGTTGCTGGCCAGGATGTCGTACTGGTTCGGCTGGGGATAGCCCGAGGTGTCGAAGAGCTCTTCAAGAGCTGGAACTGTGGCTATATCCCCGTATGCGTCGGTTGTGCGAACGTGGTACACCAAGCTGTCCGTGTCCGTGTAGAGAAGCGAGATGTTGTGGCCGTAGTGTGGACGTAATATGTCGTAGTATGTTTCGAACATGTGGAGCTTGCTCAGATCCAGAACAGTGGCTCCAACGTAGATGGGCTTGGTGAGTTTCACCACACCTTGCCTCATGTGAATCAGAGCCAGCTGCTCGTTATAGATTGTTCGAGACTTGAACAATGGACTTGCGACAAGCTGACGACATCGCTCTTTCCTCGTCACCAATTTTATGTCCACGCGATTCCGTACATTCTCCATGGTCTTGCCAAACACTGCATTATTCATAAGCTTGAAGAAATCCTTATCAAGCTCGGACGTGGCTGCGGTGCGATGTTTGGTGTTGACTTCGATATATGGACGCAACCATGAAGAATGCTCGAACTTGAGGATGCGGTGAACTACGTGGACTGTGACCCCTCGCTGCATCAACCACCGGAGATTCCGGTAGTGAAGAACATAATTCTTCTTGGGTTCGAAATCCATGACGAGCTTCTTCTGGTTGGAATCGGGTGGACACTTGAACTCGGGTGCAGGGGGAAGATCGCAGAACGAATCCTGCAGCTTCTCGGAGAACTCAAGGTCCACCTCGGCGAAGAACCCATGTTTCGAATCGTCGAAACCTTTAATGTTGAAGTTGGAAGGGTCAGCCCACTCGAACCCTCTAAAGGGGAGTGGCTGCATCATGGAGTGCCCATACAAGTTATTCACGTCCGTGTGCATGATGTAGCTCGACGGTTGGGTGGAGTCGTAGCCAGTAGCCATGTGATGGTTGTTGGCGTGCGAGTGTCGCTGCGACACCTGGACCATTCCACCCCGCACGGCACGTTCCACAAACAGCATCATGTCCACGTCCGAAAGAAGCTCCAGCTCAATTTTCGTCACCAGAAACATGGCTGACCATGCCAGTCCGGGGAGACTATAGAAGTAGGCGGGATCCAGGTGGTAGATGGTCTTCGCAGTTGCACGAAACGCCTGGATCACGTCGGCGAGGAGCGTCACATCAAGTCTGAGGTAGGCGTCGTGGTAGTCTCCGAGATTTTGGCAATCCAGCTCGCACCACATGGACTGAGCATGGTTATAGTCATCCTCAGAGATGCCCGAGCCTCGCAGTTTGCTATAGAAGTTTGCTCGAGGAGGAAGCGACGTCTCCGCAAACTTGGTAGGGTCTGTGATGTATTCGTAGGGGTAGACCCCCTTACGCCTGAAGAGACCGGCGTCCAAGTTCGGAAAATTCGCAGAGGTGATAAGCATTTTCTCGTCGCTAAGCTTCCTCGCAAGAGCATCGAGGCTGGCTGGGAGAAACCTCAGGGAGTCGAGGAAGCGAAGTTCGACGGTAAAGTCGGATTCTGGGATTCGAACCCATTTGCTCACACTGATGTAACGCTCCTCGTTCTGCGCCAGGACGTTGATTCGCTCGTTGTCGTACCCAAGATGCTTGATCAGGTGGTGAAAATCGTACCCCGAGCCGTTGTGAAAAACACAGGGATGAAGCGCGGGTCCCGGGCCAAGCGGTTGCAATCGTTGCACCAAGGACCAACGTACCTACCGTTAAAGTGATCGTGGTGTCGGACTTTACAGTTGTTGGCGGTGTACTCCTTGACGCAGACAGGGCAAGCAATGGCCTCGTCGTGTCTACGTTGATCGTCGGGGGTCAGTGGGAGCATAGACTTGGGGGTCAACAGCACCTTCCCTATTTCGATGGCCTCGTCAACCATCCTCTCGAGGAAGTGTTTGGCTGCGTCGGGACCACGGTACACATAAGGCTCGGGGGCGATGTGCAGGTCTCGTCGCACCACAACGTATGCGAAACTGGATGCCTCGTGGAGTTGGTAAGGGGTGGTGGAAGAAACTTCAGGATCGGGATCGCAAGTGGACAGGGGTTTGAGGAAGGCCTCGAAATCCGCGATGATGATGGCGGGGTGCTCTACCATGGCACCGTGCATGTGGAAACGTTCCACGGTGCCAGGTTCGGGCAAGTCTGCCAGCCCAGGTTCGTTGGCATTGCAGTAGAGCTTGTGGTTAGCAAGCTTCTCGGCAGCGATGTTGCGGCCTCTGATGCGCTGGTAATCCTGCCATTCTCGATTACGAAATTTAGACAAGCACCTGGGACAAACTTCTATGTGGGTTTTGTCTTTGCTCAGCTGGCTCGAAACAAGTCTAGAGAGAGAACGGATGAGGGTGTAGTGATGGTGAGTTTCATTCTTGATGAGCAGAAGGTGAATTTCCTGCGCACCGTCGTCGTCTACGTCGCTCACCCGAATGGGGTACACCACATTTTCGTCGATGAGGCCATAAACGTTGATGGCCAACCGAGGGTTGTGTGTACGGGCCTCAAACTTGCGAATGTCCGAAAGCGCCACCGGATAGTCAATCCCAGCAATGGCATCTTCCAGTTCTGGCTCGTAGGGTAGGTAGTGGTTAACTCGGTGTGGATGGTTTTTCCAGTCGACAGGGTGTAACGCCGCAAGCACAGACCAAACGAAGCACTTGGCGTCACTGTTTTGAATGTTCAGGACGGCCTTTTTATCCTCAATCGCTTCTGGTAAGCGGACGTAGCTGGAGGCGGAGAAAAGCACAAACTTGGAAAGTTTGACGCGCAGTTCGTGAGGCTCCCCACACAGCGAACCTCCCGAGCCCTTAGCTTCATGTTCTTCTTGCTTTGCCAGCAGCTCCTCGACAAACTTGTTGTAGATGACCTCGAGGTTGTCGACATCCGCCAGATGCAGCATCTTCGCCTTGGTGTTGTGGCAGAAGCTGTAAATTTCATCAGACGGTTTTTTGTACCAGCAACAAAGCGATGCGTAGAATTTAGTGGAGGAGTGCGTAGCCAGTGCATTACTAAAAATAGAAACTATTTCTGCTCGCTTCTCCTCTAAAAAGCTACGAACATCGCAAGAGCCATCCGACAATTGAACGTAATCTCCTAATATTCCACCGAAAGCAGACCGGTCTGCTTTTATCGCAGGCTTGACGCGTTTAGCAGGTGGTGCATTGATGGAGGCTGCTTCTGCCTTCCTCTTGGTGGAGGTCGAAGGCTGGGCCCCAGATGTATTTTTGCTTAGACAAGTAAGCTTATGCTTCTTGACATACGCAATTGTAATGTATTTATTGCATCCGGAACACAGTTCGGTGGCAGCCAAATGCTTGCTTGGCACGCAGGTGCGACAATGTCTTGCAAAATTTTTGCTTGATATGGCTGTTTTGCACACAGGGCAACTTTTCATGGAGCGCATTTTTTTTGGGTATGTTTATTTATATGTGATCGGTTGGTGGTAGAGTGTTGTCTTCCTCAAATATGTGCTTTAATCAACCCTATAAAAAAATTGAAAAAATATATAAGAAAAATATGATTGTAGATAGAAAAAAATAAATATTGTATGCATGTGTAATTCTATTTAGCTTATTTTTGCTAGACACAAATCTTCTTCAGATTTTATTGCCCACTAATATATTTTTCTACCAATCTAATAGAAGTGTGAAACTATGAAAATGTTCTGAGACAATCTTCTCTAGAATATTCTTCCCCAAAGCTAATGTTAACAACCTGTTGTAACCTAAGCATCGTGTGTATTGCATCCGGCGAAGCCACGCTAACGCCCAAGCAGCTCGCTATTATGTACCTGCACGCTCCGGATATGCTGACGATCTTCCATCCCAGCTCGCTGTTGTGTGCCTGCATGCTCCGGTTATCTCGCTCGCTCTGAAACAAAATATAAACAAAACAAATTGTATACACCCAAGCGACCCGCTATTATGTACTTGCACGCTCCAGATGTTGCGGGGTAGGTGTACTGACGAGGCTCACCGTTGTGTAACTTTCGTCGTCCCAAGGCCTACGTATTGTTGATAGCACACGCAGAGAGGAGAGGGAGCAAAATTGTAGTTTTTCTAGATGTGTTTGCGCCATAATACAGAAATAATAAGAGGCGCCAGCGCGCGCACGTGTGTGTGTGGCACATCGTTCCCGAGAGAGGTTTACAAAAGTCACGATATACAAACATTAGTGTCCCCGGGACTTGGAAGATTACGATAAAGTGCATTCGTACTTCAAAAATAAGAAAATGCATTATTTACTCATCACGCTGTGTCAGCGCAACAAATAAATACGCGAAACATAATCTACCGATAGGCGCGCGCGCGCGTGTGTGGCACATCGTTCCCGAGAGAGGTTTACAAAAGCCGTGTCCGGATTGGCAAGCGCTCCATCCCGTTCTCCCCCGTTGCTCTCGCGTGCACTCGAAGTCGCGTCCAAGTCGTCCGAATCTGCATGTCCCCTTGTAGTACGGCTGTCACTTTTCCCGCCAGGTGTCAGCCCGAACTTCACCCACCGCGCTCTGGGGCGCAAACAAACATGACAATGATTTCCACCTAACTACTCACATTAAAAATATAACACGCTATTTCATTATTTATGTTTTCTGCATTCAGTATTATCGATAAAATATTAAAATATAGAGTTTTACATCCTCTAATCAGTAAATATTGTCTGTACAAAGTGAAAGTTAGAATATGGCTGCCAAGCGCAGCGTCACAGCGAGTTCAAGCGTGCATCTGTCGCGCCTCTCTGCTCTTCCCTCCGACTCCACGTCTACCGCAAATTCGGACAACAGAGATTGGCTGAGTCCCGGATGGAACAGCGCTCTAGGTGACATCTGCTGCTGATTCGGACGCAACCCTGGCCACTTCTATTAGTCAGTGTTGCCAACTCCCATTTGTAGGTTAGCTTCGCCTATAAAATATCACATGATGAAATATTCTTCAGGTAAGTTGGCAACATTGAACCGCAATTGATGTTACCAGTGTTGTCAACTTCTATTTGTAGGTTAGCTTCGCCTGTAAAATATCACATGGTGAAATATTCTTCAGGTGAGTTGGCAACATTGAATCGCAATTGATGTTACCAGTGTTGTCAACTTCTATTTGTAGGTTAGCTTCGCCTGTAAAATATCACATGGTGAAATATTCTTGAGGTGAGTTGGCAACACTGGCAACATCAATTGATGGCACTCAACCCGTGCACCTCCACTAGTCAGTGTTGCCAACTCCCATTCGTAGGTTATCTTTGCTTGTAAAATATCATATGGTGAAATATTCTTGGGGTGAGTTGGCAACACTGATCGCCAATTGATGGCGCTCAACTGAGCTGATTACACTAATCAGTGTTGCTAACTCCCATTCGTAGGTTAGCTTCGCTTGTAAAATATCACATGGTGAAATATTCTTGGGGTGAGTTGGCAACACTGATCGCCAATTGATGCTGGTGAACCCGGCTACCTCCACTAATCAGTGTTGCCAACTCCCATTTGTAGGTTAGCTTCGCTTGTAAAATATCACATGGTGAAATATTCTTGGGGTGAGTTGGCAACACTGCGAGAAAGCCTCAAGCGTTGCCAGCTCCTTGCTTGAGGTTAGGTTATACCCAAAAACAAAAACCTTGGTGATTTTTTCGAGTGAGGAGCTGGCAACACTGCGAGCGCCACCGAGCGCCATTTTCGGGCGCAGAACCGGGCCACATACTCTACTCTGTAGGTTAGCTTCGCCTGTAAAATATCACATAGTGAAATATTCTTGAGGTGAGTTGGCAATATTAAACCGCAATTGATGTTGCCAGTGTTGCCAACTCCCATTTGTAGGTTAGCTTCGCCTGTAAAATATCACATGGTGAAATATTCTTGGGGTGAGCTGGCAACACTGCGAGAAAATGAGGCTCATGCCTTACGAGAGAAATCCATTAAGGCGAGCCTCACCGAGCCTCATTTTCGGGCGTTGAACCCGGCCCACTACTCTACTGGCGTTGGTAGCTTTTCTGCGAGGATACGTTCCTGCCATATTATTTGATGTATTTTTGTGCGTTTTTGTTTAAAATCTCAACCCTGCACAAAATTTCCTTCTCTGTCTTTTAGCTTTTATGTTAACACATCTCTCGAAGGTTGTTAGAGCACATTTTCTCACTATGATTACAATGAAATGTATCATTATTTTGTGTAGTAACAATTATGTTTTATCTACACATTCTTGGCAGTGCACACAAAATGAGACATAACCCGTCTCGTCGCGAAAACTAGACGGTGGAGTATATCTATTTTACCGAATGCAGTACCTTTCGCCAACGGTCATACCGCGCTGAATATACCGGTTCTCGTCCGATCACCGAAGTCAAGCAGCGTCGGGCCTGGTAAGTACTTGGATGGGTGACCGCCTGGGAACACCAGGTACTGTTGGCAACCTTTTCTTTAATGCTGATAATGACCATCTTTGAAACTTGAAGTCAATCAATCACCCACAGTTTTTGAGGAATCCTTCCCCGAAGAGCCGACGTTGGTAGTTTTTCTGCGAGGATACCTTCCTGCCATATTATTTGATGTATTTTATGTGCGGTTTTTGTTTAAAAACCAAACACTTCACAAAATTTCCTTCTCTGTCTTTTAGCTTTAATGTTAACACATCTCTCGAAGGTTGTTAAAGCACATTTTCTCACTATGATTACAATGAAATGTATCATTATTTGTTGTACAAGAACCTATGTTTCTTCAACACATTCTTGGCATTGCCCACGAAACGTAGGATGTCCCGACTCGTCTCGAAAGCTAGAAGGTGGCCTATATGTAACTTACCGAAAGCAGTGCATTTCGCCAACGGACATACAGCGTTAAATATACTGGTTTTCGTCAAAAAACAGAAACCAAGCAGCGACGGATCTGGAAAGTAGTTGGATGGGTGACAGCCTGGGAGCACCAGGTACTGTAAGCAACCTTTTTGCTTTTTTAATGGTGATAATGACCTTTTTTGTAACTTGAAGTCAATAAATCACAAACATTTCTTGCAGAATGGCTTCCCGAAGAGCCGGCGTTGGTAGTTTTTGTGCGAGGATACGTTCCTGAAATATTATTTGATGTATTTTTGGGCGTTTCTGTTTAAAATCCTAACCCTGCACAAAATTTCCTTCTCTGTCTTCTAGCTTTAATGTTAACACATCTCTCGAAGGTTGTTAAAGCACATTTTCTCACTATGATTACAATGAAATGTATCATTAATAGTAACAATTATGTTTCATCTACACATTCTGGGCAGTGCACACTACACGAGACATAACCAGTCTCGTCTCGAAAACTAGACGGTGGAGTATATCTATGTTACCGAAAGCAGTACCCCTCGCCAACGGTCATACCGCGCTGAATATACCGGTTCTCGTCCGATCACCGAATTCAAGCAGCGTCGGGCCTGGTAAGTACTTGGATGGGTGACTACCTTTGAACACCAGGTACTGTTGGCAACCTTTTTTTTGTTTTGGTTGATAATGACCTTTTTGTAATTTGAAACCAATCAATCATCCACAGTTTCTGCAGAATCACCTCTTTTATAGCTGTAAGCAAATAATATATGTAAAAAATGAATATTAGTATATATGAATATCTGGGAAGCCGATGTTTTTTTTTTAGTTTCTTATCATGCTGGTTTGAAGGGTGCAGTCGTATTATAGCCGGCCGCCATAATTGCGGTGGATAGCGGTGCCTGGATCCGCCGTGTCTCTCTCCGTAGGTCCGGCGTTGGTAGTTTTCGGCGAGAATATGAGTCTGCGTTATTATTATGTGTATATTTTGTTCAAAACCCTTTCACTGCACTAAATTTTCATCTCTATCTTGTAGCTTTAATGTTAACACATCTCTCGAAGTTTGTTAGAGCACATTTTCTCACTATGATTACAATGAATTGTATCATTATTTTAGTACAAAAACGTATGTTTCTTCAACACATTCTTGGCATTGCCCACGAAACGTAGGATGTCCCGACTCCTCTCGAAAGCTAGAAGGTGGCCTATATGTAACTTACCGAAAGCAGTGCATTTCGCCAGCGGACATACCGCGTTAAATATACCTGTTTTCGTCCCAAAAAAGAAACCAAGCAGCGATGGATCTGGAAAGTACTTGGATGGGTGACAGCCAGGGAGCACCAGGTACTGTTAGCAACCTTTTTGCTTTTGTAATGGTGATAATGACCTTTTTTGTAACTTGAAGTCAATAAATCACAAACATTTCTTGCAGAATCGCTTCCCGAAGAGCCGGCGTTGGTAGTTTTTGTGCGAGGATACGTTCCTGAAATATTATTTGATGTATTTTTGGGCGTTTCTGTTTAAAATCCCAACCCTGCTTAAAATTTCCTTCTCTGTCTTTTAGCTTTTATGTTAACACATCTCTCGAAGGTTGTTAAAGCACATTTTCTCACTATGATTAAAATGAAATGTATCATTAATAGTAACAATTATGTTTCATCTACACATTCTTGGCAGTGCACACTAAACGAGACATAACCCGTCTCGTCTCGAAAACTAGACGGTGGAGTATATCTATCTCACCGAAAGCAGTACCTTTCGCGAACGGTCATACCGCGCTGAATATACCGGTTCTCGTCCGATCACCGAAGTCAAGCAGTGTCGGGCCTGGTAAGTACTTGGATGGGTGACTGCCTGGGAACACCAGGTACTGTTGGCAACCTTTTTCTTTCTTTTGGTTAATAGTGACATTTTTGTAATTTGAAACCAATCAATCATCCACAGTTTCTGCAGAATCACATCTTTTATATCTGCAATCATATAATATATGATTAGTATATATGAATATCTGGGAAGCCGATGTTTTATTTAATTTCTTATCATGCTGGGTTGCAGGGTGCTGTCGTATTACATCCCGCCGCCATAATTGCGGTGGATAGCGGTGCCTGGATCCGCCGTGACTCTCTCCGTAGGCCCGGCGTTGGTAGTTTTCGGCGAGAATATGAGTCTGTGTTATTATTATGTGTATATTTTGTTCAAAACCCTTTCACTGCACTAAATTTTAATCTCTATCTTGTAGCTTTAATGTTAACACATCTCTCGAAGTTCGTTAGAGCACATTTCCTCACTATGATTACAATGAATTGTATCATTATTTGTAGTACAAAAAAGTATGTTTATTCTACACATTCTTGGCATTGTCCACGAAACGTGTGATGTCCCGACTCGTCTCGAAAACCAGAAGGTGGAATATATCTATCTTACCGAAAGCAGCATTTCTCGCCAACGGTCATACCTCGTTGAATATACCGGTTCTCGTCCTATCACCGAAGTCAAGCAGCGTCGGGCCTTGTAAGTACTTGGATTGGTGACCTCCTGGGAACACCAGGTACTGTTGACAACCTTTTTGCTTTTTTAATGGTGATAATGACTTTTTTGTAACTTGAAGTCAATGAATCACAAATATTTTTTGCAGAATCGCTTCCCGAGGAGCCGGCGTTGGTAGCTTTTCTGCGAGGATATGTTCCTGCCATATTATTTGATGTATTTTTGGGCGTTTTTTTTTAAAAACCAAACACTTCACAAAATTTCCTTCTCTGTCTTTTAGCTTTAATGTTAACACATCTCTCGAAGGTTGTTAAAGCACATTTTCTCACTATGATTACAATGAAATGTATCATTCTTTTATGTAGTAACAATTATGTTTCACCTACACATTCTTGGCAGTGCACACAAAATGAGACATAACCCGTCTCGTCTCGAAAACTAGACGGTGGAGTATATCTATCTTACCGAATGCAGTACCTTTCGCCAACGGTCATACCGCGCTGAATATACCGGTTCTCGTCCGATCACCGAAGTCAAGCAGCGTCGGGACTAGTAAGTACTTGGATGGGTGACCGCCTGGAAACACCAGGTACTGTTTTGCAACCTTTTCTTTAATGCTGATAATGACCTTTTTTGAAACTTGAAGTCAATCAATCACCCACAGTTTTTGATAAATCGCTCCCCGAAGAGCCGACGTTGGTAGTTTTTCTGCGAGGATACCTTCCTGCCATATTATGTGATGTATTTTATGTGCGTTTTTTGTTTAAAAACAAAACACTTCACAAAATTTCCTTCTCTGTCTTTTAGCTTTAATGTTAACACATCTCTCGAAGGTTGTTAAAGCACATTTTCTCACTATGATTACAATGAAATGTATCATTAATAGTAACAATTATGTTTCACCTACACATTCTTGGCAGTCCACACTAAACGAGACATAACCCGTCTCGTCTCGAAAACTAGACGTTGGAGTATATCTATCTTACCGAGAGCAGTACCTTTCGCCAACGGTCATACCGCGCTGAATATACCGGTTCTCGTCCGATCACCGAAGTCAAGCAGCGTCGCCTGGTAAGTACTTGGATGGGTGACTGCCTGGGAACACCAGGTACTGTTGGCAACCTTTTTCTTTGTTTTGGTTAATAGTGACTTTTTGTAATTTGAAACCAATCAATCATCCACAGTTTCTGCAGAATCACCTCTTATATAGCTGTAAGCAAATAATATATGTAAAAAATGTATATTAGTATATATGAATATCTGGGAAGCCGATGTTTTTTTTAGTTTCTTATCATGCTGGTTTGAAGGGTGCTGTCGTATTACAGCCGGCCGCCATAATTGCGGTGGATAGCGGTGCCTGGATCCGCCGTGTCTCTCTCCGTAGGTCCGGCGTTGGGAGTTTTCGGAGAGAATACGAGTCTGCGTTATTATGGGGTGTATATTTTGTTCAAAACCCTTTCACTGCACTAAAGTTGAATCCCTATCTTGTAGCTTTAATGTTAAGACATCTCTCGAAGTTTGTTAGAGCACATTTTCTCACTATGATTACAATGAATTGTATCATTATTTTAGTACAAAAACGTATGTTTCTTCAACACATTCTTGGCATTGCCCACGAAACGTAGGATGTCCCGACTCGTCTCGAAAGCTAGAAGGTGGCCTATATGTAACTTACCGAAAGCAGTGCATTTCGCCAGCGGACATACCGCGTTAAATATACCGGTTTTCGTCAGAAAACAGAAACCAAGCAGCGACGGATCTGGAAAGTACTTGGATTGGTGACAGCCTGGGAGCACCAGGTACTGTTAGCAACAATTTTGCTTTTGTAATGGTGATAATGACCTTTTTTGTAACTTCAAGTCAATAAATCACAAACATTTCTTGCAGAATCGCTTCCCGAAGAGCCGGCGTTGGTAGTTTTTGTGCGAGGATACGTTCCTGAAATATTATTTGATGTATTTTTGGGCGTTTCTGTTTAAAATCCTAACCCTGCACAAAATTTCC
The DNA here is from genome assembly GCF_977018435.1 of Lepisma saccharinum. Taxonomy (NCBI): domain Eukaryota; kingdom Metazoa; phylum Arthropoda; class Insecta; order Zygentoma; family Lepismatidae; genus Lepisma; species Lepisma saccharinum. The sequence goes on along the minus strand of NC_139239.1, from coordinate 43,551,481 downwards.
TTCTCTGTCTTTTAGCTTTAATGTTAACACATCTCTCGAAGGTTGTTAAAGCACATTTTCTCACTATGATTACAATGAAATGTATCATTAATAGTAACAATTATATTCCATCTACACATTCTTGGCAGTGCACACTAAACGAGACATAACCCGTCTCGTCTCGAAAACTAGACGGTGGAGTATATCTATCTTACCGAAAGCAGTACCTTTCGCCAACGGTCATACCGCGCTGAATATACCGGTTCTCGTCCGATCACCGAAGTCAAGCAGTGTCGGGCCTGGTAAGTACTTGGATGGGTGACTGCCTGGGAACACCAGGTACTGTTGGCAACCTTTTTCTTTGTTTTGGTTAATAGTGACATTTTTGTAATTTGAAACCAATCAATCATCCACAGTTTCTGCAGAATCACCTCTTTTATAGCTGTAAGCATATAATATATGTAAAAAATGTATATTAGTATATATGAATATCTGGGAAGCCGATGTTTTATTTAATTTCTTATCATGCTGGGTTGCAGGGTGCTGTCGTATTACATCCGGCCGCCATAATTGCGGTGGATAGCTGTGCCTGGATCCGCCGTGTCTCTCTCCGTAGGTCCGGCGTTGGTAGTTTTCGGCGAGAATACGAGTCTGCGTTATTATTGGGTGTATATTTTGTTCAAAACCCTTTCACTGCACTAAATTTGAATCTCTATCTTGTAGCTTTAATGTTAACACATGTCTCGAAGTTTGTTAGAGCACATTTTCTCACTATGATTACAATGAATTGTATCATTATTTGTAGTTCAAAAACGTATGTTTCTTCTACACATTCTTGGCATTGCCCACGAAACGTAGGATGTCCCGACTCGTCTCGAAAGCTAGACGGTGCCCTATATGTAACTTACCGAAAGTAGTGCATACGGACATACCGCGTTAAATATACCTGTTTTCGTCCCAAAACAGAAGTCAAGCAGCGACGGATCTGGTAAGTACTTGGATGGTTGACAGCCTGGGAGCACCATTTACTGTTAGCAACGTTTTTGCTTTTTTAATGGTGATAATGACTTTTTTGTAACTTGAAGTCAATCAATCACAAACATATTTTGCAGAATCCCTTCCCGAAGAGCCGGCGTTGGTAGCTTTTCTGCGAGGATACGTTCCTGCCATATTATTTGATGTATTTTTGTGCGTTTTTGTTTAAAATCTCAACCCTGCACAAAATTTCCTTCTCTGTCTTTTAGCTTTTATGTTAACACATCTCTCGAAGGTTGTTAGAGCACATTTTCTCACTATGATTACAATGAAATGTATCATTATTTTGTGTAGTAACAATTATGTTTTATCTACACATTCTTGGCAGTGCACACAAAATGAGACATAACCCGTCTCGTCGCGAAAACTAGACGGTGGAGTATATCTATTTTACCGAATGCAGTACCTTTCGCCAACGGTCATACCGCGCTGAATATACCGGTTCTCGTCCGATCACCGAAGTCAAGCAGCGTCGGGCCTGGTAAGTACTTGGATGGGTGACCGCCTGGGAACACCAGGTACTGTTGGCAACCTTTTCTTTAATGCTGATAATGACCATCTTTGAAACTTGAAGTCAATCAATCACCCACAGTTTTTGAGGAATCCTTCCCCGAAGAGCCGACGTTGGTAGTTTTTCTGCGAGGATACCTTCCTGCCATATTATTTGATGTATTTTATGTGCGGTTTTTGTTTAAAAACCAAACACTTCACAAAATTTCCTTCTCTGTCTTTTAGCTTTAATGTTAACACATCTCTCGAAGGTTGTTAAAGCACATTTTCTCACTATGATTACAATGAAATGTATCATTATTTGTTGTACAAGAACCTATGTTTCTTCAACACATTCTTGGCATTGCCCACGAAACGTAGGATGTCCCGACTCGTCTCGAAAGCTAGAAGGTGGCCTATATGTAACTTACCGAAAGCAGTGCATTTCGCCAACGGACATACAGCGTTAAATATACTGGTTTTCGTCAAAAAACAGAAACCAAGCAGCGACGGATCTGGAAAGTAGTTGGATGGGTGACAGCCTGGGAGCACCAGGTACTGTAAGCAACCTTTTTGCTTTTTTAATGGTGATAATGACCTTTTTTGTAACTTGAAGTCAATAAATCACAAACATTTCTTGCAGAATGGCTTCCCGAAGAGCCGGCGTTGGTAGTTTTTGTGCGAGGATACGTTCCTGAAATATTATTTGATGTATTTTTGGGCGTTTCTGTTTAAAATCCTAACCCTGCACAAAATTTCCTTCTCTGTCTTCTAGCTTTAATGTTAACACATCTCTCGAAGGTTGTTAAAGCACATTTTCTCACTATGATTACAATGAAATGTATCATTAATAGTAACAATTATGTTTCATCTACACATTCTGGGCAGTGCACACTACACGAGACATAACCAGTCTCGTCTCGAAAACTAGACGGTGGAGTATATCTATCTTACCGAAAGCAGTACCTTTCGCCAACGGTCATACCGCGCTGAATATACCGGTTCTCGTCCGATCACCGAAGTCAAGCAGTGTCGGGCCTGGTAAGTACTTGGATGGGTGACTGCCTGGGAACACCAGGTACTGTTGGCAACCTTTTTCTTTGTCTTGGTTAATAGTGACATTTTTGTAATTTGAAACCAATCAATCATCCACAGTTTCTGCAGAATCACCTCTTTTATAGCTGTAAGCATATAATATATGTAAAAAATGTATATTAGTATATATGAATATCTGGGAAGCCGATGTTTTATTTAATTTCTTATCATGCTGGGTTGCAGGGTGCTGTCGTATTACATCCGGCCGCCATAATTGCAGTTGATAGCTGTGCCTGGATCCGCCGTGTCTCTCTCCGTAGTTCCGGCGTTGGTAGTTTTCGGCGAGAATACGAGTCTGCGTTATTATTGGGTGTATATTTTGTTCAAAACCCTTTCACTGCACTAAATTTGAATCTCTATCTTGTAGCTTTAATGTTAACACATGTCTCGAAGTTTGTTAGAGCACATTTTCTCACTATGATTACAATGAATTGTATCATTATTTGTAGTTCAAAAACGTATGTTCCTTCTACACCTTCTTGGCATTGCCCACGAAACGTACGATGTCCCGACTCGTCTCGAAAGCTAGAAGTTTGCCTATATGTAACTTACCGAAAGTAGTGCATTTCGCCAACGGACATACCGCGTTAAATATACCGGTTCTCGTCGGATCTCCGTAGTCAAGCAGCGTCGGGCCTGGTAAGTACTTGGATTGGTGACCTCCTGGGAACACCAGGTACTGTTGGCAACCTTTTTGCTTTTTTAATGGTGATAATGACTTTTTTGTAACTTGAAATCAATGAATCACAAACATTTTTTGCAGAATCGCTTCCCGAAGAGCCGGCGTTGGTAGCTTTTCTGCGAGGATACGTTCCTGCCATATTATTTGATGTATTTTTGTGCGTTTTTGTTTAAAATCTCAACCCTGCACAAAATTTCCTTCTCTGTCTTTTAGCTTTTATGTTAACACATCTCTCGAAGGTTGTTAGAGCACATTTTCTCACTATGATTACAATGAAATGTATCATTATTTTGTGTAGTAACAATTATGTTTTATCTACACATTCTTGGCAGTGCACACAAAATGAGACATAACCCGTCTCGTCGCGAAAACTAGACGGTGGAGTATATCTATTTTACCGAATGCAGTACCTTTCGCCAACGGTCATACCGCGCTGAATATACCGGTTCTCGTCCGATCACCGAAGTCAAGCAGCGTCGGGCCTGGTAAGTACTTGGATGGGTGACCGCCTGGGAACACCAGGTACTGTTGGCAACCTTTTCTTTAATGCTGATAATGACCATCTTTGAAACTTGAAGTCAATCAATCACCCACAGTTTTTGAGGAATCGTTCCCCGAAGAGCCGACGTTGGTAGTTTTTCTGCGAGGATACCTTCCTGCCATATTATTTGATGTATTTTATGTGCGTTTTTTGTTTAAAAACCAAACACTTCACAAAATTTCCTTCTCTGTCTTTTAGCTTTAATGTTAACACATCTCTCGAAGGTTGTTAAAGCACATTTTCTCACTATGATTACAATGAAATGTATCATTATTTGTTGTACAAGAACCTATGTTTCTTCTACATATTCTTGGCATTGCCCACGAAACGTATGATGTCCCGACTCGTCTCGGAAACTAGAAGGTGGCCTATATGTAACTAACCGAAAGCAGTGTCTTTCGCCAACGAACATACCGCGTTAAATATACCAGTTTTCGTCCCAAAACAGAAGTCAAGAAGCAACGGATCTGGAAAGTACTTGGATGGGTGACAGCCTGGGAGTACCAGGTACTGTTAGCAACCTTTTTGCTTTTTTAATGGTGATAATGACTTTTTTGTAACTTGAAGTCAATCAATCACAAATATTTTTTGCACAATCGCTTCCCAAAAAGCCGGCGTTGTAGTTTTTCGGCGAGGATACGTTCCTCCCATATTATGTGATGTATTTTTGGGCGTTTCTGTTTAAAATCCCAACCCTGCGCAAAATTTCCTTCTCTGTCTTTTAGCTTTAATGTTAACACATCTCTCGAAAGTTGATAAAGCACATTTTCTCACTATGATTACAATGAAATGTATCATTAATAGTAACAATTATGTTTCATCTACACATTCTTGGCAGTCCACACAAAACGGGACATAATACGTCTCGTCTCGAAAACTAGACGGTGGAGTATATCTATCTTACCGAAAGCAGTACCTTTCGCTAACGGTCATACCGCGCTGAATATACCGGTTCTCATCCGATCACCGAAGTCAAGCAGCGTCGGGCCTGGTAAGTACTTGGATGGTTGACTGCCTGGGAACACCAGGTACTGTTGGCAACCTTTTTTTTGTTTTGGTTGATAATGAACTTTTTGTAATTTGAAACCAATCAATCATCCACAGCTTCTGCAGAATCACCTCTCTTATAGCTATAAGCAAATAACATATGTAAAGAATGTATATTAGTATATATGAATATCTGGGAAGCCGATGTTTTTTTTTAGTTTCTTATCATGCTGGTTTGAAGGGTGCTGTCGTATTACAGCCGGCCGCCATAATTGCGGTGGATAGCGGTGCCTGGATCCGCCGTGTCTCTCTCCGTAGGTCCGGCGTTGGTAGTTTTCGGCGAGAATACGAGTCTGCGTTATTATGTGGTGTATATTTTGTTCAAAACCCTTTCACTGCACTAATTTTGAATCCCTATCGTGTAGCTTTAATGTTAGCACATCTCTCGAAATTTGTTAGAGAACATTTTCTCACTATGATTTTAATGAATTGTATCATTATTTTAGTACAAAAACGTATGTTCCTTCAACACATTCTTGGCATTGCCCACGAAACGTAGGATGTCCCGACTCGTCTCGAAAGCTAGAAGGTGGCCTATATGTAACTTACCGAAAGCAGTGCATTTCCCCAGCGGACATACCGCGTTAAATATACCGGTTTTCGTCCCAAAAAAGAAACCAAGCAGCGACGGATCTGGAAAGTACTAGGATGGGTGACAGCCAGGGAGCACCAAGTACTGTTAGCAACCTTTTTGTTTTTGTAATGGTGATAATGACCTTTTTTGTAACTTGAAGTCAATAAATCACAAACATTTCTTGCAGAATCGCTTCCCGAAGAGCCGGCGTTGGTAGTTTTTGTGCGAGGATACGTTCCTGAAATATTATTTGATGTATTTTTAGGCGTTTCTGTTTAAAATCCCAACCCTGCTTAAAATTTCCTTCTCTGTCTTTTAGCTTTAATGTTAACACATCTCTCGAAGGTTGTTAAAGCACATTTTCTCACTATGATTACAATGAAATGTATCATTAATAGTAACAATTATGTTTCATCTACACATTCTTGGCAGTCCACACTAAACGAGACATAACCCGTCTCGTCTCGAAAACTAGGCGTTAGAGTATATCTATCTTACCGAGAGCAGTACCTTTCGCCAACGGTCATACCGCGCTGAATATACCGGTTCTCGTCCGATCACCGAAGTCAAGCAGCGTCGGGCCTGGTAAGTACTTGGATGGGTGACTGCCTGGAACACTAGGTACTGTTGGCAACCTTTTTCTTTGTTTTGTTAATAGTGACCTTTTTGTAATTTGAAACAAATCAATCATCCACAGTTTCTGCAGAATCACCTCTTTCATAGCAGTCAGAAAATAGTATATGTAAAAAATGTATATTAGTATATATGAATATCTGGGAAGCCGATGTTTTTTTTAATTTCTTATCATTCTGGGTTGCAGGGTGCTGTCGTATTACATCTGGCCGCCATAATTGCGGTGGATAGCGGTGCCTGGATCCGACGTGTCTCTCTCCGTAGGTCCTGCGTTGGTAGTTTTTGGCGAGAATACGAGTCTGCGTTATTATGGGGTGTATATTTTGTTCAAAACCATTTCACTGCACTAAATTTGAATCTCTATCTTGTAGCTTTAATATTAACACATCTCTCGAAGTTTGTTAGAATACATTTTCTCAGTATGATTACAATGAATTTTATCATTATTTGTAGTACAAAAACCTATGTTTCTTCTACACATTCTTGGCATTGCCCACGAAACATGAGATGTCCGACTCGTCTCGAAAACTAGAAGGTGGCCTATATGTAACTTACCGAAAGCAGTGTCTTTCGCCAACGGACATACCGCGTTAAATATACCGGTTTTCGTCCCAAAACAGAAGTCAAGAAGCGACGGATCTGGTAAGTACTTGGATGGGTGACAGCCTGGGAGCACCAGGTACTGTTAGCAACCTTTTGCTTTTTTAATGGTGATAATGACTTTTTTGTAACTTGAATTTAATCAATCACAAATATTTTTTGCAGAATCGCTTCCCAAACAGCCGGCGTTGGTAGTTTTTCGGCGAGGATACGTTCCTGCCATATTATTTGATATATTTTTGGGCGTTTCTGTTTAGCATCCCAAACCTGCACAAAATTTCCTTCTCTGTCTTTTAGCTTTAATGTTAACACATCTCCGAAGAGTGTTAAAGCACATTTTCTCACTATGATTACAATCAAATGTATCAATATTTGGTGTAGTAACACTTACGTTTCATCTACACTTTCTTGGCAGTGCACACAAAACGGGACATAATACGTCTCGTCTCGAAAACTAGACGGTGGAGTATATCTATGTTACCGAAAGCAGTACCCCTCGCCAACGGTCATACCGCGCTGAATATACCGGTTCTCGTCCGATCACCGAATTCAAGCAGCGTCGGGCCTGGTAAGTACTTGGATGGGTGACTGCCTTTGAACACCAGGTACTGTTGGCAACCTTTTTTTTGTTTTGGTTGATAATGACCTTTTTGTAATTTGAAACCAATCAATCATCCACAGTTTCTGCAGAATCGCCTCTTTTATAGCTGTAAGCAAATAATATATGTAAAAAATGAATATTAGTATATATGAATATCTGGGAAGCCGATGTTTTTTTTTTAGTTTCTTATCATGCTGGTTTGAAGGGTGCAGTCGTATTATAGCCGGCCGCCATAATTGCGGTGGATAGCGGTGCCTGGATCCGCCGTGTCTCTCTCCGTAGGTTCGGCGTTGGTAGTTTTCGGCGAGAATATGAGTCTGCGTTATTATTATGTGTATATTTTGTTCAAAACCCTTTCACTGCACTAAATTTTCATCTCTATCTTGTAGCTTTAATGTTAACACATCTCTCGAAGTTTGTTAGAGCACATTTTCTCACTATGATTACAATGAATTGTATCATTATTTTAGTACAAAAACGTATGTTTCTTCAACACATTCTTGGCATTGCCCACGAAACGTAGGATGTCCCGACTCCTCTCGAAAGCTAGAAGGTGGCCTATATGTAACTTACCGAAAGCAGTGCATTTCGCCAGCGGACATACCGCGTTAAATATACCTGTTTTCGTCCCAAAAAAGAAACCAAGCAGCGATGGATCTGGAAAGTACTTGGATGGGTGACAGCCAGGGAGCACCAGGTACTGTTAGCAACCTTTTTGCTTTTGTAATGGTGATAATGACCTTTTTTGTAACTTGAAGTCAATAAATCACAAACATTTCTTGCAGAATCGCTTCCCGAAGAGCCGGCGTTGGTCGTTTTTGTGCGAGGATACGTTCCTGAAATATTATTTGATGTATTTTTGGGCGTTTCTGTTTAAAATCCCAACCCTGCTTAAAATTTCCTTCTCTGTCTTTTAGCTTTTATGTTAACACATCTCTCGAAGGTTGTTAAAGCACATTTTCTCACTATGATTAAAATGAAATGTATCATTAATAGTAACAATTATGTTTCATCTACACATTCTTGGCAGTGCACACTAAACGAGACATAACCCGTCTCGTCTCGAAAACTAGACGGTGGAGTATATCTATCTTACCGAAAGCAGTACCTTTCGCCAACGGTCATACCGCGCTGAATATACCGGTTCTCGTCCGATCACCGAAGTCAAGCAGTGTCGGGCCTGGTAAGTACTTGGATGGGTGACTGCCTGGGAACACCAGGTACTGTTGGCAACCTTTTTCTTTGTTTTGGTTAATAGTGACATTTTTGTAATTTGAAACCAATCAATCATCCACAGTTTCTGCAGAATCACCTCTTTTATAGCTGTAAGCATATAATATATGTAAAAAATGTATATTAGTATATATGAATATCTGGGAAGCCGATGTTTTATTTAATTTCTTATCATGCTGGGTTGCAGGGTGCTGTCGTATTACATCCGGCCGCCATAATTGCGGTGGATAGCTGTGCCTGGATCCGCCGTGTCTCTCTCCGTAGGTCCGGCGTTGGTAGTTTTCGGCGAGAATACGAGTCTGCGTTATTATTGGGTGTATATTTTGTTCAAAACCCTTTCACTGCACTAAATTTGAATCTCTATCTTGTAGCTTTAATGTTAACACATGTCTCGAAGTTTGTTAGAGCACATTTTCTCACTATGATTACAATGAATTGTATCATTATTTGTAGTTCAAAAACGTATGTTTCTTCTACACATTCTTGGCATTGCCCACGAAACGTAGGATGTCCCGACTCGTCTCGAAAGCTAGACGGTGCCCTATATGTAACTTACCGAAAGTAGTGCATACGGACATACCGCGTTAAATATACCTGTTTTCGTCCCAAAACAGAAGTCAAGCAGCGACGGATCTGGTAAGTACTTGGATGGTTGACAGCCTGGGAGCACCATTTACTGTTAGCAACGTTTTTGCTTTTTTAATGGTGATAATGACTTTTTTGTAACTTGAAGTCAATCAATCACAAACATATTTTGCAGAATCCCTTCCCGAAGAGCCGGCGTTGGTAGCTTTTCTGCGAGGATACGTTCCTGCCATATTATTTGATGTATTTTTGTGCGTTTTTGTTTAAAATCTCAACCCTGCACAAAATTTCCTTCTCTGTCTTTTAGCTTTTATGTTAACACATCTCTCGAAGGTTGTTAGAGCACATTTTCTCACTATGATTACAATGAAATGTATCATTATTTTGTGTAGTAACAATTATGTTTTATCTACACATTCTTGGCAGTGCACACAAAATGAGACATAACCCGTCTCGTCGCGAAAACTAGACGGTGGAGTATATCTATTTTACCGAATGCAGTACCTTTCGCCAACGGTCATACCGCGCTGAATATACCGGTTCTCGTCCGATCACCGAAGTCAAGCAGCGTCGGGCCTGGTAAGTACTTGGATGGGTGACCGCCTGGGAACACCAGGTACTGTTGGCAACCTTTTCTTTAATGCTGATAATGACCATCTTTGAAACTTGAAGTCAATCAATCACCCACAGTTTTTGAGGAATCCTTCCCCGAAGAGCCGACGTTGGTAGTTTTTCTGCGAGGATACCTTCCTGCCATATTATTTGATGTATTTTATGTGCGGTTTTTGTTTAAAAACCAAACACTTCACAAAATTTCCTTCTCTGTCTTTTAGCTTTAATGTTAACACATCTCTCGAAGGTTGTTAAAGCACATTTTCTCACTATGATTACAATGAAATGTATCATTATTTGTTGTACAAGAACCTATGTTTCTTCAACACATTCTTGGCATTGCCCACGAAACGTAGGATGTCCCGACTCGTCTCGAAAGCTAGAAGGTGGCCTATATGTAACTTACCGAAAGCAGTGCATTTCGCCAACGGACATACAGCGTTAAATATACTGGTTTTCGTCAAAAAACAGAAACCAAGCAGCGACGGATCTGGAAAGTAGTTGGATGGGTGACAGCCTGGGAGCACCAGGTACTGTAAGCAACCTTTTTGCTTTTTTAATGGTGATAATGACCTTTTTTGTAACTTGAAGTCAATAAATCACAAACATTTCTTGCAGAATGGCTTCCCGAAGAGCCGGCGTTGGTAGTTTTTGTGCGAGGATACGTTCCTGAAATATTATTTGATGTATTTTTGGGCGTTTCTGTTTAAAATCCTAACCCTGCACAAAATTTCCTTCTCTGTCTTCTAGCTTTAATGTTAACACATCTCTCGAAGGTTGTTAAAGCACATTTTCTCACTATGATTACAATGAAATGTATCATTAATAGTAACAATTATGTTTCATCTACACATTCTGGGCAGTGCACACTACACGAGACATAACCAGTCTCGTCTCGAAAACTAGACGGTGGAGTATATCTATCTTACCGAAAGCAGTACCTTTCGCCAACGGTCATACCGCGCTGAATATACCGGTTCTCGTCCGATCACCGAAGTCAAGCAGTGTCGGGCCTGGTAAGTACTTGGATGGGTGACTGCCTGGGAACACCAGGTACTGTTGGCAACCTTTTTCTTTGTCTTGGTTAATAGTGACATTTTTGTAATTTGAAACCAATCAATCATCCACAGTTTCTGCAGAATCACCTCTTTTATAGCTGTAAGCATATAATATATGTAAAAAATGTATATTAGTATATATGAATATCTGGGAAGCCGATGTTTTATTTAATTTCTTATCATGCTGGGTTGCAGGGTGCTGTCGTATTACATCCGGCCGCCATAATTGCAGTTGATAGCTGTGCCTGGATCCGCCGTGTCTCTCTCCGTAGTTCCGGCGTTGGTAGTTTTCGGCGAGAATACGAGTCTGCGTTATTATTGGGTGTATATTTTGTTCAAAACCCTTTCACTGCACTAAATTTGAATCTCTATCTTGTAGCTTTAATGTTAACACATGTCTCGAAGTTTGTTAGAGCACATTTTCTCACTATGATTACAATGAATTGTATCATTATTTGTAGTTCAAAAACGTATGTTTCTTCTACACCTTCTTGGCATTGCCCACGAAACGTACGATGTCCCGACTCGTCTCGAAAGCTAGAAGTTTGCCTATATGTAACTTACCGAAAGTAGTGCATTTCGCCAACGGACATACCGCGTTAAATATACCGGTTCTCGTCGGATCACCGTAGTCAAGCAGCGTCGGGCCTGGTAAGTACTTGGATTGGTGACCTCCTGGGAACACGAGGTACTGTTGGCAACCTTTTTGCTTTTTTAATGGTGATAATGACTTTTTTGTAACTTGAAATCAATGAATCACAAACATTTTTTGCAGAATCGCTTCCCGAAGAGCCGGCGTTGGTAGCTTTTCTGCGAGGATACGTTCCTGCCATATTATTTGATGTATTTTTGTGCGTTTTTGTTTAAAATCTCAACCCTGCACAAAATTTCCTTCTCTGTCTTTTAGCTTTTATGTTAACACATCTCTCGAAGGTTGTTAGAGCACATTTTCTCACTATGATTACAATGAAATGTATCATTATTTTGTGTAGTAACAATTATGTTTTATCTACACATTCTTGGCAGTGCACACAAAATGAGACATAACCCGTCTCGTCGCGAAAACTAGACGGTGGAGTATATCTATTTTACCGAATGCAGTACCTTTCGCCAACGGTCATACCGCGCTGAATATACCGGTTCTCGTCCGATCACCGAAGTCAAGCAGCGTCGGGCCTGGTAAGTACTTGGATGGGTGACCGCCTGGGAACACCAGGTACTGTTGGCAACCTTTTCTTTAATGCTGATAATGACCATCTTTGAAACTTGAAGTCAATCAATCACCCACAGTTTTTGAGGAATCGTTCCCCGAAGAGCCGACGTTGGTAGTTTTTCTGCGAGGATACCTTCCTGCCATATTATTTGATGTATTTTATGTGCGTTTTTTGTTTAAAAACCAAACACTTCACAAAATTTCCTTCTCTGTCTTTTAGCTTTAATGTTAACACATCTCTCGAAGGTTGTTAAAGCACATTTTCTCACTATGATTACAATGAAATGTATCATTATTTGTTGTACAAGAACCTATGTTTCTTCTACATATTCTTGGCATTGCCCACGAAACGTATGATGTCCCGACTCGTCTCGGAAACTAGAAGGTGGCCTATATGTAACTAACCGAAAGCAGTGTCTTTCGCCAACGAACATACCGCGTTAAATATACCAGTTTTCGTCCCAAAACAGAAGTCAAGAAGCGACGGATCTGGAAAGTACTTGGATGGGTGACAGCCTGGGAGTACCAGGTACTGTTAGCAACCTTTTTGCTTTTTTAATGGTGATAATGACTTTTTTGTAACTTGAAGTCAATCAATCACAAATATTTTTTGCACAATCGCTTCCCAAAAAGCCGGCGTTGTAGTTTTTCGGCGAGGATACGTTCCTCCCATATTATGTGATGTATTTTTGGGCGTTTCTGTTTAAAATCCCAACCCTGCGCAAAATTTCCTTCTCTGTCTTTTAGCTTTAATGTTAACACATCTCTCGAAAGTTGATAAAGCACATTTTCTCACTATGATTACAATGAAATGTATCATTAATAGTAACAATTATGTTTCATCTACACATTCTTGGCAGTCCACACAAAACGGGACATAATACGTCTCGTCTCGAAAACTAGACGGTGGAGTATATCTATCTTACCGAAAGCAGTACCTTTCGCTAACGGTCATACCGCGCTGAATATACCGGTTCTCATCCGATCACCGAAGTCAAGCAGCGTCGGGCCTGGTAAGTACTTGGATGGTTGACTGCCTGGGAACACCAGGTACTGTTGGCAACCTTTTTTTTGTTTTGGTTGATAATGAACTTTTTGTAATTTGAAACCAATCAATCATCCACAGCTTCTGCAGAATCACCTCTCTTATAGCTATAAGCAAATAACATATGTAAAGAATGTATATTAGTATATATGAATATCTGGGAAGCCGATGTTTTTTTTTAGTTTCTTATCATGCTGGTTTGAAGGGTGCTGTCGTATTACAGCCGGCCGCCATAATTGCGGTGGATAGCGGTGCCTGGATCCGCCGTGTCTCTCTCCGTAGGTCCGGCGTTGGTAGTTTTCGGCGAGAATACGAGTCTGCGTTATTATGTGGTGTATATTTTGTTCAAAACCCTTTCACTGCACTAATTTTGAATCCCTATCGTGTAGCTTTAATGTTAGCACATCTCTCGAAATTTGTTAGAGAACATTTTCTCACTATGATTTTAATGAATTGTATCATTATTTTAGTACAAAAACGTATGTTCCTTCAACACATTCTTGGCATTGCCCACGAAACGTAGGATGTCCCGACTCGTCTCGAAAGCTAGAAGGTGGCCTATATGTAACTTACCGAAAGCAGTGCATTTCCCCAGCGGACATACCGCGTTAAATATACCGGTTTTCGTCCCAAAAAAGAAACCAAGCAGCGACGGATCTGGAAAGTACTAGGATGGGTGACAGCCAGGGAGCACCAAGTACTGTTAGCAACCTTTTTGTTTTTGTAATGGTGATAATGACCTTTTTTGTAACTTGAAGTCAATAAATCACAAACATTTCTTGCAGAATCGCTTCCCGAAGAGCCGGCGTTGGTAGTTTTTGTGCGAGGATACGTTCCTGAAATATTATTTGATGTATTTTTAGGCGTTTCTGTTTAAAATCCCAACCCTGCTTAAAATTTCCTTCTCTGTCTTTTAGCTTTAATGTTAACACATCTCTCGAAGGTTGTTAAAGCACATTTTCTCACTATGATTACAATGAAATGTATCATTAATAGTAACAATTATGTTTCATCTACACATTCTTGGCAGTCCACACTAAACGAGACATAACCCGTCTCGTCTCGAAAACTAGGCGTTAGAGTATATCTATCTTACCGAGAGCAGTACCTTTCGCCAACGGTCATACCGCGCTGAATATACCGGTTCTCGTCCGATCACCGAAGTCAAGCAGCGTCGGGCCTGGTAAGTACTTGGATGGGTGACTGCCTGGAACACTAGGTACTGTTGGCAACCTTTTTCTTTGTTTTGTTAATAGTGACCTTTTTGTAATTTGAAACAAATCAATCATCCACAGTTTCTGCAGAATCACCTCTTTCATAGCAGTCAGAAAATAGTATATGTAAAAAATGTATATTAGTATATATGAATATCTGGGAAGCCGATGTTTTTTTTAATTTCTTATCATTCTGGGTTGCAGGGTGCTGTCGTATTACATCTGGCCGCCATAATTGCGGTGGATAGCGGTGCCTGGATCCGACGTGTCTCTCTCCGTAGGTCCTGCGTTGGTAGTTTTTGGCGAGAATACGAGTCTGCGTTATTATGGGGTGTATATTTTGTTCAAAACCATTTCACTGCACTAAATTTGAATCTCTATCTTGTAGCTTTAATATTAACACATCTCTCGAAGTTTGTTAGAATACATTTTCTCAGTATGATTACAATGAATTTTATCATTATTTGTAGTACAAAAACCTATGTTTCTTCTACACATTCTTGGCATTGCCCACGAAACATGAGATGTCCGACTCGTCTCGAAAACTAGAAGGTGGCCTATATGTAACTTACCGAAAGCAGTGTCTTTCGCCAACGGACATACCGCGTTAAATATACCGGTTTTCGTCCCAAAACAGAAGTCAAGAAGCGACGGATCTGGTAAGTACTTGGATGGGTGACAGCCTGGGAGCACCAGGTACTGTTAGCAACCTTTTGCTTTTTTAATGGTGATAATGACTTTTTTGTAACTTGAATTTAATCAATCACAAATATTTTTTGCAGAATCGCTTCCCAAACAGCCGGCGTTGGTAGTTTTTCGGCTAGGATACGTTCCTGCCATATTATTTGATATATTTTTGGGCGTTTCTGTTTAGCATCCCAAACCTGCACAAAATTTCCTTCTCTGTCTTTTAGCTTTAATGTTAACACATCTCCGAAGAGTGTTAAAGCACATTTTCTCACTATGATTACAATCAAATGTATCAATATTTGGTGTAGTAACACTTACGTTTCATCTACACTTTCTTGGCAGTGCACACAAAACGGGACATAATACGTCTCGTCTCGAAAACTAGACGGTGGAGTATATCTATGTTACCGAAAGCAGTACCCCTCGCCAACGGTCATACCGCGCTGAATATACCGGTTCTCGTCCGATCACCGAATTCAAGCAGCGTCGGGCCTGGTAAGTACTTGGATGGGTGACTGCCTTTGAACACCAGGTACTGTTGGCAACCTTTTTTTTGTTTTGGTTGATAATGACCTTTTTGTAATTTGAAACCAATCAATCATCCACAGTTTCTGCAGAATCACCTCTTTTATAGCTGTAAGCAAATAATATATGTAAAAAATGAATATTAGTATATATGAATATCTGGGAAGCCGATGTTTTTTTTTTAGTTTCTTATCATGCTGGTTTGAAGGGTGCAGTCGTATTATAGCCGGCCGCCATAATTGCGGTGGATAGCGGTGCCTGGATCCGCCGTGTCTCTCTCCGTAGGTCCGGCGTTGGTAGTTTTCGGCGAGAATATGAGTCTGCGTTATTATTATGTGTATATTTTGTTCAAAACCCTTTCACTGCACTAAATTTTCATCTCTATCTTGTAGCTTTAATGTTAACACATCTCTCGAAGTTTGTTAGAGCACATTTTCTCACTATGATTACAATGAATTGTATCATTATTTTAGTACAAAAACGTATGTTTCTTCAACACATTCTTGGCATTGCCCACGAAACGTAGGATGTCCCGACTCCTCTCGAAAGCTAGAAGGTGGCCTATATGTAACTTACCGAAAGCAGTGCATTTCGCCAGCGGACATACCGCGTTAAATATACCTGTTTTCGTCCCAAAAAAGAAACCAAGCAGCGATGGATCTGGAAAGTACTTGGATGGGTGACAGCCAGGGAGCACCAGGTACTGTTAGCAACCTTTTTGCTTTTGTAATGGTGATAATGACCTTTTTTGTAACTTGAAGTCAATAAATCACAAACATTTCTTGCAGAATCGCTTCCCGAAGAGCCGGCGTTGGTAGTTTTTGTGCGAGGATACGTTCCTGAAATATTATTTGATGTATTTTTGGGCGTTTCTGTTTAAAATCCCAACCCTGCTTAAAATTTCCTTCTCTGTCTTTTAGCTTTTATGTTAACACATCTCTCGAAGGTTGTTAAAGCACATTTTCTCACTATGATTAAAATGAAATGTATCATTAATAGTAACGATTATGTTTCATCTACACATTCTTGGCAGTGCACACTAAACGAGACATAACCCGTCTCGTCTCGAAAACTAGACGGTGGAGTATATCTATCTCACCGAAAGCAGTACCTTTCGCGAACGGTCATACCGCGCTGAATACACCGGTTCTCGTCCGATCACCGAAGTCAAGCAGTGTCGGGCCTGGTAAGTACTTGGATGGGTGACTGCCTGGGAACACCAGGTACTGTTGGCAACCTTTTTCTTTCTTTTGGTTAATAGGGACATTTTTGTAATTTGAAACCAATCAATCATCCACAGTTTCTGCAGAATCACATCTTTTATATCTGCAATCATATAATATATGATTAGTATATATGAATATCTGGGAAGCCGATGTTTTATTTAATTTCTTATCATGCTGGGTTGCAGGGTGCTGTCGTATTACATCCCGCCGCCATAATTGCGGTGGATAGCGGTGCCTGGATCCGCCGTGACTCTCTCCGTAGGCCCGGCGTTGGTAGTTTTCGGCGAGAATATGAGTCTGTGTTATTATTATGTGTATATTTTGTTCAAAACCCTTTCACTGCACTAAATTTTAATCTCTATCTTGTAGCTTTAATGTTAACACATCTCTCGAAGTTCGATAGAGCACATTTCCTCACTATGATTACAATGAATTGTATCATTATTTGTAGTACAAAAAAGTATGTTTATTCTACACATTCTTGGCATTGTCCACGAAACGTGTGATGTCCCGACTCGTCTCGAAAACCAGAAGGTGGAATATATCTATCTTACCGAAAGCAGCATTTCTCGCCAACGGTCATACCTCGTTGAATATACCGGTTCTCGTCCTATCACCGAAGTCAAGCAGCGTCGGGCCTTGTAAGTACTTGGATTGGTGACCTCCTGGGAACACCAGGTACTGTTGACAACCTTTTTGCTTTTTTAATGGTGATAATGACTTTTTTGTAACTTGAAGTCAATGAATCACAAATATTTTTTGCAGAATCGCTTCCCGAGGAGCCGGCGTTGGTAGCTTTTCTGCGAGGATATGTTCCTGCCATATTATTTGATGTATTTTTGGGCGTTTTTTGTTTAAAAACCAAACACTTCACAAAATTTCCTTCTCTGTCTTTTAGCTTTAATGTTAACACATCTCTCGAAGGTTGTTAAAGCACATTTTCTCACTGTGATTACAATGAAATGTATCATTCTTTTATGTAGTAACAATTATGTTTCACCTACACATTCTTGGCAGTGCACACAAAATGAGACATAACCCGTCTCGTCTCGAAAACTAGACGGTGGAGTATATCTATCTTACCGAATGCAGTACCTTTCGCCAACGGTCATACCGCGCTGAATATACCGGTTCTCGTCCGATCACCGAAGTCAAGCAGCGTCGGGACTAGTAAGTACTTGGATGGGTGACCGCCTGGAAACACCAGGTACTGTTTTGCAACCTTTTCTTTAATGCTGATAATGACCTTTTTTGAAACTTGAAGTCAATCAATCACCCACAGTTTTTGATAAATCGCTCCCCGAAGAGCCGACGTTGGTAGTTTTTCTGCGAGGATACCTTCCTGCCATATTATGTGATGTATTTTATGTGCGTTTTTTGTTTAAAAACAAAACACTTCACAAAATTTCCTTCTCTGTCTTTTAGCTTTAATGTTAACACATCTTTCGAAGGTTGTTAAAGCACATTTTCTCACTATGATTACAATGAAATGTATCATTAATAGTAACAATTATGTTTCACCTACACATTCTTGGCAGTCCACACTAAACGAGACATAACCCGTCTCGTCTCGAAAACTAGACGTTGGAGTATATCTATCTTACCGAGAGCAGTACCTTTCGCCAACGGTCATACCGCGCTGAATATACCGGTTCTCGTCCGATCACCGAAGTCAAGCAGCGTCGCCTGGTAAGTACTTGGATGGGTGACTGCCTGGGAACACCAGGTACTGTTGGCAACCTTTTTCTTTGTTTTGGTTAATAGTGACTTTTTGTAATTTGAAACCAATCAATCATCCACAGTTTCTGCAGAATCACCTCTTTCATAGCAGTCAGAAAATAATATATGTAAAAAATGTATATTAGTATATATGAATATCTGGGAAGCCGATGTTTTTTTTAATTTCGTATCATTCTGGGTTGCAGGGTGCTGTCGTATTACATCTGGCCGCCATAATTGCGGTGGATAGCGGTGCCTGTATCCGCCTTGTCTCTCTCCGTTGGTCCTGCGTTGGTAGTTTTCGGCGAGAATACAAGTCTGCGTTATTATGGGGTGTATGTTTTGTTCAAAACCCTTTCACTGCACTAAATTTGAATCTCTATCTTTTAGCTTTAATGTTAACACATCTCTCGAAGAGTGTTAAAGCACATTTTCTCACTATGATTACAATCAAATGTATCAATATTTGGTGTAGTAACACTTACGTTTCATCTACACTTTCTTGGCAGTGCACACAAAACGGGACATAATACGTCTCGTCTCGAAAACTAGCCGGTGGAGTATATCTATCTTACTGAAAGCAGTACCTTTCGCCAACGGTCATACCGCGCTTAATATACCGGTTCTCGTCCGATCACCGAAGTCAAGCAGCGTCGAGCCTGGTAAGTACTTGGATGGGTGACCGCCTGGGAACACCAGGTACTGTTTTGCAACCTTTTCTTTAATGCTGATAATGACCTTTTTTGAAACTTGAAGTCAATCAATCACCCACAGTTTTTGATAAATCGCTCCCCGAAGAGCCGACGTTGGTAGTTTTTCTGCGAGGATACCTTCCTGCCATATTATGTGATGTATTTTATGTGCGTTTTTTGTTTAAAAACCAAACACTTCACAAAATTTCCTTCTCTGTCTTTTAGCTTTAATGTTAACACATCTCTCGAAGGTTGTTAAAGCACATTTTCTCACTATGATTACAATGAATTGTATCATTATTTGTAGTACAAAAAAGTATGTTTCTTCTACACATTCTTGGCATTGCCCACGAAACGTGAGATGTCCCGACTCGTCTCGAAAACTAGAAGGTGGCCTATATGTAACTTACCGAAAGCAGTGTCTTTCGCCAACGGACATACCGCGTTAAATATACCGGTTTTCGTCCCAAAACAGAAGTCAAGCAGCGACGGATCTGGTAAGTACTTGGATGGGTGACAGCCTGGGAGCACCAGGTACTGTGAGCAACCTTTTGCTTTTTTAATGGTGATAATGACTTTTTTGTAACTTGAAGTCAATCAATCACAAACATATTTTGCAGAATCCCTTCCCGAAGAGCCGGCGTTGGTAGCTTTTCTGCGAGGATACGTTCCTGCCATATTATTTGATGTATTTTTGTGCGTTTCTGTTTAAAATCTCAAACCTGCAAAAAATTTCCTTCTCTGTGTTTTAGCTTTTATGTTAACACATCTCTCGAAGGTTGTTAGAGCACATTTTCTCACTATGATTACAATGAAATGTATCATTATTTTGTGTAGTAACAATTATATTTCATCTACACATTCTTGGCATTGCACACAAAATGAGACATAACCCGTCTCGTCTCGAAAACTAGACGGTGGAGTATATCTATCTTACCGAATGCAGTACCTTTCGCCAACGTTCATAACGCGCTGAATATACCGGTTCTCGTCCGATCACCGAAGTCAAGCAGTGTCGGGCCTGGTAAGTACTTGGATGGGTGACCGCCTGGGAACACCAGGTACTGTTGGCAACCTTTTCTTTAATGCTGATAATGACAATTTTTGAAACTTGAAGTCAATCAATCACCCACAGTTTTTGAGGAATCGGTCCCCAAAGAGCCGACGTTAGTAGTTTTTCTGCGAGGATACCTTCCTGCCATATTATTTGATGTATTTTATGTGCGTTTTTTGTTTAAAAACCAAACACTTCACAAAATTTCCTTCTCTGTCTTTTAGCTTTAATGTTAAAACATCTCTGGAAGGTTGTTAAAGCACATTTTCTCACTATGATTACAATGAAATGTATCATTATTTGTTGTACAAAAACCTATGTTTCTTCTACATATTCTTGGCATTGCCCACGAAACGTGAGATGTCCCGACTCGTCTCGAAAACTAGAAGGTGGCCTATATGTAACTTACCGAAAGCAGTGTCTTTCGCCAACGGACATACCGCGTTAAATATACCGGTTTTCGTCCCAAAACAGAAGTCAAGCAGCGACGGATTTGGTAAGTACTTGGATGGGTGACAGCCTGGGAGCACCAGGTACTGTTAGCAACCTTTGCTTTTTTAATGGTGATAATGACTTTTTTGTAACTTGAAGTCAATCAATCACAAATATTTTTTGCAGAATCGCTTCCCAAACAGCAGGCGTTGGTAGTTTTTCTGCGAGGATACGTTCCTGCCATATTTTTTGATGTATTTTTGGGCGTTTCTGTTTAACATCCCAACCCTGCACAAAATTTCCTTCTCTGTCTTTTAGCTTTAATGTTAACACATCTCTCGAAAAGTGTTAAAGCACATTTTCTCACTATGATTACAATCAAATGTATCAATATTTCGTGTAGTAACACTTACGTTTCATCTACACTTTCTTGGCAGTGCACACAAAACGGGACATAATACGTCTCGTCTCGAAAACTAGACGGTGGAGTATATATATCTTACTGAAAGCAGTACCTTTCGCCAACGGTCATACCGCGCTGAATATATCGGTTCTCGTCCGATCACCGAAGTCAAGCAGCGTCGAGCCTGGTAAGTCCTTGGATGGGTGACCGCCTGGGAACGCCAGGTGCTGTTGGCAACCTTTTTTTTTGTTTTGGTTGATAATGACCTTTTTGTAATTTGAAACCGATCAATCATCCACAGTTTCTGCAGAATCACCTCTTTTATAGCTATAAGCAAATAATATATGTAAAAAATGTATATTAATATATATGAAGTCCTCCTCCGTAGTCGAGCGGGTTAAGGCGTTCACTCGTCTTGAGATCGTTCGCTGTGGGACGGCGTAGGTTCGAATCCGGCTCTGGTCGGAATTTATTCGGCCTACGTATAGGGCCGGTGGCAACCCACCATCGTAAGGAAATTGGGGAGCTCCGAATGAGTGATAGTAATCCGGTAGAGACGACCTACTATAACGGCTGGGGATACGTCGGGCTGACCCCCCGACTATTCCAATACTGGTTGAAGATCTCCACGTTTAGAGGTGACGAGAGAAAGTGTGGGAGGGAGACCGGCAGTCCGTAGGTATGCCCAGGCCCTTCATGGGCTGTTGCGCAAAGGATTATTATTAGTATATATGAATATCTGGGAAGCCGATGTTTTTTTTTAGTTTTTTATCATGCTGGTTTGAAGGGTGCAGTCGTATTACAGCCGGCCGCCATAATTGCGGTGGATAGCGGTGCCTGGATCCGCCGTGTCTCTCTCCGTAGGTCCGGCGTTGGGAGTTTTCGGCGAGAATACGAGTCTGCGTTATTATGGGGTGTATATTTTGTTCAAAACCCTTTCACTGCACTAAATTTGAATCCCTATCTTGTAGCTTTAATGTTAACACATCTCTCGAAGTTTGTTAGAGCACATTTTCTCACTATGATTACAATGAATTGTATCATTATTTTAGTACAAAAACGTATGTTTCTTCAACACATTCTTGGCATTGCCCACGAAACGTAGGATGTCCCGACTCGTCTCGAAAGCTAGAAGGTGGCCTATATGTAACTTACCGAAAGCAGTGCATTTCGCCAGCGGACATACCGCGTTAAATATACCGGTTTTCGTCAAAAAACAGAAACCAAGCAGCGACGGATCTGGAAAGTACTTGGATTGGTGACAGCCTGGGAGCACCAGGTACTGTTAGCAACCTTTTTGCTTTTGTAATGGTGATAATGACCTTTTTAGTAACTTGAAGTCAATAAATCACAAATATTTCTTTCAGAATCGCTTCCCGAAGAGCCGGCGTTGGTAGTTTTTGTGCGAGGATACGTTCCTGAAATATTATTTGATGTATTTTTGGGCGTTTCTGTTTAAAATCCTAACCCTGCACAAAATTTCCTTCTCTGTCTTTTAGCTTTAATGTTAACACATCTCTCGAAGGTTGTTAAAGCACATTTTCTCACTATGATTACAATGAAATGTATCATTAATAGTAACAATTATGTTTCATCTACACATTCTTGGCAGTGCACACTAAACGAGACATAACCCGTCTCGTCTCGAAAACTAGACGGTGGAGTATATCTATCTTACCGAAAGCAGTACCTTTCGCCAACGGTCATACCGCGCTGAATATACCGGTTCTCGTCCGATCACCGAAGTCAAGCAGTGTCGGGCCTGGTAAGTACTTGGATGGGTGACTGCCTGGGAACACCAGGTACTGTTGGCAACCTTTTTCTTTGTCTTGGTTAATAGTGACATTTTTGTAATTTCAAACCAATCAATCATCCACAGTTTCTGCAGAATCACCTCTTTTATAGCTGTAAGCATATAATATATGTAAAAAATGTATATTAGTATATATGAATATCTGGGAAGCCGATGTTTTATTTAATTTCTTATCATGCTGGGTTGCAGGGTGCTGTCGTATTACATCCGGCCGCCATAATTGCGGTGGATAGCTGTGCCTGGATCCGCCGTGTCTCTCTCCGTAGGTCCGGCGTTGGTAGTTTTCGGCGAGAATACGAGTCTGCGTTATTATGGGGTGTATATTTTGTTCAA
Organism: Lepisma saccharinum; assembly: GCF_977018435.1. NCBI lineage: Eukaryota > Metazoa > Arthropoda > Insecta > Zygentoma > Lepismatidae > Lepisma > Lepisma saccharinum. The sequence continues at coordinate 43,528,358 of NC_139239.1, read as the reverse complement.
AACCCTTTCACTGCACTAAATTTGAATCTCTATCTTGTAGCTTTAATGTTAACACATGTCTCGAAGTTTGTTAGAGCACATTTTCTCACTATGATTACAATGAATTGTATCATTATTTGTAGTTCAAAAACGTATGTTTCTTCTACACATTCTTGGCATTGCCCACGAAACGTACGATGTCCTGACTCGTCTCGAAAGCTAGACGGTGCCCTATATGTAACTTACCGAAAGTAGTGCATACGGACATACCGCGTTAAATATACCGGTTTTCGTCCCAAAACAGAAGTCAAGCAGCGACGGATCTGGTAATTACTTGGATGGTTGACAGCCTGGGAGCACCAATTACTGTTAGCAACGTTTTTGCTTTTTTAATGGTGATAATGACTTTTTTGTAACTTGAAGTCAATCAATCACAAACATATTTTGCTGAATCGCTTCCCGAAGAGCCGGCGTTGGTAGCTTTTCGGCCAGGATACGTTCCTGCCATATTATTTGATGTATTTTTGGGCGTTTCTGTTTAACATCCCAACCCTGCACAAAATTTCCTTCTCTGTCTTTTAGCTTTAATGTTAACACATCTCTCGAAGAGTGTTAAAGCACATTTTCTCACTATGATTACAATCAAATGTATCTATATTTTGTGTAGTAACAATTATATTTCATCTACACATTCTTGGCATTGCACACAAAATGAGACATAACCCGTCTCGTCTCGAAAACTAGACGGTGGAGTATATCTATCTTACCGAATGCAGTACCTTTCGCCAACGGTCATACCGCGCTGAATATACCGGTTCTCGTCCGATCACCGAAGTCAAGCAGCGTCGGGAATGGTAAGTACTTGGATGGGTGACCGCCTGGGAACACCAGGTACTGTTGGCAACCATTTCTTTAATGCTGATAATGACCATTTTTGAAACTTGAAGTCAATCAATCACCCACAGTTTTTGAGGAATCGCTCCCCGAAGAGCCGACGTTGGTAGTTTTTCTGCGAGGATACCTTCCTGCCATATTATTTGATGCATTTTATGTGCGTTTTTTGTTTAAAAACCAAACACTTCACAAAATTTCCTTCTCTGTCTTTTAGCTTTAATGTTAACACATCTCTGGAAGGTTGTTAAAGCACATTTTCGCACTATGATTACAATGAAATGTATCATTATTTGTTGTACAAAAACCTATGTTTCTTCTACATATTCTTGGCATTCCCCACGAAACGTGAGATGTCCCGACTCTTCTCGAAAACTAGAAGGTGGCCTATATGTAACTTACCGAAAGCAGTGTCTTTCGCCAACGGACATACCGCGTTAAATATACCGGTTTTCGTCCCAAAACAGAAATCAAGCAGCGACGGATTTGGTAAGTACTTGGATGGGTGACAGCCTGGGAGCACCAGGTACTGTTAGCAACCTTTGCTTTTTTAATGGTGATAATGACTTTTTTGTAACTTGAAGTCAATCAATCACAAATATTTTTTGCAGAATCTCTTCCCAAACAGCAGGCGTTGGTAGTTTTTCGGCGAGGATTCGTTCCTGCCATATTTTTTGATGTATTTTTGGGCGTTTCTGTTTAAAATCCTAACCCTGCACAAAATTTCCTTCTCTGTCTTCTAGCTTTAATGTTAACACATCTCTCGAAGGTTGTTAAAGCACATTTTCTCACTATGATTACAATGAAATGTATCATTAATAGTAACAATTATGTTTCATCTACACATTCTGGGCAGTGCACACTAAACGAGACATAACCCGTCTCGTCTCGAAAACTAGACGGTGGAGTATATCTATCTTACCGAGAGCAGTACCTTTCGCCAACGGTCATACCGCGATGAATATACCGGTTCTCGTCCGATCACCGAAGTCAAGCAGCGTCGGGCCTGGTAAGTACTTGGATGGGTGACTGTCTGGGAACACCAGGTACTGTTGGCAACCTTTTTCTTTGTTTTGGTTAATAGTGACTTTTTGTAATTTGCAACCAATCAATCATCCACAGTTTCTGCAGAATCACCTCTTTCATAGCAGTCAGAAAATAATATATGTAAAAAATGTATATTAGTATATATGAATATCTGGGAAGCCGATGTTTTTTTTTAATTTCTTATCATTCTGGGTTGCAGGGTGCTGTCGTATTACATCTGGCCGCCATAATTGCGGTGGATAGGGGTGCCTGTATCCGCCTTGTCTCTCTCCGTTGGTCCTGCGTTGGTATTTTTCGGCGAGAATACAAGTCTGCGTTATTATGGGGTGTATATTTTGTTCAGAACCCTTTCACTGCACTAAATTTTAATCTCTATCTTGTAGCTTTAATGTTAACACATCTCTTGAAGTTTGTTAGAGCACATTTTCTCACTATGATTGCAATGAATTGTATCATTATTTGTAGTACAAAAACGTATGTTTCTTCTACACATTCTTGGCATTGCCCACGAAACGTGAGATGTCCCGACTCGTCTCGAAAACTAGAAGGTGGCCTATATGTAACTTACCGAAAGCAGTGTCTTTCGCCAACGGACATACCGCGTTAAATATACCGGTTTTCGTCCCAAAACAGAAGTCAAGAAGCGACGGATCTGGTAAGTACTTGGATGGGTGACAGCCTGGGAGCACCAGGTACTGTGAGCAACCTTTTGCTTTTTTAATGGTGATAATGACTTTTTTGTAACTTGAAGTCAATCAATCACAAATATTTTTTGAAGAATCGCTTCCCAAACAGCCGCCGTTGGTAGTTTTTCGGCCAGGATACGTTCCTGCCATATTATTTGATGTATTTTTGGGCGTTTCTGTTTAACATCCCAACCCTGCACAAAATTTCCTTCTCTGTCTTTTAGCTTTAATGTTAACACATCTCTCGAAGAGTGTTAAAGCACATTTTCTCACTATGATTACAATCAAATGTATCAATATTTGGTGTAGTAACACTTACGTTTCATCTACACTTTCTTGGCAGTGCACACAAAACGGGACATAATACGTCTCGTCTCGAAAACTAGACGGTGGAATATATCTATCTTACTGAAAGCAGTACCTTTCGCCAACGGTCATACCGCGCTGAATATACCGCTTCTCGTCCGATCACCGAAGTCAAGCAGCGTCGAGCCTGGTAAGTACTTGGATGGGTTACTGCCTGGGAACACCAGGTACTGTTGGCAAAATTTTTTTTGTTTTGGTTGATAATGACCTTTTTGTAATTTGAAACCAATCAATCATCCACAGTTTCTGCAGAATCACCTCTTTTAAAACTGTAAGCAAATAATATATGTAAAAAATGTATATTAGTATATATGAATATCTGGGAAGCCGATGTTTTTTTTAGTTTCTTATCAAGCTGGTTTGAAGGGTGCAGTCGTATTACAGCCGGCCGCCATAATTGCGGTGGATAGCGGTGCCTGGATCCGCCGTGTCTCTCTCCGTAGGTCCGGCGTTGGTAGTTTTCGGCGAGAATACGCGTCTGCGTTATTATGGGGTGTATATTTTGTTCAAAACCCTTTCACTGCACTAAATTTGAATCCCTATCTTGTAGCTTTAATGTTAACACATCTCTCGAAGTTTGTTAGAGCACATTTTCTCACTATGATTACAATGAATTGTATCATTATTTTAGTACAAAAACGTATGTTTCTTCAACACATTCTTGGCATTGCCTACGAAACGTAGGATGTCCCGACTCGTCTCGAAAGCTAGAAGGTGGCCTATATGTAACTTACCGAAAGCAGTGCATTTCGCCAGCGGACATACCGCGTTAAATATACCGGTTTTCGTCAAAAAACAGAAACCAAGCAGCGACGGATCTGGAAAGTAGTTGGATGGGTGACAGCCTGGGAGCACCAGGTACTGTTAGCAACCTTTTTGCTTTTGTAATTGTGATAATGACCTTTTTTGTAACTTGAAGTCAATAAATCACAAACATTTCTTGCAGAATCGCTTCCCGAAGAGCCGGCGTTGGTAGTTTTTGTGCGAGGATACGTTCCTGAAATATTATTTGATGTATTTTTGGGCGTTTCTGTTTAAAATCCTAACCCTGCACAAAATTTTCTTCTCTGTCTTTTAGCTTTAATGTTAACACATCTCTCGAAGGTTGTTAAAGCACATTTTCTCACTATGATTACAATGAAATGTATCATTAATAGTAACAATTATGTTTCATCTACACATTCTTGGCAGTGCACACTAAACGAGACATAACCCGTCTCGTCTCGAAAACTAGACGGTGGAGTATATCTATCTTACCGAAAGCAGTACCTTTCGCCAACGGTCATACCGCGCTGAATATACCGGTTCTCGTCCTATCACCGAAGTCAAGCAGTGTCGGGCCTGGTAAGTACTTGGATGGGTGACTGCCTGGGAACACCAGGTACTGTTGGCAACCTTTTTCTTTGTTTTGGTTAATAGTGACATTTTTGTAATTTCAAACCAATCAATCATCCACAGTTTCTGCAGAATCACCTCTTTTATAGCTGTAAGCATATAATATATGTAAAAAATGTATATTAGTATATATGAATATCTGGGAAGCCGATGTTTTATTTAATTTCTTATCATGCTGGGTTGCAGGGTGCTGTCGTATTACAGCCGGCCGCCATAATTGCGGTGGATAGCTGTGCCTAGATCCGCCGTGTCTCTCTCCGTAGTTCCGGCGTTGGTAGTTTTCGGCGAGAATACGAGTCTGCGTTATTATTGGGTGTATATTTTGTTCAAAACCCTTTCACTGCACTAAATTTGAATCTCTATCTTGTAGCTTTAATGTTAACACATGTCTCGAATTTTTTAGAGCACATTTTCTCACTATGATTACAATTAATTGTATCATTATTTGTAGTTCAAAAACGTATGTTTCTTCTACACATTCTTGGCATTGCCCACGAAACGTAGGATGTCCCGACTAATCTCGAAAGCTAGAAGGTGGCCTATATGTAACTTACCGAAAGTAGTGCACTTCGCCAACGGACATACCGCGTTAAATATACCGGTTTTCGTCCCAAAACAGAAGTCAAGCAGCGACGGATCTGGTAAGTACTTGGATGGTTGACAGCCTGAGAGCACCATTTACTGTTAGCAACATTTTGGCTTTTTCAATGGTGATAATGACTTTTTTGTAACTTGAAGTCAATGAACCACAAACATTTTTTGCAGAATCGCATCCCGAAGAGACGGCGTTGGTAGTTTTTCTGCGAGGATACGTTCCTGCCATATTATTTGATGTATTTTTGGGCGTTTCTGTTTAAAATCCCAACCCTGCGCAAAATTTCCTTCTCTGTCTTTTAGCTTTAATGTTAACACATCTCTCGAAGGTTGTTAAAGCACATTTTCTCACTATGATTACAATGAAATGTATCATTCTTTTATGTAGTAACAATTATGTTTCACCTACACATTCTTGGCAGTGCACACAAAATGAGACATAACCCGTCTCGTCTCGAAAACTAGACGGTGGAGTATATCTATCTTACCGAATGCAGTACCTTTCGCCAACGGTCATACCGCGCTGAATATACCGGTTCTCGTCCGATCACCGAAGTCAAGCAGCGTCGGGACTAGTAAGTACTTGGATGGGTGACCGCCTGGAAACACCAGGTACTGTTTTGCAACCTTTTCTTTAATGCTGATAATGACCTTTTTTGAAACTTGAAGTCAATCAATCACCCACAGTTTTTGATAAATCGCTCCCCGAAGAGCCGACGTTGGTAGTTTTTCTGCGAGGATACCTTCCTGCCATATTATGTGATGTATTTTATGTGCGTTTTTTGTTTAAAAACAAAACACTTCACAAAATTTCCTTCTCTGTCTTTTAGCTTTAATGTTAACACATCTTTCGAAGGTTGTTAAAGCACATTTTCTCACTATGATTACAATGAAATGTATCATTAATAGTAACAATTATGTTTCACCTACACATTCTTGGCAGTCCACACTAAACGAGACATAACCCGTCTCGTCTCGAAAACTAGACGTTGGAGTATATCTATCTTACCGAGAGCAGTACCTTTCGCCAACGGTCATACCGCGCTGAATATACCGGTTCTCGTCCGATCACCGAAGTCAAGCAGCGTCGCCTGGTAAGTACTTGGATGGGTGACTGCCTGGGAACACCAGGTACTGTTGGCAACCTTTTTCTTTGTTTTGGTTAATAGTGACTTTTTGTAATTTGAAACCAATCAATCATCCACAGTTTCTGCAGAATCACCTCTTTCATAGCAGTCAGAAAATAATATATGTAAAAAATGTATATTAGTATATATGAATATCTGGGAAGCCGATGTTTTTTTTAATTTCGTATCATTCTGGGTTGCAGGGTGCTGTCGTATTACATCTGGCCGCCATAATTGCGGTGGATAGCGGTGCCTGTATCCGCCTTGTCTCTCTCCGTTGGTCCTGCGTTGGTAGTTTTCGGCGAGAATACAAGTCTGCGTTATTATGGGGTGTATGTTTTGTTCAAAACCCTTTCACTGCACTAAATTTGAATCTCTATCTTTTAGCTTTAATGTTAACACATCTCTCGAAGAGTGTTAAAGCACATTTTCTCACTATGATTACAATCAAATGTATCAATATTTGGTGTAGTAACACTTACGTTTCATCTACACTTTCTTGGCAGTGCACACAAAACGGGACATAATACGTCTCGTCTCGAAAACTAGCCGGTGGAGTATATCTATCTTACTGAAAGCAGTACCTTTCGCCAACGGTCATACCGCGCTTAATATACCGGTTCTCGTCCGATCACCGAAGTCAAGCAGCGTCGAGCCTGGTAAGTACTTGGATGGGTGACCGCCTGGGAACACCAGGTACTGTTTTGCAACCTTTTCTTTAATGCTGATAATGACCTTTTTTGAAACTTGAAGTCAATCAATCACCCACAGTTTTTGATAAATCGCTCCCCGAAGAGCCGACGTTGGTAGTTTTTCTGCGAGGATACCTTCCTGCCATATTATGTGATGTATTTTATGTGCGTTTTTTGTTTAAAAACCAAACACTTCACAAAATTTCCTTCTCTGTCTTTTAGCTTTAATGTTAACACATCTCTCGAAGGTTGTTAAAGCACATTTTCTCACTATGATTACAATGAATTGTATCATTATTTGTAGTACAAAAAAGTATGTTTCTTCTACACATTCTTGGCATTGCCCACGAAACGTGAGATGTCCCGACTCGTCTCGAAAACTAGAAGGTGGCCTATATGTAACTTACCGAAAGCAGTGTCTTTCGCCAACGGACATACCGCGTTAAATATACCGGTTTTCGTCCCAAAACAGAAGTCAAGCAGCGACGGATCTGGTAAGTACTTGGATGGGTGACAGCCTGGGAGCACCAGGTACTGTGAGCAACCTTTTGCTTTTTTAATGGTGATAATGACTTTTTTGTAACTTGAAGTCAATCAATCACAAACATATTTTGCAGAATCCCTTCCCGAAGAGCCGGCGTTGGTAGCTTTTCTGCGAGGATACGTTCCTGCCATATTATTTGATGTATTTTTGTGCGTTTCTGTTTAAAATCTCAAACCTGCAAAAAATTTCCTTCTCTGTGTTTTAGCTTTTATGTTAACACATCTCTCGAAGGTTGTTAGAGCACATTTTCTCACTATGATTACAATGAAATGTATCATTATTTTGTGTAGTAACAATTATATTTCATCTACACATTCTTGGCATTGCACACAAAATGAGACATAACCCGTCTCGTCTCGAAAACTAGACGGTGGAGTATATCTATCTTACCGAATGCAGTACCTTTCGCCAACGTTCATACCGCGCTGAATATACCGGTTCTCGTCCGATCACCGAAGTCAAGCAGTGTCGGGCCTGGTAAGTACTTGGATGGGTGACCGCCTGGGAACACCAGGTACTGTTGGCAACCTTTTCTTTAATGCTGATAATGACAATTTTTGAAACTTGAAGTCAATCAATCACCCACAGTTTTTGAGGAATCGGTCCCCAAAGAGCCGACGTTAGTAGTTTTTCTGCGAGGATACCTTCCTGCCATATTATTTGATGTATTTTATGTGCGTTTTTTGTTTAAAAACCAAACACTTCACAAAATTTCCTTCTCTGTCTTTTAGCTTTAATGTTAAAACATCTCTGGAAGGTTGTTAAAGCACATTTTCTCACTATGATTACAATGAAATGTATCATTATTTGTTGTACAAAAACCTATGTTTCTTCTACATATTCTTGGCATTGCCCACGAAACGTGAGATGTCCCGACTCGTCTCGAAAACTAGAAGGTGGCCTATATGTAACTTACCGAAAGCAGTGTCTTTCGCCAACGGACATACCGCGTTAAATATACCGGTTTTCGTCCCAAAACAGAAGTCAAGCAGCGACGGATTTGGTAAGTACTTGGATGGGTGACAGCCTGGGAGCACCAGGTACTGTTAGCAACCTTTGCTTTTTTAATGGTGATAATGACTTTTTTGTAACTTGAAGTCAATCAATCACAAATATTTTTTGCAGAATCGCTTCCCAAACAGCAGGCGTTGGTAGTTTTTCTGCGAGGATACGTTCCTGCCATATTTTTTGATGTATTTTTGGGCGTTTCTGTTTAACATCCCAACCCTGCACAAAATTTCCTTCTCTGTCTTTTAGCTTTAATGTTAACACATCTCTCGAAAAGTGTTAAAGCACATTTTCTCACTATGATTACAATCAAATGTATCAATATTTCGTGTAGTAACACTTACGTTTCATCTACACTTTCTTGGCAGTGCACACAAAACGGGACATAATACGTCTCGTCTCGAAAACTAGACGGTGGAGTATATATATCTTACTGAAAGCAGTACCTTTCGCCAACGGTCATACCGCGCTGAATATATCGGTTCTCGTCCGATCACCGAAGTCAAGCAGCGTCGAGCCTGGTAAGTCCTTGGATGGGTGACCGCCTGGGAACGCCAGGTGCTGTTGGCAACCTTTTTTTTTGTTTTGGTTGATAATGACCTTTTTGTAATTTGAAACCGATCAATCATCCACAGTTTCTGCAGAATCACCTCTTTTATAGCTATAAGCAAATAATATATGTAAAAAATGTATATTAATATATATGAAGTCCTCCTCCGTAGTCGAGCGGGTTAAGGCGTTCACTCGTCTTGAGATCGTTCGCTGTGGGACGGCGTAGGTTCGAATCCGGCTCTGGTCGGAATTTATTCGGCCTACGTATAGGGCCGGTGGCAACCCACCATCGTAAGGAAATTGGGGAGCTCCGAATGAGTGATAGTAATCCGGTAGAGACGACCTACTATAACGGCTGGGGATACGTCGGGCTGACCCCCCGACTATTCCAATACTGGTTGAAGATCTCCACGTTTAGAGGTGACGAGAGAAAGTGTGGGAGGGAGACCGGCAGTCCGTAGGTATGCCCAGGCCCTTCATGGGCTGTTGCGCAAAGGATTATTATTAGTATATATGAATATCTGGGAAGCCGATGTTTTTTTTTAGTTTTTTATCATGCTGGTTTGAAGGGTGCAGTCGTATTACAGCCGGCCGCCATAATTGCGGTGGATAGCGGTGCCTGGATCCGCCGTGTCTCTCTCCGTAGGTCCGGCGTTGGGAGTTTTCGGCGAGAATACGAGTCTGCGTTATTATGGGGTGTATATTTTGTTCAAAACCCTTTCACTGCACTAAATTTGAATCCCTATCTTGTAGCTTTAATGTTAACACATCTCTCGAAGTTTGTTAGAGCACATTTTCTCACTATGATTACAATGAATTGTATCATTATTTTAGTACAAAAACGTATGTTTCTTCAACACATTCTTGGCATTGCCCACGAAACGTAGGATGTCCCGACTCGTCTCGAAAGCTAGAAGGTGGCCTATATGTAACTTACCGAAAGCAGTGCATTTCGCCAGCGGACATACCGCGTTAAATATACCGGTTTTCGTCAAAAAACAGAAACCAAGCAGCGACGGATCTGGAAAGTACTTGGATTGGTGACAGCCTGGGAGCACCAGGTACTGTTAGCAACCTTTTTGCTTTTGTAATGGTGATAATGACCTTTTTAGTAACTTGAAGTCAATAAATCACAAATATTTCTTTCAGAATCGCTTCCCGAAGAGCCGGCGTTGGTAGTTTTTGTGCGAGGATACGTTCCTGAAATATTATTTGATGTATTTTTGGGCGTTTCTGTTTAAAATCCTAACCCTGCACAAAATTTCCTTCTCTGTCTTTTAGCTTTAATGTTAACACATCTCTCGAAGGTTGTTAAAGCACATTTTCTCACTATGATTACAATGAAATGTATCATTAATAGTAACAATTATGTTTCATCTACACATTCTTGGCAGTGCACACTAAACGAGACATAACCCGTCTCGTCTCGAAAACTAGACGGTGGAGTATATCTATCTTACCGAAAGCAGTACCTTTCGCCAACGGTCATACCGCGCTGAATATACCGGTTCTCGTCCGATCACCGAAGTCAAGCAGTGTCGGGCCTGGTAAGTACTTGGATGGGTGACTGCCTGGGAACACCAGGTACTGTTGGCAACCTTTTTCTTTGTCTTGGTTAATAGTGACATTTTTGTAATTTCAAACCAATCAATCATCCACAGTTTCTGCAGAATCACCTCTTTTATAGCTGTAAGCATATAATATATGTAAAAAATGTATATTAGTATATATGAATATCTGGGAAGCCGATGTTTTATTTAATTTCTTATCATGCTGGGTTGCAGGGTGCTGTCGTATTACATCCGGCCGCCATAATTGCGGTGGATAGCTGTGCCTGGATCCGCCGTGTCTCTCTCCGTAGGTCCGGCGTTGGTAGTTTTCGGCGAGAATACGAGTCTGCGTTATTATGGGGTGTATATTTTGTTCAAAACCCTTTCACTGCACTAAATTTGAATCTCTATCTTGTAGCTTTAATGTTAACACATGTCTCGAAGTTTGTTAGAGCACATTTTCTCACTATGATTACAATGAATTGTATCATTATTTGTAGTTCAAAAACGTATGTTTCTTCTACACATTCTTGGCATTGCCCACGAAACGTACGATGTCCTGACTCGTCTCGAAAGCTAGACGGTGCCCTATATGTAACTTACCGAAAGTAGTGCATACGGACATACCGCGTTAAATATACCGGTTTTCGTCCCAAAACAGAAGTCAAGCAGCGACGGATCTGGTAATTACTTGGATGGTTGACAGCCTGGGAGCACCAATTACTGTTAGCAACGTTTTTGCTTTTTTAATGGTGATAATGACTTTTTTGTAACTTGAAGTCAATCAATCACAAACATATTTTGCTGAATCGCTTCCCGAAGAGCCGGCGTTGGTAGCTTTTCGGCCAGGATACGTTCCTGCCATATTATTTGATGTATTTTTGGGCGTTTCTGTTTAACATCCCAACCCTGCACAAAATTTCCTTCTCTGTCTTTTAGCTTTAATGTTAACACATCTCTCGAAGAGTGTTAAAGCACATTTTCTCACTATGATTACAATCAAATGTATCTATATTTTGTGTAGTAACAATTATATTTCATCTACACATTCTTGGCATTGCACACAAAATGAGACATAACCCGTCTCGTCTCGAAAACTAGACGGTGGAGTATATCTATCTTACCGAATGCAGTACCTTTCGCCAACGGTCATACCGCGCTGAATATACCGGTTCTCGTCCGATCACCGAAGTCAAGCAGCGTCGGGAATGGTAAGTACTTGGATGGGTGACCGCCTGGGAACACCAGGTACTGTTGGCAACCATTTCTTTAATGCTGATAATGACCATTTTTGAAACTTGAAGTCAATCAATCACCCACAGTTTTTGAGGAATCGCTCCCCGAAGAGCCGACGTTGGTAGTTTTTCTGCGAGGATACCTTCCTGCCATATTATTTGATGCATTTTATGTGCGTTTTTTGTTTAAAAACCAAACACTTCACAAAATTTCCTTCTCTGTCTTTTAGCTTTAATGTTAACACATCTCTGGAAGGTTGTTAAAGCACATTTTCGCACTATGATTACAATGAAATGTATCATTATTTGTTGTACAAAAACCTATGTTTCTTCTACATATTCTTGGCATTCCCCACGAAACGTGAGATGTCCCGACTCTTCTCGAAAACTAGAAGGTGGCCTATATGTAACTTACCGAAAGCAGTGTCTTTCGCCAACGGACATACCGCGTTAAATATACCGGTTTTCGTCCCAAAACAGAAATCAAGCAGCGACGGATTTGGTAAGTACTTGGATGGGTGACAGCCTGGGAGCACCAGGTACTGTTAGCAACCTTTGCTTTTTTAATGGTGATAATGACTTTTTTGTAACTTGAAGTCAATCAATCACAAATATTTTTTGCAGAATCTCTTCCCAAACAGCAGGCGTTGGTAGTTTTTCGGCGAGGATTCGTTCCTGCCATATTTTTTGATGTATTTTTGGGCGTTTCTGTTTAAAATCCTAACCCTGCACAAAATTTCCTTCTCTGTCTTCTAGCTTTAATGTTAACACATCTCTCGAAGGTTGTTAAAGCACATTTTCTCACTATGATTACAATGAAATGTATCATTAATAGTAACAATTATGTTTCATCTACACATTCTGGGCAGTGCACACTAAACGAGACATAACCCGTCTCGTCTCGAAAACTAGACGGTGGAGTATATCTATCTTACCGAGAGCAGTACCTTTCGCCAACGGTCATACCGCGATGAATATACCGGTTCTCGTCCGATCACCGAAGTCAAGCAGCGTCGGGCCTGGTAAGTACTTGGATGGGTGACTGTCTGGGAACACCAGGTACTGTTGGCAACCTTTTTCTTTGTTTTGGTTAATAGTGACTTTTTGTAATTTGCAACCAATCAATCATCCACAGTTTCTGCAGAATCACCTCTTTCATAGCAGTCAGAAAATAATATATGTAAAAAATGTATATTAGTATATATGAATATCTGGGAAGCCGATGTTTTTTTTTAATTTCTTATCATTCTGGGTTGCAGGGTGCTGTCGTATTACATCTGGCCGCCATAATTGCGGTGGATAGGGGTGCCTGTATCCGCCTTGTCTCTCTCCGTTGGTCCTGCGTTGGTATTTTTCGGCGAGAATACAAGTCTGCGTTATTATGGGGTGTATATTTTGTTCAGAACCCTTTCACTGCACTAAATTTTAATCTCTATCTTGTAGCTTTAATGTTAACACATCTCTTGAAGTTTGTTAGAGCACATTTTCTCACTATGATTGCAATGAATTGTATCATTATTTGTAGTACAAAAACGTATGTTTCTTCTACACATTCTTGGCATTGCCCACGAAACGTGAGATGTCCCGACTCGTCTCGAAAACTAGAAGGTGGCCTATATGTAACTTACCGAAAGCAGTGTCTTTCGCCAACGGACATACCGCGTTAAATATACCGGTTTTCGTCCCAAAACAGAAGTCAAGAAGCGACGGATCTGGTAAGTACTTGGATGGGTGACAGCCTGGGAGCACCAGGTACTGTGAGCAACCTTTTGCTTTTTTAATGGTGATAATGACTTTTTTGTAACTTGAAGTCAATCAATCACAAATATTTTTTGAAGAATCGCTTCCCAAACAGCCGCCGTTGGTAGTTTTTCGGCCAGGATACGTTCCTGCCATATTATTTGATGTATTTTTGGGCGTTTCTGTTTAACATCCCAACCCTGCACAAAATTTCCTTCTCTGTCTTTTAGCTTTAATGTTAACACATCTCTCGAAGAGTGTTAAAGCACATTTTCTCACTATGATTACAATCAAATGTATCAATATTTGGTGTAGTAACACTTACGTTTCATCTACACTTTCTTGGCAGTGCACACAAAACGGGACATAATACGTCTCGTCTCGAAAACTAGACGGTGGAGTATATATATCTTACTGAAAGCAGTACCTTTCGCCAACGGTCATACCGCGCTGAATATATCGGTTCTCGTCCGATCACCGAAGTCAAGCAGCGTCGAGCCTGGTAAGTCCTTGGATGGGTGACCGCCTGGGAACGCCAGGTGCTGTTGGCAACCTTTTTTTTTGTTTTGGTTGATAATGACCTTTTTGTAATTTGAAACCGATCAATCATCCACAGTTTCTGCAGAATCACCTCTTTTATAGCTATAAGCAAATAATATATGTAAAAAATGTATATTAATATATATGAAGTCCTCCTCCGTAGTCGAGCGGGTTAAGGCGTTCACTCGTCTTGAGATCGTTCGCTGTGGGACGGCGTAGGTTCGAATCCGGCTCTGGTCGGAATTTATTCGGCCTACGTATAGGGCCGGTGGCAACCCACCATCGTAAGGAAATTGGGGAGCTCCGAATGAGTGATAGTAATCCGGTAGAGACGACCTACTATAACGGCTGGGGATACGTCGGGCTGACCCCCCGACTATTCCAATACTGGTTGAAGATCTCCACGTTTAGAGGTGACGAGAGAAAGTGTGGGAGGGAGACCGGCAGTCCGTAGGTATGCCCAGGCCCTTCATGGGCTGTTGCGCAAAGGATTATTATTAGTATATATGAATATCTGGGAAGCCGATGTTTTTTTTTAGTTTTTTATCATGCTGGTTTGAAGGGTGCAGTCGTATTACAGCCGGCCGCCATAATTGCGGTGGATAGCGGTGCCTGGATCCGCCGTGTCTCTCTCCGTAGGTCCGGCGTTGGGAGTTTTCGGCGAGAATACGAGTCTGCGTTATTATGGGGTGTATATTTTGTTCAAAACCCTTTCACTGCACTAAATTTGAATCCCTATCTTGTAGCTTTAATGTTAACACATCTCTCGAAGTTTGTTAGAGCACATTTTCTCACTATGATTACAATGAATTGTATCATTATTTTAGTACAAAAACGTATGTTTCTTCAACACATTCTTGGCATTGCCCACGAAACGTAGGATGTCCCGACTCGTCTCGAAAGCTAGAAGGTGGCCTATATGTAACTTACCGAAAGCAGTGCATTTCGCCAGCGGACATACCGCGTTAAATATACCGGTTTTCGTCAAAAAACAGAAACCAAGCAGCGACGGATCTGGAAAGTACTTGGATTGGTGACAGCCTGGGAGCACCAGGTACTGTTAGCAACCTTTTTGCTTTTGTAATGGTGATAATGACCTTTTTAGTAACTTGAAGTCAATAAATCACAAATATTTCTTTCAGAATCGCTTCCCGAAGAGCCGGCGTTGGTAGTTTTTGTGCGAGGATACGTTCCTGAAATATTATTTGATGTATTTTTGGGCGTTTCTGTTTAAAATCCTAACCCTGCACAAAATTTCCTTCTCTGTCTTTTAGCTTTAATGTTAACACATCTCTCGAAGGTTGTTAAAGCACATTTTCTCACTATGATTACAATGAAATGTATCATTAATAGTAACAATTATGTTTCATCTACACATTCTTGGCAGTGCACACTAAACGAGACATAACCCGTCTCGTCTCGAAAACTAGACGGTGGAGTATATCTATCTTACCGAAAGCAGTACCTTTCGCCAACGGTCATACCGCGCTGAATATACCGGTTCTCGTCCGATCACCGAAGTCAAGCAGTGTCGGGCCTGGTAAGTACTTGGATGGGTGACTGCCTGGGAACACCAGGTACTGTTGGCAACCTTTTTCTTTGTCTTGGTTAATAGTGACATTTTTGTAATTTCAAACCAATCAATCATCCACAGTTTCTGCAGAATCACCTCTTTTATAGCTGTAAGCATATAATATATGTAAAAAATGTATATTAGTATATATGAATATCTGGGAAGCCGATGTTTTATTTAATTTCTTATCATGCTGGGTTGCAGGGTGCTGTCGTATTACATCCGGCCGCCATAATTGCGGTGGATAGCTGTGCCTGGATCCGCCGTGTCTCTCTCCGTAGGTCCGGCGTTGGTAGTTTTCGGCGAGAATACGAGTCTGCGTTATTATGGGGTGTATATTTTGTTCAAAACCCTTTCACTGCACTAAATTTGAATCTCTATCTTGTAGCTTTAATGTTAACACATGTCTCGAAGTTTGTTAGAGCACATTTTCTCACTATGATTACAATGAATTGTATCATTATTTGTAGTTCAAAAACGTATGTTTCTTCTACACATTCTTGGCATTGCCCACGAAACGTACGATGTCCTGACTCGTCTCGAAAGCTAGACGGTGCCCTATATGTAACTTACCGAAAGTAGTGCATACGGACATACCGCGTTAAATATACCGGTTTTCGTCCCAAAACAGAAGTCAAGCAGCGACGGATCTGGTAATTACTTGGATGGTTGACAGCCTGGGAGCACCAATTACTGTTAGCAACGTTTTTGCTTTTTTAATGGTGATAATGACTTTTTTGTAACTTGAAGTCAATCAATCACAAACATATTTTGCTGAATCGCTTCCCGAAGAGCCGGCGTTGGTAGCTTTTCGGCCAGGATACGTTCCTGCCATATTATTTGATGTATTTTTGGGCGTTTCTGTTTAACATCCCAACCCTGCACAAAATTTCCTTCTCTGTCTTTTAGCTTTAATGTTAACACATCTCTCGAAGAGTGTTAAAGCACATTTTCTCACTATGATTACAATCAAATGTATCTATATTTTGTGTAGTAACAATTATATTTCATCTACACATTCTTGGCATTGCACACAAAATGAGACATAACCCGTCTCGTCTCGAAAACTAGACGGTGGAGTATATCTATCTTACCGAATGCAGTACCTTTCGCCAACGGTCATACCGCGCTGAATATACCGGTTCTCGTCCGATCACCGAAGTCAAGCAGCGTCGGGAATGGTAAGTACTTGGATGGGTGACCGCCTGGGAACACCAGGTACTGTTGGCAACCATTTCTTTAATGCTGATAATGACCATTTTTGAAACTTGAAGTCAATCAATCACCCACAGTTTTTGAGGAATCGCTCCCCGAAGAGCCGACGTTGGTAGTTTTTCTGCGAGGATACCTTCCTGCCATATTATTTGATGCATTTTATGTGCGTTTTTTGTTTAAAAACCAAACACTTCACAAAATTTCCTTCTCTGTCTTTTAGCTTTAATGTTAACACATCTCTGGAAGGTTGTTAAAGCACATTTTCGCACTATGATTACAATGAAATGTATCATTATTTGTTGTACAAAAACCTATGTTTCTTCTACATATTCTTGGCATTCCCCACGAAACGTGAGATGTCCCGACTCTTCTCGAAAACTAGAAGGTGGCCTATATGTAACTTACCGAAAGCAGTGTCTTTCGCCAACGGACATACCGCGTTAAATATACCGGTTTTCGTCCCAAAACAGAAATCAAGCAGCGACGGATTTGGTAAGTACTTGGATGGGTGACAGCCTGGGAGCACCAGGTACTGTTAGCAACCTTTGCTTTTTTAATGGTGATAATGACTTTTTTGTAACTTGAAGTCAATCAATCACAAATATTTTTTGCAGAATCTCTTCCCAAACAGCAGGCGTTGGTAGTTTTTCGGCGAGGATTCGTTCCTGCCATATTTTTTGATGTATTTTTGGGCGTTTCTGTTTAAAATCCTAACCCTGCACAAAATTTCCTTCTCTGTCTTCTAGCTTTAATGTTAACACATCTCTCGAAGGTTGTTAAAGCACATTTTCTCACTATGATTACAATGAAATGTATCATTAATAGTAACAATTATGTTTCATCTACACATTCTGGGCAGTGCACACTAAACGAGACATAACCCGTCTCGTCTCGAAAACTAGACGGTGGAGTATATCTATCTTACCGAGAGCAGTACCTTTCGCCAACGGTCATACCGCGATGAATATACCGGTTCTCGTCCGATCACCGAAGTCAAGCAGCGTCGGGCCTGGTAAGTACTTGGATGGGTGACTGTCTGGGAACACCAGGTACTGTTGGCAACCTTTTTCTTTGTTTTGGTTAATAGTGACTTTTTGTAATTTGCAACCAATCAATCATCCACAGTTTCTGCAGAATCACCTCTTTCATAGCAGTCAGAAAATAATATATGTAAAAAATGTATATTAGTATATATGAATATCTGGGAAGCCGATGTTTTTTTTTAATTTCTTATCATTCTGGGTTGCAGGGTGCTGTCGTATTACATCTGGCCGCCATAATTGCGGTGGATAGGGGTGCCTGTATCCGCCTTGTCTCTCTCCGTTGGTCCTGCGTTGGTATTTTTCGGCGAGAATACAAGTCTGCGTTATTATGGGGTGTATATTTTGTTCAGAACCCTTCCACTGCACTAAATTTTAATCTCTATCTTGTAGCTTTAATGTTAACACATCTCTTGAAGTTTGTTAGAGCACATTTTCTCACTATGATTGCAATGAATTGTATCATTATTTGTAGTACAAAAACGTATGTTTCTTCTACACATTCTTGGCATTGCCCACGAAACGTGAGATGTCCCGACTCGTCTCGAAAACTAGAAGGTGGCCTATATGTAACTTACCGAAAGCAGTGTCTTTCGCCAACGGACATACCGCGTTAAATATACCGGTTTTCGTCCCAAAACAGAAGTCAAGAAGCGACGGATCTGGTAAGTACTTGGATGGGTGACAGCCTGGGAGCACCAGGTACTGTGAGCAACCTTTTGCTTTTTTAATGGTGATAATGACTTTTTTGTAACTTGAAGTCAATCAATCACAAATATTTTTTGAAGAATCGCTTCCCAAACAGCCGCCGTTGGTAGTTTTTCGGCCAGGATACGTTCCTGCCATATTATTTGATGTATTTTTGGGCGTTTCTGTTTAACATCCCAACCCTGCACAAAATTTCCTTCTCTGTCTTTTAGCTTTAATGTTAACACATCTCTCGAAGAGTGTTAAAGCACATTTTCTCACTATGATTACAATCAAATGTATCAATATTTGGTGTAGTAACACTTACGTTTCATCTACACTTTCTTGGCAGTGCACACAAAACGGGACATAATACGTCTCGTCTCGAAAACTAGACGGTGGAATATATCTATCTTACTGAAAGCAGTACCTTTCGCCAACGGTCATACCGCGCTGAATATACCGCTTCTCGTCCGATCACCGAAGTCAAGCAGCGTCGAGCCTGGTAAGTACTTGGATGGGTTACTGCCTGGGAACACCAGGTACTGTTGGCAAAATTTTTTTTGTTTTGGTTGATAATGACCTTTTTGTAATTTGAAACCAATCAATCATCCACAGTTTCTGCAGAATCACCTCTTTTAAAACTGTAAGCAAATAATATATGTAAAAAATGTATATTAGTATATATGAATATCTGGGAAGCCGATGTTTTTTTTAGTTTCTTATCAAGCTGGTTTGAAGGGTGCAGTCGTATTACAGCCGGCCGCCATAATTGCGGTGGATAGCGGTGCCTGGATCCGCCGTGTCTCTCTCCGTAGGTCCGGCGTTGGTAGTTTTCGGCGAGAATACGCGTCTGCGTTATTATGGGGTGTATATTTTGTTCAAAACCCTTTCACTGCACTAAATTTGAATCCCTATCTTGTAGCTTTAATGTTAACACATCTCTCGAAGTTTGTTAGAGCACATTTTCTCACTATGATTACAATGAATTGTATCATTATTTTAGTACAAAAACGTATGTTTCTTCAACACATTCTTGGCATTGCCTACGAAACGTAGGATGTCCCGACTCGTCTCGAAAGCTAGAAGGTGGCCTATATGTAACTTACCGAAAGCAGTGCATTTCGCCAGCGGACATACCGCGTTAAATATACCGGTTTTCGTCAAAAAACAGAAACCAAGCAGCGACGGATCTGGAAAGTAGTTGGATGGGTGACAGCCTGGGAGCACCAGGTACTGTTAGCAACCTTTTTGCTTTTGTAATTGTGATAATGACCTTTTTTGTAACTTGAAGTCAATAAATCACAAACATTTCTTGCAGAATCGCTTCCCGAAGAGCCGGCGTTGGTAGTTTTTGTGCGAGGATACGTTCCTGAAATATTATTTGATGTATTTTTGGGCGTTTCTGTTTAAAATCCTAACCCTGCACAAAATTTTCTTCTCTGTCTTTTAGCTTTAATGTTAACACATCTCTCGAAGGTTGTTAAAGCACATTTTCTCACTATGATTACAATGAAATGTATCATTAATAGTAACAATTATGTTTCATCTACACATTCTTGGCAGTGCACACTAAACGAGACATAACCCGTCTCGTCTCGAAAACTAGACGGTGGAGTATATCTATCTTACCGAAAGCAGTACCTTTCGCCAACGGTCATACCGCGCTGAATATACCGGTTCTCGTCCTATCACCGAAGTCAAGCAGTGTCGGGCCTGGTAAGTACTTGGATGGGTGACTGCCTGGGAACACCAGGTACTGTTGGCAACCTTTTTCTTTGTTTTGGTTAATAGTGACATTTTTGTAATTTCAAACCAATCAATCATCCACAGTTTCTGCAGAATCACCTCTTTTATAGCTGTAAGCATATAATATATGTAAAAAATGTATATTAGTATATATGAATATCTGGGAAGCCGATGTTTTTTTTTTAATTTCATATCACTCTGGGTTGCAGGGTGCTGTCGTATTACATCTGGCCGCCATAATTGCGGTGGATAGCGGTGCCTGGATCCGCCGTGTCTCTCTCCGTAGGTCCGGCGTTGGTAGTTTTCGGCGAGAATACGAGTCTGCGTTATTATGGGGTGTATATTTTGTTCAAAACCCTTTCACTGCACCAAATTTGAATCCCTATCGAATTCTGCAGCTTTCGCCAACGGTCATACCGCGCTGAATATACCGGTTCTCGTCCGATCACCGAAGTCAAGCAGCTTGGGGCCTGGTAAGTACTTGGATGGGTAACCGCCTGGGAACACCATGTACTGTTGGCGACCTTTTTCTTAATGCTGATAATGATCTTTTTTGAAACTTGAAATCAATCAAGCACCCACAGTTTTTGCAGAATCGCTCCCCGAAGAGCCGGCGATGGTAGTTTTTCTGCGAGGATACGTTCCTGCCATATTATCGTATGTATTTTATGTGCGTTTTTTGTTTAAAAACCCAACCCTTCAAAAAATTTCCTTCTCTGTCTTTTAGCTTTAATGTTAACACATCTCTCGAAGGTTGTTAGAGCACATTTTCTCAATATGATTACAATGAATTGTATCATTATTTGTAGTACAAAAACGTATGTTTATTCTACAAATTCTTGGCATTGCCCACGAAACGTGAGATGTCCCGACTCGTCTCGAAAACTAGAAGGTGGCCTATATGTAACTTACCGAAAGCAGTGTCTTTCGCCAACGGACATACCGCGTTAAATATACCGGTTTTCGTCCCAAAACAGAAGTCAAGCAGCGACGGATTTGGTAAGTACTTGGATGGTTGAAAGCCTGGGAGCACCATTTACTGTTAGCAACGTTTTTGCTTTTTTAATGGTGATAATGACTTTTTTGTAACTTGAAGTCAATCAATCACAAACATATTTTGCAGAATCCCTTCCCGAAGAGCCGGCGTTGGTAGCTTTTCTGCGAGGATACGTTCCTGCCATATTATTTGATGTATTTTTGTGCGTTTTTGTTTAAAATCTCAAACCTGCAAAAAATTTCCTTCTCTGTGTTTTAGCTTTTATGTTAACACATCTCTCGAAGGTTGTTAGAGCACATTTTCTCACTATGATTACAATGAAATGTATCATTATTTTGTGTAGTAACAATTATATTTCATCTACACATTCTTGGCATTGCACACAAAATGAGACATAACCCGTCTCGTCTCGAAAACTAGACGGTGGAGTATATCTATCTTACCGAATGCAGTACCTTTCGCCAACGTTCATACCGCGCTGAATATACCGGTTCTCGTCCGATCACCGAAGTCAAGCAGCGTCGGGCCTGGTAAGTACTTGGATGGGTGACCGCCTGGGAACACCAGGTACTGTTGGCAACCTTTTCTTTAATGCTGATAATGACCATTTTTGAAACTTGAAGTCAATCAATCACCCACAGTTTTTGAGGAATCGGTCCCCAAAGAGCCGACGTTGGTAGTTTTTCTGCGAGGATACCTTCCTGCCATATTATTTGATGTATTTTATGTGCGTTTTTTGTTTAAAAACCAAACACTTCACAAAATTTCCTTCTCTGTCTTTTAGCTTTAATGTTAACACATCTCTCGAAGGTTGTTAAAGCACATTTTCTCACTATGATTACAATGAAATGTATCATTATTTGTTGTATAAAAACCTATGTTTCTTCTACATATTCTTGGCATTGCCCACGAAACGTGAGATGTCCCGACTCGTCTCGAAAACTAGAAGGTGGCCTATATGTAACTTACCGAAAGCAGTGTCTTTCGCCAACGGACATACCGCGTTAAATATACCGGTTTTCGTCCCAAAACAGAAGTCAAGCAGCGACGGATTTGGTAAGTACTTGGATGGGTGACAGCCTGGGAGCACCAGGTACTGTTAGCAACCTTTGCTTTTTTAATGGTGATAATGACTTTTTTGTAACTTGAAGTCAATCAATCACAAATATTTTTTGCAGAATCGCTTCCCAAACAGCAGGCGTTGGTAGTTTTTCTGCGAGGATACGTTCCTGCCATATTTTTTGATGTATTTTTGGGCGTTTCTGTTTAACATCCCAACCCTGCACAAAATTTCCTTCTCTGTCTTTTAGCTTTAATGTTAACACATCTCTCGAAAAGTGTTAAAGCACATTTTCTCACTATGATTACAATCAAATGTATCAATATTTCGTGTAGTAACACTTACGTTTCATCTACACTTTCTTGGCAGTGCACACAAAACGGGACATAATACGTCTCGTCTCGAAAACTAGACGGTGGAGTATATATATCTTACTGAAAGCAGTACCTTTCGCCAACGGTCATACCGCGCTGAATATATCGGTTCTCGTCCGATCACCGAAGTCAAGCAGCGTCGAGCCTGGTAAGTACTTGGATGGGTGACCGCCTGGGAACGCCAGGTGCTGTTGGCAACCTTTTTTTTTGTTTTGGTTGATAATGACCTTTTTGTAATTTGAAACCGATCAATCATCCACAGTTTCTGCAGAATCACCTCTTTTATAGCTATAAGCAAATAATATATGTAAAAAATGTATATTAATATATATGAAGTCCTCCTCCGTAGTCGAGCGGGTTAAGGCGTTCACTCGTCTTGAGATCGTTCGCTGTGGGACGGCGTAGGTTCGAATCCGGCTCTGGTCGGAATTTATTCGGCCTACGTATAGGGCCGGTGGCAACCCACCATCGTAAGGAAATTGGGGAGCTCCGAATGAGTGATAGTAATCCGGTAGAGACGACCTACTATAACGGCTGGGGATACGTCGGGCTGACTCCCCGACTATTCCAATACTGGTTGAAGATCTCCACGTTTAGAGGTGACGAGAGAAAGTGTGGGAGGGAGACCGGCAGTCC
This sequence comes from Lepisma saccharinum, assembly GCF_977018435.1. Classification (NCBI taxonomy): domain Eukaryota; kingdom Metazoa; phylum Arthropoda; class Insecta; order Zygentoma; family Lepismatidae; genus Lepisma; species Lepisma saccharinum. The sequence goes on along the minus strand of NC_139239.1, from coordinate 43,505,081 downwards.
GTAGGTATGCCCAGGCCCTTCATGGGCTGTTGCTCAAAGGATTATTATTAGTATATATGAATATCTGGGAAGCCGATGTTTTTTTTTAGTTTTTTATCATGCTGGTTTGAAGGGTGCAGTCGTATTACAGCCGGCCGCCATAATTGCGGTGGATAGCGGTGCCTGGATCCGCCGTGTCTCTCTCCGTAGGTCCGGCGTTGGGAGTTTTCGGCGAGAATACGAGTCTGCGTTATTATGGGGTGTATATTTTGTTCAAAACCCTTTCACTGCACTAAATTTGAATCCCTATCTTGTAGCTTTAATGTTAACACATCTCTCGAAGTTTGTTAGAGCACATTTTCTCACTATGATTACAATGAATTGTATCATTATTTTAGTACAAAAACGTATGTTTCTTCAACACATTCTTGGCATTGCCCACGAAACGTAGGATGTCCCGACTCGTCTCGAAAGCTAGAAGGTGGCCTATATGTAACTTACCGAAAGCAGTGCATTTCGCCAGCGGACATACCGCGTTAAATATACCGGTTTTCGTCAAAAAACAGAAACCAAGCAGCGACGGATCTGGAAAGTACTTGGATTGGTGACAGCCTGGGAGCACCAGGTACTGTTAGCAACCTTTTTGCTTTTGTAATGGTGATAATGACCTTTTTAGTAACTTGAAGTCAATAAATCACAAATATTTCTTTCAGAATCGCTTCCCGAAGAGCCGGCGTTGGTAGTTTTTGTGCGAGGATACGTTCCTGAAATATTATTTGATGTATTTTTGGGCGTTTCTGTTTAAAATCCTAACCCTGCACAAAATTTCCTTCTCTGTCTTTTAGCTTTAATGTTAACACATCTCTCGAAGGTTGTTAAAGCACATTTTCTCACTATGATTACAATGAAATGTATCATTAATAGTAACAATTATGTTTCATCTACACATTCTTGGCAGTGCACACTAAACGAGACATAACCCGTCTCGTCTCGAAAACTAGACGGTGGAGTATATCTATCTTACCGAAAGCAGTACCTTTCGCCAACGGTCATACCGCGCTGAATATACCGGTTCTCGTCCGATCACCGAAGTCAAGCAGTGTCGGGCCTGGTAAGTACTTGGATGGGTGACTGCCTGGGAACACCAGGTACTGTTGGCAACCTTTTTCTTTGTTTTGGTTAATAGTGACATTTTTGTAATTTCAAACCAATCAATCATCCACAGTTTCTGCAGAATCACCTCTTTTATAGCTGTAAGCATATAATATATGTAAAAAATGTATATTAGTATATATGAATATCTGGGAAGCCGATGTTTTATTTAATTTCTTATCATGCTGGGTTGCAGGGTGCTGTCGTATTACATCCGGCCGCCATAATTGCGGTGGATAGCTGTGCCTGGATCCGCCGTGTCTCTCTCCGTAGGTCCGGCGTTGGTAGTTTTCGGCGAGAATACGAGTCTGCGTTATTATGGGGTGTATATTTTGTTCAAAACCCTTTCACTGCACTAAATTTGAATCTCTATCTTGTAGCTTTAATGTTAACACATGTCTCGAAGTTTGTTAGAGCACATTTTCTCACTATGATTACAATGAATTGTATCATTATTTGTAGTTCAAAAACGTATGTTTCTTCTACACATTCTTGGCATTGCCCACGAAACGTGAGATGTCCCGACTCGTCTCGAAAACTAGAAGGTGGCCTATATGTAACTTACCGAAAGCAGTGTCTTTCGCCAACGGACATACCGCGTTAAATATACCGGTTTTCGTCCCAAAACAGAAGTCAAGCAGCGACGGATTTGGTAAGTACTTGGATGGGTGACAGCCTGGGAGCACCAGGTACTGTTAGCAACCTTTGCTTTTTTAATGGTGATAATGACTTTTTTGTAACTTGAAGTCAATGAATCACAAACATATTTTGCAGAATCGCTTCCCGAAGAGCCGGCGTTGGTAGCTTTTCTGCGAGAATACGTTCCTGCCATATTATTTGATGTATTTTTGTGCGTTTTTGTTTAAAATCTCAAACCTGCACAAAATTTCCTTCTCTGTCTTTTAGCTTTTATGTTAACACATCTCTCGAAGGTTGTTAGAGCACATTTTCTCACTATGATTACAATGAAATGTTTCTATATTTTGTGTAGTAACAATTATATTTCATCTACACATTCTTGGCATTGCACACAAAATGAGACATAACCCGTCTCGTCTCGAAAACTAGACGGTGGAGTATATCTATCTTACCGAATGCAGTACCTTTCGCCAACGGTCATACCGCGCTGAATATACCGGTTCTCGTCCGATCACCGAAGTCAAGCAGCGTCGGGAATGGTAAGTACTTGGATGGGTGACCGCCTGGGAACACCAGGTACTGTTGGCAACCATTTCTTTAATGCTGATAATGACCATTTTTGAAACTTGAAGTCAATCAATCACCCACAGTTTTTGAGGAATCGCTCCCCGAAGAGCCGACGTTGGTAGTTTTTCTGCGAGGATACCTTCCTGCCATATTATTTGATGCATTTTATGTGCGTTTTTTGTTTAAAAACCAAACACTTCACAAAATTTCCTTCTCTGTCTTTTAGCTTTAATGTTAACACATCTCTGGAAGGTTGTTAAAGCACATTTTCGCACTATGATTACAATGAAATGTATCATTATTTGTTGTACAAAAACCTATGTTTCTTCTACATATTCTTGGCATTCCCCACGAAACGTGAGATGTCCCGACTCTTCTCGAAAACTAGAAGGTGGCCTATATGTAACTTACCGAAAGCAGTGTCTTTCGCCAACGGACATACCGCGTTAAATATACCGGTTTTCGTCCCAAAACAGAAATCAAGCAGCGACGGATTTGGTAAGTACTTGGATGGGTGACAGCCTGGGAGCACCAGGTACTGTTAGCAACCTTTGCTTTTTTAATGGTGATAATGACTTTTTTGTAACTTGAAGTCAATCAATCACAAATATTTTTTGCAGAATCTCTTCCCAAACAGCAGGCGTTGGTAGTTTTTCGGCGAGGATTCGTTCCTGCCATATTTTTTGATGTATTTTTGGGCGTTTCTGTTTAAAATCCTAACCCTGCACAAAATTTCCTTCTCTGTCTTCTAGCTTTAATGTTAACACATCTCTCGAAGGTTGTTAAAGCACATTTTCTCACTATGATTACAATGAAATGTATCATTAATAGTAACAATTATGTTTCATCTACACATTCTGGGCAGTGCACACTAAACGAGACATAACCCGTCTCGTCTCGAAAACTAGACGGTGGAGTATATCTATCTTACCGAGAGCAGTACCTTTCGCCAACGGTCATACCGCGATGAATATACCGGTTCTCGTCCGATCACCGAAGTCATGCAGCGTCGGACCTGGTAAGTACTTGGATGGGTGACTGCCTGGGAACACCAGGTACTGTTGGCAACCTTTTTCTTTGTTTTGGTTAATAGTGACTTTTTGTAATTTGCAACCAATCAATCATCCACAGTTTCTGCAGAATCACCTCTTTCATAGCAGTCAGAAAATAATATATGTAAAAAATGTATATTAGTATATATGAATATCTGGGAAGCCGATGTTTTTTTTTAATTTCTTATCATTCTGGGTTGGAGGGTGCTGTCGTATTACATCTGGCCGCCATAATTGCGGTGGATAGGGGTGCCTGTATCCGCCTTGTCTCTCTCCGTTGGTCCTGCGTTGGTAGTTTTCGGCGAGAATACAAGTCTGCGTTATTATGGGGTGTATATTTTGTTCAGAACCCTTTCACTGCACTAAATTTTAATCTCTATCTTGTAGCTTTAATGTTAACACATCTCTCGAAGTTTGTTAGAGCACATTTTCTCACTATGATTGCAATGAATTGTATCATTATTTGTAGTACAAAAACGTATGTTTCTTCTACACATTCTTGGCATTGCCCACGAAACGTGAGATGTCCCGACTCGTCTCGAAAACTAGAAGGTGGCCTATATGTAACTTACCGAAAGCAGTGTCTTTCGCCAACGGACATACCGCGTTAAATATACCGGTTTTCGTCCCAAAACAGAAGTCAAGCAGCGACGGATCTGGTAAGTACTTGGATGGGTGACAGCCTGGGAGCACCAGGTACTGTGAGCAACCTTTTGCTTTTTTAATGGTGATAATGACTTTTTTGTAACTTGAAGTCAATCAATCACAAATATTTTTTGAAGAATCGCTTCCCAAACAGCCGCCGTTGGTAGTTTTTCGGCCAGGATACGTTCCTGCCATATTATTTGATGTATTTTTGGGCGTTTCTGTTTAACATCCCAACCCTGCACAAAATTTCCTTCTCTGTCTTTTAGCTTTAATGTTAACACATCTCTCGAAGAGTGTTAAAGCACATTTTCTCACTATGATTACAATCAAATGTATCAATATTTGGTGTAGTAACACTTACGTTTCATCTACACTTTCTTGGCAGTGCACACAAAACGGGACATAATACGTCTCGTCTCGAAAACTAGACGGTGGAATATATCTATCTTACTGAAAGCAGTACCTTTCGCCAACGGTCATACCGCGCTGAATATACCGCTTCTCGTCCGATCACCGAAGTCAAGCAGCGTCGAGCCTGGTAAGTACTTGGATGGGTTACTGCCTGGGAACACCAGGTACTGTTGGCAAAATTTTTTTTGTTTTGGTTGATAATGACCTTTTTGTAATTTGAAACCAATCAATCATCCACAGTTTCTGCAGAATCACCTCTTTTAAAACTGTAAGCAAATAATATATGTAAAAAATGTATATTAGTATATATGAATATCTGGGAAGCCGATGTTTTTTTTAGTTTCTTATCAAGCTGGTTTGAAGGGTGCAGTCGTATTACAGCCGGCCGCCATAATTGCGGTGGATAGCGGTGCCTGGATCCGCCGTGTCTCTCTCCGTAGGTCCGGCGTTGGTAGTTTTCGGCGAGAATACGCGTCTGCGTTATTATGGGGTGTATATTTTGTTCAAAACCCTTTCACTGCACTAAATTTGAATCCCTATCTTGTAGCTTTAATGTTAACACATCTCTCGAAGTTTGTTAGAGCACATTTTCTCACTATGATTACAATGAATTGTATCATTATTTGTAGTTCAAAAACGTATGTTTCTTCTACACATTCTTGGCATTGCCCACGAAACGTACGATGTCCTGACTCGTCTCGAAAGCTAGACGGTGCCCTATATGTAACTTACCGAAAGTAGTGCATACGGACATACCGCGTTAAATATACCGGTTTTCGTCCCAAAACAGAAGTCAAGCAGCGACGGATCTGGTAATTACTTGGATGGTTGACAGCCTGGGAGCACCAATTACTGTTAGCAACGTTTTTGCTTTTTTAATGGTGATAATGACTTTTTTGTAACTTGAAGTCAATCAATCACAAACATATTTTGCTGAATCGCTTCCCGAAGAGCCGGCGTTGGTAGCTTTTCGGCCAGGATACGTTCCTGCCATATTATTTGATGTATTTTTGGGCGTTTCTGTTTAACATCCCAACCCTGCACAAAATTTCCTTCTCTGTCTTTTAGCTTTAATGTTAACACATCTCTCGAAGAGTGTTAAAGCACATTTTCTCACTATGATTACAATCAAATGTATCTATATTTTGTGTAGTAACAATTATATTTCATCTACACATTCTTGGCATTGCACACAAAATGAGACATAACCCGTCTCGTCTCGAAAACTAGACGGTGGAGTATATCTATCTTACCGAATGCAGTACCTTTCGCCAACGGTCATACCGCGCTGAATATACCGGTTCTCGTCCGATCACCGAAGTCAAGCAGCGTCGGGAATGGTAAGTACTTGGATGGGTGACCGCCTGGGAACACCAGGTACTGTTGGCAACCATTTCTTTAATGCTGATAATGACCATTTTTGAAACTTGAAGTCAATCAATCACCCACAGTTTTTGAGGAATCGCTCCCCGAAGAGCCGACGTTGGTAGTTTTTCTGCGAGGATACCTTCCTGCCATATTATTTGATGCATTTTATGTGCGTTTTTTGTTTAAAAACCAAACACTTCACAAAATTTCCTTCTCTGTCTTTTAGCTTTAATGTTAACACATCTCTGGAAGGTTGTTAAAGCACATTTTCGCACTATGATTACAATGAAATGTATCATTATTTGTTGTACAAAAACCTATGTTTCTTCTACATATTCTTGGCATTCCCCACGAAACGTGAGATGTCCCGACTCTTCTCGAAAACTAGAAGGTGGCCTATATGTAACTTACCGAAAGCAGTGTCTTTCGCCAACGGACATACCGCGTTAAATATACCGGTTTTCGTCCCAAAACAGAAATCAAGCAGCGACGGATTTGGTAAGTACTTGGATGGGTGACAGCCTGGGAGCACCAGGTACTGTTAGCAACCTTTGCTTTTTTAATGGTGATAATGACTTTTTTGTAACTTGAAGTCAATCAATCACAAATATTTTTTGCAGAATCTCTTCCCAAACAGCAGGCGTTGGTAGTTTTTCGGCGAGGATTCGTTCCTGCCATATTTTTTGATGTATTTTTGGGCGTTTCTGTTTAAAATCCTAACCCTGCACAAAATTTCCTTCTCTGTCTTCTAGCTTTAATGTTAACACATCTCTCGAAGGTTGTTAAAGCACATTTTCTCACTATGATTACAATGAAATGTATCATTAATAGTAACAATTATGTTTCATCTACACATTCTGGGCAGTGCACACTAAACGAGACATAACCCGTCTCGTCTCGAAAACTAGACGGTGGAGTATATCTATCTTACCGAGAGCAGTACCTTTCGCCAACGGTCATACCGCGATGAATATACCGGTTCTCGTCCGATCACCGAAGTCAAGCAGCGTCGGGCCTGGTAAGTACTTGGATGGGTGACTGTCTGGGAACACCAGGTACTGTTGGCAACCTTTTTCTTTGTTTTGGTTAATAGTGACTTTTTGTAATTTGCAACCAATCAATCATCCACAGTTTCTGCAGAATCACCTCTTTCATAGCAGTCAGAAAATAATATATGTAAAAAATGTATATTAGTATATATGAATATCTGGGAAGCCGATGTTTTTTTTTAATTTCTTATCATTCTGGGTTGCAGGGTGCTGTCGTATTACATCTGGCCGCCATAATTGCGGTGGATAGGGGTGCCTGTATCCGCCTTGTCTCTCTCCGTTGGTCCTGCGTTGGTATTTTTCGGCGAGAATACAAGTCTGCGTTATTATGGGGTGTATATTTTGTTCAGAACCCTTCCACTGCACTAAATTTTAATCTCTATCTTGTAGCTTTAATGTTAACACATCTCTTGAAGTTTGTTAGAGCACATTTTCTCACTATGATTGCAATGAATTGTATCATTATTTGTAGTACAAAAACGTATGTTTCTTCTACACATTCTTGGCATTGCCCACGAAACGTGAGATGTCCCGACTCGTCTCGAAAACTAGAAGGTGGCCTATATGTAACTTACCGAAAGCAGTGTCTTTCGCCAACGGACATACCGCGTTAAATATACCGGTTTTCGTCCCAAAACAGAAGTCAAGAAGCGACGGATCTGGTAAGTACTTGGATGGGTGACAGCCTGGGAGCACCAGGTACTGTGAGCAACCTTTTGCTTTTTTAATGGTGATAATGACTTTTTTGTAACTTGAAGTCAATCAATCACAAATATTTTTTGAAGAATCGCTTCCCAAACAGCCGCCGTTGGTAGTTTTTCGGCCAGGATACGTTCCTGCCATATTATTTGATGTATTTTTGGGCGTTTCTGTTTAACATCCCAACCCTGCACAAAATTTCCTTCTCTGTCTTTTAGCTTTAATGTTAACACATCTCTCGAAGAGTGTTAAAGCACATTTTCTCACTATGATTACAATCAAATGTATCAATATTTGGTGTAGTAACACTTACGTTTCATCTACACTTTCTTGGCAGTGCACACAAAACGGGACATAATACGTCTCGTCTCGAAAACTAGACGGTGGAATATATCTATCTTACTGAAAGCAGTACCTTTCGCCAACGGTCATACCGCGCTGAATATACCGCTTCTCGTCCGATCACCGAAGTCAAGCAGCGTCGAGCCTGGTAAGTACTTGGATGGGTTACTGCCTGGGAACACCAGGTACTGTTGGCAAAATTTTTTTTGTTTTGGTTGATAATGACCTTTTTGTAATTTGAAACCAATCAATCATCCACAGTTTCTGCAGAATCACCTCTTTTAAAACTGTAAGCAAATAATATATGTAAAAAATGTATATTAGTATATATGAATATCTGGGAAGCCGATGTTTTTTTTAGTTTCTTATCAAGCTGGTTTGAAGGGTGCAGTCGTATTACAGCCGGCCGCCATAATTGCGGTGGATAGCGGTGCCTGGATCCGCCGTGTCTCTCTCCGTAGGTCCGGCGTTGGTAGTTTTCGGCGAGAATACGCGTCTGCGTTATTATGGGGTGTATATTTTGTTCAAAACCCTTTCACTGCACTAAATTTGAATCCCTATCTTGTAGCTTTAATGTTAACACATCTCTCGAAGTTTGTTAGAGCACATTTTCTCACTATGATTACAATGAATTGTATCATTATTTTAGTACAAAAACGTATGTTTCTTCAACACATTCTTGGCATTGCCTACGAAACGTAGGATGTCCCGACTCGTCTCGAAAGCTAGAAGGTGGCCTATATGTAACTTACCGAAAGCAGTGCATTTCGCCAGCGGACATACCGCGTTAAATATACCGGTTTTCGTCAAAAAACAGAAACCAAGCAGCGACGGATCTGGAAAGTAGTTGGATGGGTGACAGCCTGGGAGCACCAGGTACTGTTAGCAACCTTTTTGCTTTTGTAATTGTGATAATGACCTTTTTTGTAACTTGAAGTCAATAAATCACAAACATTTCTTGCAGAATCGCTTCCCGAAGAGCCGGCGTTGGTAGTTTTTGTGCGAGGATACGTTCCTGAAATATTATTTGATGTATTTTTGGGCGTTTCTGTTTAAAATCCTAACCCTGCACAAAATTTTCTTCTCTGTCTTTTAGCTTTAATGTTAACACATCTCTCGAAGGTTGTTAAAGCACATTTTCTCACTATGATTACAATGAAATGTATCATTAATAGTAACAATTATGTTTCATCTACACATTCTTGGCAGTGCACACTAAACGAGACATAACCCGTCTCGTCTCGAAAACTAGACGGTGGAGTATATCTATCTTACCGAAAGCAGTACCTTTCGCCAACGGTCATACCGCGCTGAATATACCGGTTCTCGTCCTATCACCGAAGTCAAGCAGTGTCGGGCCTGGTAAGTACTTGGATGGGTGACTGCCTGGGAACACCAGGTACTGTTGGCAACCTTTTTCTTTGTTTTGGTTAATAGTGACATTTTTGTAATTTCAAACCAATCAATCATCCACAGTTTCTGCAGAATCACCTCTTTTATAGCTGTAAGCATATAATATATGTAAAAAATGTATATTAGTATATATGAATATCTGGGAAGCCGATGTTTTTTTTTTAATTTCATATCACTCTGGGTTGCAGGGTGCTGTCGTATTACATCTGGCCGCCATAATTGCGGTGGATAGCGGTGCCTGGATCCGCCGTGTCTCTCTCCGTAGGTCCGGCGTTGGTAGTTTTCGGCGAGAATACGAGTCTGCGTTATTATGGGGTGTATATTTTGTTCAAAACCCTTTCACTGCACCAAATTTGAATCCCTATCGAATTCTGCAGCTTTCGCCAACGGTCATACCGCGCTGAATATACCGGTTCTCGTCCGATCACCGAAGTCAAGCAGCTTGGGGCCTGGTAAGTACTTGGATGGGTAACCGCCTGGGAACACCATGTACTGTTGGCGACCTTTTTCTTAATGCTGATAATGATCTTTTTTGAAACTTGAAATCAATCAAGCACCCACAGTTTTTGCAGAATCGCTCCCCGAAGAGCCGGCGATGGTAGTTTTTCTGCGAGGATACGTTCCTGCCATATTATCGTATGTATTTTATGTGCGTTTTTTGTTTAAAAACCCAACCCTTCAAAAAATTTCCTTCTCTGTCTTTTAGCTTTAATGTTAACACATCTCTCGAAGGTTGTTAGAGCACATTTTCTCAATATGATTACAATGAATTGTATCATTATTTGTAGTACAAAAACGTATGTTTATTCTACAAATTCTTGGCATTGCCCACGAAACGTGAGATGTCCCGACTCGTCTCGAAAACTAGAAGGTGGCCTATATGTAACTTACCGAAAGCAGTGTCTTTCGCCAACGGACATACCGCGTTAAATATACCGGTTTTCGTCCCAAAACAGAAGTCAAGCAGCGACGGATTTGGTAAGTACTTGGATGGTTGAAAGCCTGGGAGCACCATTTACTGTTAGCAACGTTTTTGCTTTTTTAATGGTGATAATGACTTTTTTGTAACTTGAAGTCAATCAATCACAAACATATTTTGCAGAATCCCTTCCCGAAGAGCCGGCGTTGGTAGCTTTTCTGCGAGGATACGTTCCTGCCATATTATTTGATGTATTTTTGTGCGTTTTTGTTTAAAATCTCAAACCTGCAAAAAATTTCCTTCTCTGTGTTTTAGCTTTTATGTTAACACATCTCTCGAAGGTTGTTAGAGCACATTTTCTCACTATGATTACAATGAAATGTATCATTATTTTGTGTAGTAACAATTATATTTCATCTACACATTCTTGGCATTGCACACAAAATGAGACATAACCCGTCTCGTCTCGAAAACTAGACGGTGGAGTATATCTATCTTACCGAATGCAGTACCTTTCGCCAACGTTCATACCGCGCTGAATATACCGGTTCTCGTCCGATCACCGAAGTCAAGCAGCGTCGGGCCTGGTAAGTACTTGGATGGGTGACCGCCTGGGAACACCAGGTACTGTTGGCAACCTTTTCTTTAATGCTGATAATGACCATTTTTGAAACTTGAAGTCAATCAATCACCCACAGTTTTTGAGGAATCGGTCCCCAAAGAGCCGACGTTGGTAGTTTTTCTGCGAGGATACCTTCCTGCCATATTATTTGATGTATTTTATGTGCGTTTTTTGTTTAAAAACCAAACACTTCACAAAATTTCCTTCTCTGTCTTTTAGCTTTAATGTTAACACATCTCTCGAAGGTTGTTAAAGCACATTTTCTCACTATGATTACAATGAAATGTATCATTATTTGTTGTATAAAAACCTATGTTTCTTCTACATATTCTTGGCATTGCCCACGAAACGTGAGATGTCCCGACTCGTCTCGAAAACTAGAAGGTGGCCTATATGTAACTTACCGAAAGCAGTGTCTTTCGCCAACGGACATACCGCGTTAAATATACCGGTTTTCGTCCCAAAACAGAAGTCAAGCAGCGACGGATTTGGTAAGTACTTGGATGGGTGACAGCCTGGGAGCACCAGGTACTGTTAGCAACCTTTGCTTTTTTAATGGTGATAATGACTTTTTTGTAACTTGAAGTCAATCAATCACAAATATTTTTTGCAGAATCGCTTCCCAAACAGCAGGCGTTGGTAGTTTTTCTGCGAGGATACGTTCCTGCCATATTTTTTGATGTATTTTTGGGCGTTTCTGTTTAACATCCCAACCCTGCACAAAATTTCCTTCTCTGTCTTTTAGCTTTAATGTTAACACATCTCTCGAAAAGTGTTAAAGCACATTTTCTCACTATGATTACAATCAAATGTATCAATATTTCGTGTAGTAACACTTACGTTTCATCTACACTTTCTTGGCAGTGCACACAAAACGGGACATAATACGTCTCGTCTCGAAAACTAGACGGTGGAGTATATATATCTTACTGAAAGCAGTACCTTTCGCCAACGGTCATACCGCGCTGAATATATCGGTTCTCGTCCGATCACCGAAGTCAAGCAGCGTCGAGCCTGGTAAGTACTTGGATGGGTGACCGCCTGGGAACGCCAGGTGCTGTTGGCAACCTTTTTTTTTGTTTTGGTTGATAATGACCTTTTTGTAATTTGAAACCGATCAATCATCCACAGTTTCTGCAGAATCACCTCTTTTATAGCTATAAGCAAATAATATATGTAAAAAATGTATATTAATATATATGAAGTCCTCCTCCGTAGTCGAGCGGGTTAAGGCGTTCACTCGTCTTGAGATCGTTCGCTGTGGGACGGCGTAGGTTCGAATCCGGCTCTGGTCGGAATTTATTCGGCCTACGTATAGGGCCGGTGGCAACCCACCATCGTAAGGAAATTGGGGAGCTCCGAATGAGTGATAGTAATCCGGTAGAGACGACCTACTATAACGGCTGGGGATACGTCGGGCTGACTCCCCGACTATTCCAATACTGGTTGAAGATCTCCACGTTTAGAGGTGACGAGAGAAAGTGTGGGAGGGAGACCGGCAGTCCGTAGGTATGCCCAGGCCCTTCATGGGCTGTTGCTCAAAGGATTATTATTAGTATATATGAATATCTGGGAAGCCGATGTTTTTTTTTAGTTTTTTATCATGCTGGTTTGAAGGGTGCAGTCGTATTACAGCCGGCCGCCATAATTGCGGTGGATAGCGGTGCCTGGATCCGCCGTGTCTCTCTCCGTAGGTCCGGCGTTGGGAGTTTTCGGCGAGAATACGAGTCTGCGTTATTATGGGGTGTATATTTTGTTCAAAACCCTTTCACTGCACTAAATTTGAATCCCTATCTTGTAGCTTTAATGTTAACACATCTCTCGAAGTTTGTTAGAGCACATTTTCTCACTATGATTACAATGAATTGTATCATTATTTTAGTACAAAAACGTATGTTTCTTCAACACATTCTTGGCATTGCCCACGAAACGTAGGATGTCCCGACTCGTCTCGAAAGCTAGAAGGTGGCCTATATGTAACTTACCGAAAGCAGTGCATTTCGCCAGCGGACATACCGCGTTAAATATACCGGTTTTCGTCAAAAAACAGAAACCAAGCAGCGACGGATCTGGAAAGTACTTGGATTGGTGACAGCCTGGGAGCACCAGGTACTGTTAGCAACCTTTTTGCTTTTGTAATGGTGATAATGACCTTTTTAGTAACTTGAAGTCAATAAATCACAAATATTTCTTTCAGAATCGCTTCCCGAAGAGCCGGCGTTGGTAGTTTTTGTGCGAGGATACGTTCCTGAAATATTATTTGATGTATTTTTGGGCGTTTCTGTTTAAAATCCTAACCCTGCACAAAATTTCCTTCTCTGTCTTTTAGCTTTAATGTTAACACATCTCTCGAAGGTTGTTAAAGCACATTTTCTCACTATGATTACAATGAAATGTATCATTAATAGTAACAATTATGTTTCATCTACACATTCTTGGCAGTGCACACTAAACGAGACATAACCCGTCTCGTCTCGAAAACTAGACGGTGGAGTATATCTATCTTACCGAAAGCAGTACCTTTCGCCAACGGTCATACCGCGCTGAATATACCGGTTCTCGTCCGATCACCGAAGTCAAGCAGTGTCGGGCCTGGTAAGTACTTGGATGGGTGACTGCCTGGGAACACCAGGTACTGTTGGCAACCTTTTTCTTTGTTTTGGTTAATAGTGACATTTTTGTAATTTCAAACCAATCAATCATCCACAGTTTCTGCAGAATCACCTCTTTTATAGCTGTAAGCATATAATATATGTAAAAAATGTATATTAGTATATATGAATATCTGGGAAGCCGATGTTTTATTTAATTTCTTATCATGCTGGGTTGCAGGGTGCTGTCGTATTACATCCGGCCGCCATAATTGCGGTGGATAGCTGTGCCTGGATCCGCCGTGTCTCTCTCCGTAGGTCCGGCGTTGGTAGTTTTCGGCGAGAATACGAGTCTGCGTTATTATGGGGTGTATATTTTGTTCAAAACCCTTTCACTGCACTAAATTTGAATCTCTATCTTGTAGCTTTAATGTTAACACATGTCTCGAAGTTTGTTAGAGCACATTTTCTCACTATGATTACAATGAATTGTATCATTATTTGTAGTTCAAAAACGTATGTTTCTTCTACACATTCTTGGCATTGCCCACGAAACGTGAGATGTCCCGACTCGTCTCGAAAACTAGAAGGTGGCCTATATGTAACTTACCGAAAGCAGTGTCTTTCGCCAACGGACATACCGCGTTAAATATACCGGTTTTCGTCCCAAAACAGAAGTCAAGCAGCGACGGATTTGGTAAGTACTTGGATGGGTGACAGCCTGGGAGCACCAGGTACTGTTAGCAACCTTTGCTTTTTTAATGGTGATAATGACTTTTTTGTAACTTGAAGTCAATGAATCACAAACATATTTTGCAGAATCGCTTCCCGAAGAGCCGGCGTTGGTAGCTTTTCTGCGAGAATACGTTCCTGCCATATTATTTGATGTATTTTTGTGCGTTTTTGTTTAAAATCTCAAACCTGCACAAAATTTCCTTCTCTGTCTTTTAGCTTTTATGTTAACACATCTCTCGAAGGTTGTTAGAGCACATTTTCTCACTATGATTACAATGAAATGTTTCTATATTTTGTGTAGTAACAATTATATTTCATCTACACATTCTTGGCATTGCACACAAAATGAGACATAACCCGTCTCGTCTCGAAAACTAGACGGTGGAGTATATCTATCTTACCGAATGCAGTACCTTTCGCCAACGGTCATACCGCGCTGAATATACCGGTTCTCGTCCGATCACCGAAGTCAAGCAGCGTCGGGAATGGTAAGTACTTGGATGGGTGACCGCCTGGGAACACCAGGTACTGTTGGCAACCATTTCTTTAATGCTGATAATGACCATTTTTGAAACTTGAAGTCAATCAATCACCCACAGTTTTTGAGGAATCGCTCCCCGAAGAGCCGACGTTGGTAGTTTTTCTGCGAGGATACCTTCCTGCCATATTATTTGATGCATTTTATGTGCGTTTTTTGTTTAAAAACCAAACACTTCACAAAATTTCCTTCTCTGTCTTTTAGCTTTAATGTTAACACATCTCTGGAAGGTTGTTAAAGCACATTTTCGCACTATGATTACAATGAAATGTATCATTATTTGTTGTACAAAAACCTATGTTTCTTCTACATATTCTTGGCATTCCCCACGAAACGTGAGATGTCCCGACTCTTCTCGAAAACTAGAAGGTGGCCTATATGTAACTTACCGAAAGCAGTGTCTTTCGCCAACGGACATACCGCGTTAAATATACCGGTTTTCGTCCCAAAACAGAAATCAAGCAGCGACGGATTTGGTAAGTACTTGGATGGGTGACAGCCTGGGAGCACCAGGTACTGTTAGCAACCTTTGCTTTTTTAATGGTGATAATGACTTTTTTGTAACTTGAAGTCAATCAATCACAAATATTTTTTGCAGAATCTCTTCCCAAACAGCAGGCGTTGGTAGTTTTTCGGCGAGGATTCGTTCCTGCCATATTTTTTGATGTATTTTTGGGCGTTTCTGTTTAAAATCCTAACCCTGCACAAAATTTCCTTCTCTGTCTTCTAGCTTTAATGTTAACACATCTCTCGAAGGTTGTTAAAGCACATTTTCTCACTATGATTACAATGAAATGTATCATTAATAGTAACAATTATGTTTCATCTACACATTCTGGGCAGTGCACACTAAACGAGACATAACCCGTCTCGTCTCGAAAACTAGACGGTGGAGTATATCTATCTTACCGAGAGCAGTACCTTTCGCCAACGGTCATACCGCGATGAATATACCGGTTCTCGTCCGATCACCGAAGTCATGCAGCGTCGGACCTGGTAAGTACTTGGATGGGTGACTGCCTGGGAACACCAGGTACTGTTGGCAACCTTTTTCTTTGTTTTGGTTAATAGTGACTTTTTGTAATTTGCAACCAATCAATCATCCACAGTTTCTGCAGAATCACCTCTTTCATAGCAGTCAGAAAATAATATATGTAAAAAATGTATATTAGTATATATGAATATCTGGGAAGCCGATGTTTTTTTTTAATTTCTTATCATTCTGGGTTGGAGGGTGCTGTCGTATTACATCTGGCCGCCATAATTGCGGTGGATAGGGGTGCCTGTATCCGCCTTGTCTCTCTCCGTTGGTCCTGCGTTGGTAGTTTTCGGCGAGAATACAAGTCTGCGTTATTATGGGGTGTATATTTTGTTCAGAACCCTTTCACTGCACTAAATTTTAATCTCTATCTTGTAGCTTTAATGTTAACACATCTCTCGAAGTTTGTTAGAGCACATTTTCTCACTATGATTGCAATGAATTGTATCATTATTTGTAGTACAAAAACGTATGTTTCTTCTACACATTCTTGGCATTGCCCACGAAACGTGAGATGTCCCGACTCGTCTCGAAAACTAGAAGGTGGCCTATATGTAACTTACCGAAAGCAGTGTCTTTCGCCAACGGACATACCGCGTTAAATATACCGGTTTTCGTCCCAAAACAGAAGTCAAGCAGCGACGGATCTGGTAAGTACTTGGATGGGTGACAGCCTGGGAGCACCAGGTACTGTGAGCAACCTTTTGCTTTTTTAATGGTGATAATGACTTTTTTGTAACTTGAAGTCAATCAATCACAAATATTTTTTGAAGAATCGCTTCCCAAACAGCCGCCGTTGGTAGTTTTTCGGCCAGGATACGTTCCTGCCATATTATTTGATGTATTTTTGGGCGTTTCTGTTTAACATCCCAACCCTGCACAAAATTTCCTTCTCTGTCTTTTAGCTTTAATGTTAACACATCTCTCGAAGAGTGTTAAAGCACATTTTCTCACTATGATTACAATCAAATGTATCAATATTTGGTGTAGTAACACTTACGTTTCATCTACACTTTCTTGGCAGTGCACACAAAACGGGACATAATACGTCTCGTCTCGAAAACTAGACGGTGGAATATATCTATCTTACTGAAAGCAGTACCTTTCGCCAACGGTCATACCGCGCTGAATATACCGCTTCTCGTCCGATCACCGAAGTCAAGCAGCGTCGAGCCTGGTAAGTACTTGGATG
This sequence comes from Lepisma saccharinum, assembly GCF_977018435.1. Classification (NCBI taxonomy): domain Eukaryota; kingdom Metazoa; phylum Arthropoda; class Insecta; order Zygentoma; family Lepismatidae; genus Lepisma; species Lepisma saccharinum. The sequence continues at coordinate 43,488,126 of NC_139239.1, read as the reverse complement.
GGTTACTGCCTGGGAACACCAGGTACTGTTGGCAAAATTTTTTTTGTTTTGGTTGATAATGACCTTTTTGTAATTTGAAACCAATCAATCATCCACAGTTTCTGCAGAATCACCTCTTTTAAAACTGTAAGCAAATAATATATGTAAAAAATGTATATTAGTATATATGAATATCTGGGAAGCCGATGTTTTTTTTAGTTTCTTATCAAGCTGGTTTGAAGGGTGCAGTCGTATTACAGCCGGCCGCCATAATTGCGGTGGATAGCGGTGCCTGGATCCGCCGTGTCTCTCTCCGTAGGTCCGGCGTTGGTAGTTTTCGGCGAGAATACGCGTCTGCGTTATTATGGGGTGTATATTTTGTTCAAAACCCTTTCACTGCACTAAATTTGAATCCCTATCTTGTAGCTTTAATGTTAACACATCTCTCGAAGTTTGTTAGAGCACATTTTCTCACTATGATTACAATGAATTGTATCATTATTTTAGTACAAAAACGTATGTTTCTTCAACACATTCTTGGCATTGCCCACGAAACGTAGGATGTCCCGACTCGTCTCGAAAGCTAGAAGGTGGCCTATATGTAACTTACCGAAAGCAGTGCATTTCGCCAGCGGACATACCGCGTTAAATATACCGGTTTTCGTCAAAAAACAGAAACCAAGCAGCGACGGATCTGGAAAGTAGTTGGATGGGTGACAGCCTGGGAGCACCAGGTACTGTTAGCAACCTTTTTGCTTTTGTAATTGTGATAATGACCTTTTTTGTAACTTGAAGTCAATAAATCACAAACATTTCTTGCAGAATCGCTTCCCGAAGAGCCGGCGTTGGTAGTTTTTGTGCGAGGATACGTTCCTGAAATATTATTTGATGTATTTTTGGGCGTTTCTGTTTAAAATCCTAACCCTGCACAAAATTTTCTTCTCTGTCTTTTAGCTTTAATGTTAACACATCTCTCGAAGGTTGTTAAAGCACATTTTCTCACTATGATTACAATGAAATGTATCATTAATAGTAACAATTATGTTTCATCTACACATTCTTGGCAGTGCACACTAAACGAGACATAACCCGTCTCGTCTCGAAAACTAGACGGTGGAGTATATCTATCTTACCGAAAGCAGTACCTTTCGCCAACGGTCATACCGCGCTGAATATACCGGTTCTCGTCCTATCACCGAAGTCAAGCAGTGTCGGGCCTGGTAAGTACTTGGATGGGTGACTGCCTGGGAACACCAGGTACTGTTGGCAACCTTTTTCTTTGTTTTGGTTAATAGTGAAATTTTTGTAATTTGAAACCAATCAATCATCCACAGTTTCTGCAGAATCACCTCTTTTATAGCTGTAAGCATATAATATATGTAAAAAATGTATATTAGTATATATGAATATCTGGGAAGCCGATTTTTTATTTAATTTCTTATCATGCTGGGTTGCAGGGTGCTGTCTTATTACAGCCGGCCGCCATAATTGCGGTGGATAGCTGTGCCTAGATCCGCCGTGTCTCTCTCCGTAGTTCCGGCGTTGGTAGTTTTCGGCGAGAATACGAGTCTGCGTTATTATTGGGTGTATATTTTGTTCAAAACCCTTTCACTGCACTAAATTTGAATCTCTATCTTGTAGCTTTAATGTTAACACATGTCTCGAATTTTTTAGAGCACATTTTCTCACTATGATTACAATTAATTGTATCAATATTTGTAGTTCAAAAACGTATGTTTCTTCTACACATTCTTGGCATTGCCCACGAAACGTAGGATGTCCCGACTAATCTCGAAAGCTAGATGGTGGCCTATATGTAACTTACCGAAAGTAGTGCACTTCGCCAACGGACATACCGCGTTAAATATACCGGTTTTCGTCCCAAAACAGAAGTCAAGCAGCGACGGATCTGGTAAGTACTTGGATGGTTGACAGCCTGAGAGCACCATTTACTGTTAGCAACATTTTGGCTTTTTCAATGGTGATAATGACTTTTTTGTAACTTGAAGTCAATGAACCACAAACATTTTTTGCAGAATCGCATCCCGAAGAGACGGCGTTGGTAGTTTTTCTGCGAGGATACGTTCCTGCCATATTATTTGATGTATTTTTGGGCGTTTCTGTTTAAAATCCCAACCCTGCGCAAAATTTCCTTCTCTGTCTTTTAGCTTTAATGTTAACACACCTCTCGAAAGTTGATAAAGCACATTTTCTCACTATGATTACAATGAAATGTATCATTAATAGTAACAATTATGTTTCATCTACACATTCTTGGCAGTCCACACAAAACGGGACATAATACGTCTCGTCTCAAAAACTAGACGGTGGAGTATATCTATCTTACCGAAAGCAGTACCTTTCGCCAACGGTCATACCGCGCTGAATATACCGGTTCTCATCCGATCACCGAAGTCAAGCAGCGTCGGGCCTGGTAAGTACTTGGATGGTTGACTGCCTGGGAACACCAGGTACTGTTGGCAACTTTTTTTTTGTTTTGGTTGATAATGACCTTTTTTTATTTGAAACCAATCAATCATCCACAGTTTCTGCAGAATCACCTCTTTCATAGCAGTCAGAAAATAATATATGTAAAAAATGTATATTAGTATATATGAATATCTGGGAAGCCGATGTTTTTTTTTTTAATTTCATATCACTCTGGGTTGCAGGGTGCTGTCGTATTACATCTGGCCGCCATAATTGCGGTGGATAGCGGTGCCTGGATCCGCCGTGTCTCTCTCCGTAGGTCCGGTGTTGGTAGTTTTCGGCGAGAATACGAGTCTGCGTTATTATGGGGTGTATATTTTGTTCAAAACCCTTTCACTGCACCAAATTTGAATCCCTATCGAATTCTGTAGCTTTCGCCAACGGTCATACCGCGCTGAATATACCGGTTCTCGTCCGATCACCGAAGTCAAGCAGCTTCGGGCCTGGTAAGTACTTGGATGGGTGACCGCCTGGGAACACCATGTACTGTTGGCGACCTTTTTCTTAATGCTGATAATGATCTTTTTTGAAACTTGAAATCAATCAATCACCCACAGTTTTTGCAGAATCGCTCCCCGAAGAGCCGGCGATGGTAGTTTTTCTGCGAGGATACGTTCCTGCCATATTATCGTATGTATTTTATGTGCGTTTTTTGTTTAAAAACCCAACCCTTCAAAAAATTTCCTTCTCTGTCTTTTAGCTTTAATGTTAACACATCTCTCGAAGGTTGTTAGAGCACATTTTCTCAATATGATTACAATGAATTGTATCATTATTTGTAGTACAAAATCGTATGTTTATTCTACAAATTCTTGGCATTGCCCACGAAACGTGAGATGTCCCGACTCGCCTCGAAAACTAGACGGTGGCCTATATGTAACGTACCGAAAGCAGTGTCTTTCGCCAACGGACATACCGCGTTAAGTATACCGGTTATCGTCCCAAAACAGAAGTCAAGCAGCGAAGGATCTGGTAAGTACTTGGATGGGTGACAGCCTGGGAGCACCAGGTACTGTTAGCAACCTTTTGCTTTGTTTTGGTTAATATTGACCTTTTTGTAATTTGAAACCAATCAATCATCCACAGTTTCTGCAGAGTCACCTCTTTCATAGCAGTCAGAAAATAATATCTGTAAAAAATGTATATTAGTATATATCAATATCTGGGAAGCCGATGTTTTTTTTTTAATTTCATATCACTCTGTGTTGCAGGGTGCTGTCGTATTACATCTGGCCGCCATAATTGCGGTGGATAGCGGTGCCTGGATCCGACGTGTCTCTCTCCGTAGGTCCTGCGTTATTAGTTTTCGGCGAGAATACGAGTCTGCGTTATTATGGGGTGTATATTTTGTTCAAAACCCTTTCACTGCACTAAATTTGAATCTCTATCTTGTAGCTTTAATATTAACACATCTCTCGAAGTTTGTTAGAGCACATTTTCTCACTATGATTACAATGAATTGTATCATTATTTGTAGTACAAAAACGTATGTTTCTTCTACACATTCTTGGCATTGCCCACGAAACATGAGATGTCCGACTCGTCTCGAAAACTAGAAGGTGGCCTATATGTAACTTACCGAAAGCAGTGTCTTTCGCCAACGGACATACCGCGTTAAATATACCGGTTTTCGTCCCAAAACAGAAGTCAAGAAGCGACGGATCTGGTAAGTACTTGGATGGGTGACAGCCTGGGAGCACCAGGTACTGTTAGCAACCTTTTGCTTTTTTAATGGTGATAATGACTTTTTTGTAACTTGAAGTTAATCAATCACAAATATTTTTTGCAGAATCGCTTCCGAAACAGCCGGCGTTGGTAGTTTTTCGGCGAGGATACGTTCCTGCCATATTATTTGATATATTTTTGGGCGTTTCTGTTTAGCATCCCAAACCTGCACAAAATTTCCTTCTCTGTCTTTTAGCTTTAATGTTAACACATCTCTCGAAGAGTGTTAAAGCACATTTTCTCACTATGATAACAATCAAATGTACCAATATTTGGTGTAGTAACACTTACGTTTCATCTACACTTTCTTGGCAGTGCACACAAAACGGGACATAATACGTCTCGTCTCGAAAACTAGACGGTGGAGTATATCTATCTTACCGAAAGCAGTACCCCTCGCCAACGGTCATACCGCGCTGAATATACCGGTTCTCGTCCGATCACCGAATTCAAGCAGCGTCGGGCCTGGTAAGTACTTGGATTGGTGACTGCCTTTGAACACCAGGTACTGTTGGCAACCTTTTTTTTGTTTTGGTTGATAATGACATTTTGTAATTTGAAACCAATCAATCATCCACAGTTTCCGCAGAATCACCTCTTTTATAGCTGTAAGCAAATAATATATGTAAAAAATGAATATTAGTATATATGAATATCTGGGAAGCCGATGTTTTTTTTTAGTTTCTTATCATGCTGGTTTGAAGGGTGCAGTCGTCTTACAGCCGGCCGCCATAATTGCGGTGGATAGCGGTGCCTGGATCCGCCGTGTCTCTCTCCGTAGGTCCGGCGTTGGTAGTTTTCGGCGAGAATATGAGTCTGCGTTATTATTATGTGTATATTTTGTTCAAAACCCTTTCACTGCACTAAATTTTAATCTCTATCTTGTAGCTTTAATGTTAACACATCTCTCGAAGTTTGTTAGAGCACATTTTCTCACTATGATTACAATGAATTGTATCATTATTTTAGTACAGAAACGTATGTTTCTTCAACACATTCTTGGCATTGCCCACGAAACGTAGGATGTCCCGACTCGTCTCGAAAGCTAGAAGGTGGCCTATATGTAACTTACCGAAAGCAGTGCATTTCGCCAGCGGACATACCGCGTTAAATATACCGGTTTTCGTCCCCAAAAAGAAACCAAGCAGCGACGGATCTGGAAAGTACTTGGATGGGTGACAGCCAGGGAGCACCAGGTACTGTTAGCAACCTTTTTGCTTTTTTAATGGCGATAATGACTTTTTTGTAACTTGAAGTCAATAAATCACAAACATTTTTTGCAGAATCGCTTCCCGAAGAGCCGGCGTTGGTAGTTTTTCGGCGAGGATACGTTCCTGCCATATTATTTGATGTATTTTTGGGCGTTTCTGTTTAACATCCCAACCCTGCACAAAATTTCCTTCTCTGTCTTTTAGCTTTAATGTTAACACATCTCTCGAAGAGTGTTAAAGCACATTTTCTCACTATGATTACAATCAAATGTATCAATATTTGGTGTAGTAATACTTACGTTTCATCTACACTTTCTTGGCAGGGCACACAAAACGGGACATAATACGTCTCGTCTCGAAAACTAGACTGTGGAGTATATCTATCTTACCGAAAGCAGTACCTTTCGCCAACGGTCATACCGCGCTGAATATACCGGTTCTCGTCCGATCACCGAAGTCAAGCAGTGTCGGGCCTGGTAAGCACTTGGATGGGTGACTGCCTGGGAACACCAGGTACTGTTGGCAACCTTTTTCTTTGTTTTGGTTAATAGTGACATTTTTGTAATTTGAAACCAATCAATGATCCACAGTTTCTGCAGAATCACCTCTTTTATAGCTGTAAGCATATAATATATGTAAAAAATGTATATTAGTATATATGAATATCTGGGAAGCCGATGTTTTATTTAATTTCTTATCATGCTGGGTTGCAGGGTGCTGTCGTATTACATCCGGCCGCCATAATTGCGATTGATAGCTGTGCCTAGATCCGCCGTGTCTCTCTCCGTAGTTCCGGCATTGGTAGTTTTCGGCGAGAATACGAGTCTGCGTTATTATGGGGTGTATATTTTGTTCAAAACCCTTTCACTGCACTAAATTTGAATCCCTATCTTGTAGCTTTAATGTTAACACATCTCTCGAAATTTGTTAGAGCACATTTTCTCAATATGATTACAATGAATTGTATCATTATTTTAGTACAAAAACGTATGTTTCTTCAACACATTCTTGGCATTGCCCACGAAACGTAGGATGTCCCGACTCGCCTCGAAAGCTAGAAGGTGGCCTATATGTAACTTACCGAAAGCAGTGCATTTCCCCAGCGGACACACCGCGTTAAATATACCGGTTTTGGTCCCAAAAAAGAAATCAAGCAGCGACGGATCTGGAAAGTACTAGGATGGGTGACAGCCAGGGAGCACCAAGTACTGTTAGCAACCTTTTTGCTTTTGTAATGGTGATAATGACCTTTTTTGTAACTTGAAGTCAATGAATCACAAACATTTTTTGCAGAATCGCTTCCCGAAGAGCCGGCGTTGGTAGTTTTTCTGCGAGGAATCGTTCCTGAAATATTATTTGATGTATTTTTAGGAGTTTCTGTTTAAAATCCCAACCCTGCTTAAAATTTCCTTCTCTGTCTTTTAGCTTTAATGTTAACACATCTCTCGAAGGTTGTTAAAGCACATTTTCTCACTATGATTACAATGAAATGTATCATTAATAGTAACAATTATGTTTCATCTACACATTCTTGGCAGTCCACACTAAACGAGACATAACCCGTCTCGTCTCGAAAACTAGGCGTTAGAGTATATCTATCTTACCGAGAGCAGTACCTTTCGCCAACGGTCATACCGCGCTGAATATACCGGTTCTCGTCCGATCACCGAAGTCAAGCAGCGTCGGGCCTGGTAAGTACTTGGATGGGTGACTGCCTGGGAACACCAGGTACTGTTGGCAACCTTTTTCTTTGTTTTGGTTAATAGTGACCTTTTTGTAATTTGAAACCAATCAATCATCCACAGTTTCTGCAGAATCACCTCTTTCATAGCAGTCAGAAAATAATATATGTAAAAAATGTATATTAGTATATATGAATATCTGGGAAGCCGATGTTTTTTTTAGTTTCTTATCAAGCTGGTTTGAAGGGTGCAGTCGTATTACAGCCGGCCGCCATAATTGCGGTGGATAGCGGTGCCTGGATCCGCCGTGTCTCTCTCCGTAGGTCCGGCGTTGGTAGTTTTCGGCGAGAATACGAGTCTGCGTTATTATGGGGTGTATATTTTGTTCAAAACCCTTTCACTGCACTAAATTTGAATCCCTATCTTGTAGCTTTAATGTTAACACATCTCTCGAAGTTTGTTAGAGCACATTTTCTCACTATGATTACAATGAATTGTATCATTATTTTAGTACAAAAACGTATGTTTCTTCAACACATTCTTGGCATTGCCCACGAAACGTAGGATGTCCCGACTCGTCTCGAAAGCTAGAAGGTGGCCTATATGTAACTTACCGAAAGCAGTGCATTTCGCCAGCGGACATACCGCGTTAAATATACCGGTTTTCGTCAAAAAACAGAAACCAAGCAGCGACGGATCTGGAAAGTACTTGGATTGGTGGCAGCCTGGGAGCACCAGGTACTGTTAGCAACCTTTTTGCTTTTGTAATGGTGATAATGACCTTTTTTGTAACTTGAAGTCAATAAATCACAAACATTTCTTTCAGAATCGCTTCCCGAAGAGCCGGCGTTGGTAGTTTTTGTGCGAGGATACGTTCCTGAAATATTATTTGATGTATTTTTGGGCGTATCTGTTTAAAATCCTAACCCTGCACAAAATTTCCTTCTCTGTCTTTTAGCTTTAATGTTAACACATCTCTCGAAGGTTGTTAAAGCACATTTTCTCACTATGATTACAATGAAATGTATCATTAATAGTAACAATTATGTTTCATCTACACATTCTTGGCAGTGCACACTAAACGAGACATAACCCGTCTCGTCTCGAAAACTAGACGGTGGAGTATATCTATCTTACCGAAAGCAGTACCTTTCGCCAACGGTCATACCGCGCTGAATATACCGGTTCTCGTCCGATCACCGAAGTCAAGCAGTGTCGGGCCTGGTAAGTACTTGGATGGGTGACTGCCTGGGAACACCAGGTACTGTTGGCAACCTTTTTCTTTGTTTTGGTTAATAGTGACATTTTTGTAATTTGAAACCAATCAATGATCCACAGTTTCTGCAGAATCACCTCTTTTATAGCTGTAAGCATATAATATATGTAAAAAATGTATATTAGTATATATGAATATCTGGGAAGCCGATGTTTTATTTAATTTCTTATCATGCTGGGTTGCAGGGTGCTGTCGTATTACATCCGGCCGCCATAATTGCGGTGGATAGCTGTGCCTGGATCCGCCGTGTCTCTCTCCGTAGGTCCGGCGTTGGTAGTTTTCGGCGAGAATACGAGTCTGCGTTATTATGGGGTGTATATTTTGTTCAAAACCCTTTCACTACACTAAATTTGAATCTCTATCTTGTAGCTTTAATGTTAACACATGTCTCGAAGTTTGTTAGAGCACATTTTCTCACTATGATTACAATGAATTGTATCATTATTTGTAGTTCAAAAACGTATGTTTCTTCTACACATTCTTGGCACTGCCCACGAAACGTAGGATGTCCCGACTCGTCTCGAAAGCTAGACGGTGCCCTATATGTAACTTACCGAAAGTAGTGCATACGGACATACCGCGTTAAATATACCGGTTTTCGTCCCAAAACAGAAGTCAAGCAGCGACGGATCTGGTAAGTACTTGGATGGTTGACAGCCTGGGAGCACCATTTACTGTTAGCAACGTTTTTGCTTTTTTAATGGTGATAATGACTTTTTTGTAACTTGAAGTCAATCAATCACAAACATATTTTGCAGAATCGCTTCCCGAAGAGCCGGCGTTGGTAGCTTTTCTGCGAGGATACGTTCCTGCCATATTATTTGATGTATTTTTGTGCGTTTTTGTTTAAAATCTCAAACCTGCACAAAATTTCCTTCTCTGTGTTTTAGCTTTTATGTTAACACATCTCTCGAAGGTTGTTAGAGCACATTTTCTCACTATGATTACAATGAAATGTATCATTATTTTGTGTAGTAACAATTATATTTCATCTACACATTCTTGGCATTGCACACAAAATGAGACATAACCCGTCTCGTCTCGAAAACTAGACGGTGGAGTATATCTATCTTACCGAATGCAGTACCTTTCGCCAACGTTCATACCGCGCTGAATATACCGGTTCTCGTCCGATCACCGAAGTCAAGCAGCGTCGGGCCTGGTAAGTACTTGGATGGGTGACCGCCTGGGAACACCAGGTACTGTTGGCAACCTTTTCTTTAATGCTGATAATGACCATCTTTGAAACTTGAAGTCAATCAATCACCCACAGTTTTTGAGGAATCGCTCCCCGAAGAGCCGACGTTGGTAGTTTTTCTGCGAGAATACCTTCCTGCCATATTATTTGATGTATTTTATGTGCGTTTTTTGTTTAAAAACCAAACACTTCACAAAATTTCCTTCTCTGTCTTTTAGCTTTAATGTTAACACATCTCTGGAAGGTTGTTAAAGCACATTTTCTCACTATGATTACAATGAAATGTATCATTATTTGTTGTACAAAAACCTATGTTTCTTCTACATATTCTTGGCATTGCCCACGAAACGTGAGATGTCCCGACTCGTCTCGAAAACTAGAAGGTGGCCTATATGTAACTTACCGAAAGCAGTGTCTTTCGCCAACGGACATACCGCGTTAAATATACCGGTTTTCGTCCCAAAACAGAAGTCAAGCAGCGACGGATTTGGTAAGTACTTGGATGGGTGACAGCCTGGGAGCACCAGGTACTGTTAGCAACCTTTGCTTTTTTAATGGTGATAATGACTTTTTTGTAACTTGAAGTCAATCAATCACAAATATTTTTTGCAGAATCGCTTCCCAAACAGCAGGCGTTGGTAGTTTTTCGGCGAGGATACGTTCCTGCCATATTTTTTGATGTATTTTTGGGCGTTTCTGTTTAACATCCCAACCCTGCACAAAATTTCCTTCTCTGTCTTTTAGCTTTAATGTTAACACATGTCTCGAAGAGTGTTAAAGCACATTTTCTCACTATGATTACAATCAAATGTATCAATATTTGGTGTAGTAACACTTACGTTTCATCTACACTTTCTTGGCAGTGCACACAAAACGGGACATAATACGTCTCGTCTCGAAAACTAGACGGTGGAGTATATCTATCTTACTGAAAGCAGTACCTTTCGCCAACGGTCATACCGCGCTGAATATATCGGTTCTCGTCCGATCACCGAAGTCAAGCAGCGTCGAGCCTGGTAAGTACTTGGATGGGTGACCGCCTGGGAACGCCAGGTGCTGTTGGCAACCTTTTTTTTGTTTTGGTTGATAATGACCTTTTTGTAATTTGAAACCAATCAATCATCCACAGCTTCTGCAGAATCACCTCTCTTAGAGCTATAAGCAAATAATATATGTAAGAAATGTATATTAGTATATATGAAGTCCTCCTCCGTAGTCGAGCGGGTTAAGGCGTTCACTCGTCTTGAGATCGTTCGCTGTGGGACGGCGTAGGTTCGAATCCGGCTCTGGTCGGAATTTATTCGGCCTACGTATAGGGCCGGTGGCAACCCACCATCGTGAGGAAATTGGGGAGCTCCGAATGAGTGATCGTAATCCGGTCGAGACGACCTACTATAACGGCTGGGGATACGTCGGGATGACCCCCCGAATATTCCAATAATGGTTGAAGATCTCCACGCTTAGAGGTGACGAGAGAAAGTGTGGGAGGGAGACTTCAGTCGGTAGGTATGCCCAGGCCCTTCATGGGCTGTTGCGCAAAGGATTATTATTAGTATATATGAATATCTGGGAAGCCGATGTTTTTTTTTAGTTTCTTATCATGCTGGTTTGAAGGGTGCAGTCGTATTACAGCCGGCCGCCATAATTGCGGTGGATAGCGGTGCCTGGATCCGCCGTGTCTCTCTCCGTAGGTCCGGCGTTGGTAGTTTTCGGCGAGAATATGAGTCTGCGTTATTATTATGTGTATATTTTGTTCAAAACCCTTTCACTGCACTAAATTTTAATCTCTATCTTGTAGCTTTAATGTTAACACATCTCTCGAAGTTTGTTAGAGCACATTTTCTCACTATGATTACAATGAATTGTATCATTATTTTAGTACAGAAACGTATGTTTCTTCAACACATTCTTGGCATTGCCCACGAAACGTATAATGTCCCGACTCGTCTCGAAAGCTAGAAGGTGGCCTATATGTAACTTACCGAAAGCAGTGCATTTCGCCAGCGGACATACCGCGTTAAATATACCGGTTTTCGTCCCAAAAAAGAAACCAGGCAGCGACGGATCTGGAAAGTACTTGGATGGGTGACAGCCAGGGAGCACCAGGTACTGTTAGCATCCTCTTTTTTCTTTTTTAATGGCGATAATGACTTTTTTGTAACTTGAAGTCAATAAATCACAAACATTTTTTGCAGAATCGCTTCCCGAAGAGCCGGCGTTGGTAGTTTTTCGGCGAGGATACGTTCCTGCCATATTATTTGATGTATTTTTGGGCGTTTCTGTTTAACATCCCAACCCTGCACAAAATTTCCTTCTCTGTCTTTTAGCTTTAATTTTAACACATCTCTCGAAGAGTGTTAAAGCACATTTTCTCACTATGATTACAATCAAATGTATCAATATTTGGTGTAGTAATACTTACGTTTCATCTACACTTTCTTGGCAGGGCACACAAAACGGGACATAATACGTCTCGTCTCGAAAACTAGACTGTGGAGTATATCTATCTTACCGAAAGCAGTACCTTTCGCCAACGGTCATACCGCGCTGAATATGCCGGTTCTCGTCCGATCACCGAAGTCAAGCAGTGTCGGGCCTGGTAAGTACTTGGATGGGTGACTGCCTGGGAACACCAGGTACTGTTGGCAACCTTTTTCTTTGTTTTGGTTAATAGTGACATTTTTGTAATTTGAAACCATTCAATCATCCACAGTTTCTGCAGAATCACCTCTTTTATAGCTGTAAGCATATAATATATGTAAAAAATGTATATTAGTATATATGAATATCTGGGAAGCCGATGTTTTATTTAATTTCTTATCATGCTGGGTTGCAGGGTGCTGTCGTATTACATCCGGCCGCCATAATTGCGATTGATAGCTGTGCCTAGATCCGCCGTGTCTCTCTCCGTAGTTCCGGCATTGGTAGTTTTCGGCGAGAATACGAGTCTGCGTTATTATGGGGTGTATATTTTGTTCAAAACCCTTTCACTGCACTAAATTTGAATCCCTATCGTGTAGCTTTAATGTTAACACATCTCTCGAAATTTGTTAGAGCACATTTTCTCAATATGATTACAATGAATTGTATCATTATTTTAGTACAAAAACGTATGTTTCTTCAACACATTCTTGGCATTGCCCACGAAACGTAGGATGTCCCGACTCGCCTCGAAAGCTAGAAGGTGGCCTATATGTAACTTACCGAAAGCAGTGCATTTCCCCAGCGGACATACCGCGTTAAATATACCGGTTTTGGTCCCAAAAAAGAAACCAAGCAGCGACGGATCTGGAAAGTACTAGGATGGGTGACAGCCAGGGAGCACCAAGTACTGTTAGCAACCTTTTTGCTTTTGTAATGGTGATAATGACCTTTTTTGTAACTTGAAGTCAATGAATCACAAACATTTTTTGCAGAATCGCTTCCCGAAGAGCCGGCGTTGGTAGTTTTTCTGCGAGGATACGTTCCTGAAATATTATTTGATGTATTTTTAGGAGTTTCTGTTTAAAATCCCAACCCTGCTTAAAATTTCCTTCTCTGTCCTTTAGCTTTAATGTTAACACATCTCTCGAAGGTTGTTAAAGCACATTTTCTCACTATGATTACAATGAAATGTATCATTAATAGTAACAATTATGTTTCATCTACACATTCTTGGCAGTCCACACTAAACGAGACATAACCCGTCTCGTCTCGAAAACTAGGCGTTAGAGTATATCTATCTTACCGAGAGCAGTACCTTTCGCCAACGGTCATACCGCGCTGAATATACCGGTTCTCGTCCGATCACCGAAGTCAAGCAGCGTCGGGCCTGGTAAGTACTTGGATGGGTGACTGCCTGGGAACACCAGGTACTGTTGGCAACCTTTTTCTTTGTTTTGGTTAATAGTGACCTTTTTGTAATTTGAAACCAATCAATCATCCACAGTTTCTGCAGAATCACCTCTTTCATAGCAGTCAGAAAATAATATATGTAAAAAATGTATATTAGTATATATGAATATCTGGGAAGCCGATGTTTTTTTTAGTTTCTTATCAAGCTGGTTTGAAGGGTGCAGTCGTATTACAGCCGGCCGCCATAATTGCGGTGGATAGCGGTGCCTGGATCCGCCGTGTCTCTCTCCGTAGGTCCGGCGTTGGTAGTTTTCGGCGAGAATACGAGTCTGCGTTATTATGGGGTGTATATTTTGTTCAAAACCCTTTCACTGCACTAAATTTGAATCCCTATCTTGTAGCTTTAATGTTAACACATCTCTCGAAGTTTGTTAGAGCACATTTTCTCACTATGATTACAATGAATTGTATCATTATTTTAGTACAAAAACGTATGTTTCTTCAACACATTCTTGGCATTGCCCACGAAACGTAGGATGTCCCGACTCGTCTCGAAAGCTAGAAGGTGGCCTATATGTAACTTACCGAAAGCAGTGCATTTCGCCAGCGGACATACCGCGTTAAATATACCGGTTTTCGTCAAAAAACAGAAACCAAGCAGCGACGGATCTGGAAAGTACTTGGATTGGTGACAGCCTGGGAGCACCAGGTACTGTTAGCAACCTTTTTGCTTTTGTAATGGTGATAATGACCTTTTTTGTAACTTGAAGTCAATAAATCACAAACATTTCTTTCAGAATCGCTTCCCGAAGAGCCGGCGTTGGTAGTTTTTGTGCGAGGATACGTTCCTGAAATATTATTTGATGTATTTTTGGGCGTTTCTGTTTAAAATCCTAACCCTGCACAAAATTTCCTTCTCTGTCTTTTAGCTTTAATGTTAACACATCTCTCGAAGGTTGTTAAAGCACATTTTCTCACTATGATTACAATGAAATGTATCATTAATAGTAACAATTATGTTTCATCTACACATTCTTGGCAGTGCACACTAAACGAGACATAACCCGTCTCGTCTCGAAAACTAGACGTTGGAGTATATCTATCTTACCGAAAGCAGTACCTTTCGCCAACGGTCATACCGCGCTGAATATACCGGTTCTCGTCCGATCACCGAAGTCAAGCAGTGTCGGGCCTGGTAAGTACTTGGATGGGTGACTGCCTGGGAACACCAGGTACTGTTGGCAACCTTTTTCTTTGTTTTGGATAATAGTGACATTTTTGTAATTTGAAACCAATCAATGATCCACAGTTTCTGCAGAATCACCTCTTTTATAGCTGTAAGCATATAATATATGTAAAAAATGTATATTAGTATATATGAATATCTGGGAAGCCGATGTTTTATTTAATTTCTTATCATGCTGGGTTGCAGGGTGCTGTCGTATTACATCCGGCCGCCATAATTGCGGTGGATAGCTGTGCCTGGATCCGCCGTGTCTCTCTCCGTAGGTCCGGCGTTGGTAGTTTTCGGCGAGAATACGAGTCTGCGTTATTATGGGGTGTATATTTTGTTCAAAACCCTTGCACTGCACTAAATTTGAATCTCTATCTTGTAGCTTTAATGTTAACACATGTCTCGAAGTTTGTTAGAGCACATTTTCTCACTATGATTACAATGAATTGTATCATTATTTGTAGTTCAAAAACGTATGTTTCTTCTACACATTCTTGGCATTGCCCACGAAACGTAGGATGTCCCGACTCGTCTCGAAAGCTAGACGGTGCCCTATATGTAACTTACCGAAAGTAGTGCATACGGACATACCGCGTTAAATATACCGGTTTTCGTCCCAAAACAGAAGTCAAGCAGCGACGGATCTGGTAAGTACTTGGATGGTTGACAGCCTGGGAGCACCATTTACTGTTAGCAACGTTTTTGCTTTTTTAATGGTGATAATGACTTTTTTGTAACTTGAAGTCAATCAATCACAAACATATTTTGCAGAATCGCTTCCCGAAGAGCCGGCGTTGGTAGCTTTTCTGCGAGGATACGTTCCTGCCATATTATTTGATGTATTTTTGTGCGTTTTTGTTTAAAATCTCAAACCTGCACAAAATTTCCTTCTCTGTCTTTTAGCTTTTATGTTAACACATCTCTCGAAGGTTGTTAGAGCACATTTTCTCACTATGATTACAATGAAATGTATCATTATTTTCTGTAGTAACAACTATATTTCATCTACACATTCTTGGCATTGCACACAAAATGAGACATAACCCGTCTCGTCTCGAAAACTAGACGGTGGAGTATATCTATCTTACCGAATGCAGTACCTTTCGCCAACGTTCATACCGCGCTGAATATACCGGTTCTCGTCCGATCACCGAAGTCAAGCAGCGTCGGGCCTGGTAAGTACTTGGATGGGTGACCGCCTGGGAACACCAGGTACTGTTGGCAACCTTTTCTTTAATGCTGATAATGACCATCTTTGAAACTTGAAGTCAATCAATCACCCACAGTTTTTGAGGAATCGCTCCCCGAAGAGCCGACGTTGGTAGTTTTTCTGCGAGAATACCTTCCTGCCATATTATTTGATGTATTTTATGTGCGTTTTTTGTTTAAAAACCAAACACTTCACAAAATTTCCTTCTCTGTCTTTTAGCTTTAATGTTAACACATCTCTGGAAGGTTGTTAAAGCACATTTTCTCACTATGATTACAATGAAATGTATCATTATTTGTTGTACAAAAACCTATGTTTCTTCTACATATTCTTGGCATTGCCCACGAAACGTGAGATGTCCCGACTCGTCTCGAAAACTAGAGGGTGGCCTATATGTAACTTACCGAAAGCAGTGTCTTTCGCCAACGGACATACCGCGTTAAATATACCGGTTTTCGTCCCAAAACAGAAGTCAAGCAGCGACGGATTTGGTAAGTACTTGGATGGGTGACAGCCTGGGAGCACCAGGTACTGTTAGCAACCTTTGCTTTTTTAATGGTGATAATGTCTTTTTTGTAACTTGAAGTCAATCAATCACAAATATTTTTTGCAGAATCGCTTCCCAAACAGCAGGCGTTGGTAGTTTTTCGGCGAGGATACGTTCCTGCCATATTTTTTGATGTATTTTTGGGCGTTTCTGTTTAACATCCCAACCCTGCACAAAATTTCCTTCTCTGTCTTTTAGCTTTAATGTTAACACATCTCTCGAAGAGTGTTAAAGCACATTTTCTCACTATGATTACAATCAAATGTATCAATATTTGGTGTAGTAACACTTACGTTTCATCTACACTTTCTTGGCAGTGCACACAAAACGGGACATAATACGTCTCGTCTCGAAAACTAGAAGGTGGAGTATATCTATCTTACTGAAAGCAGTACCTTTCGCCAACGGTCATACCGCGCTGAATATATCGGTTCTCGTCCGATCACCGAAGTCAAGCAGCGTCGAGCCTGGTAAGTACTTGGATGGGTGACCGCCTGGGAACGCCAGGTGCTGTTGGCAACCTTTTTTTTGTTTTGGTTGATAATGACCTTTTTGTAATTTGAAACCAATCAATCATCCACAGGTTCTGCAGAATCACCTCTCTTATAGCTATAAGC
This sequence comes from Lepisma saccharinum, assembly GCF_977018435.1. Lineage (NCBI taxonomy): Eukaryota > Metazoa > Arthropoda > Insecta > Zygentoma > Lepismatidae > Lepisma > Lepisma saccharinum. The sequence continues at coordinate 43,471,123 of NC_139239.1, read as the reverse complement.
AAATAATATATGTAAGAAATGTATATTAGTATATATGAAGTCCTTCTCCGTAGTCGAGCGGGTTAAGGCGTTCACTCGTCTTGAGATCGTTCGCTGTGGGACGGCGTAGGTTCGAATCCGGCTCTGGTCGGAATTTATTCGGCCTACGTATAGGGCCGGTGGCAACCCACCATCGTAAGGAAATTGGGGAGCTCCGAATGAGTGATCGTAATCCGGTCGAGACGACCTACTATAACGGCTGGGGATACGTCGGGATGACCCCCCGAATATTCCAATACTGGTTGAAGATCTCCACGCTTAGAGGTGACGAGAGAAAGTGTGGGAGGGAGACCGGCAGTCGGTAGGTATGCCCAGGCCCTTCATGGGCTGTTGCGCAAAGGATTATTATTAGTATATATGAATATCTGGGAAGCCGATGTTTTTTTTTAGTTTCTTATCATTCTGGTTTGAAGGGTGCAGTCGTATTACAGCCGGCCGCCATAATTGCGGTGGATAGCGGTGCCTGGATCCGCCGTGTCTCTCTACGTAGGTCCGGCGTTGGTAGTTTTCGGCGAGAATACGAGTCTGCGTTATTATGGGGTGTATATTTTATTCAAAACCCTTTCACTGCACTAAATTTGAATCCCTATCTTGTAGCTTTAATGTTAACACTTCTCTCGAAGTTTGTTAGATCACATTTTCTCACTATGATTACAATAAATTGTATCATTATTTTAGTACAAAAACGTATGTTTCTTCAACACATTCTTGGCATTGCCCACGAAACGTAGGATGTCCCGACTCGTCTCGAAAGCTAGAAGGTGGCCTATATGTAACTTACCGAAAGCAGTGCATTTCGCCAACGGACATACAGCGTTAAATATACCGGTTTTCGTCAAAAAACAGAAACCAAGCAGCGACGGATCTGGAAATAGTTGGATGGGTGACAGCCTGGGAGCACCAGGTACTGTTAGCAACCTTTTTGCTTTTTTAATGGTGATAATGACCTTTTTTGTAACTTGAAGTCAATAAATCACAAACATTTCTTGCAGAATGGCTTCCCGAAGAGCCGGCGTTGGTAGTTTTTGTGCGAGGATACGTTCCTGAAATATTATTTGATGTATTTTTGGGCGTTTCTGTTTAAAATCCTAACCCTGCACAAAATTTCCTTCTCTGTCTTCTAGCTTTAATGTTAACACATCTCTCGAAGGTTGTTAAAGCACATTTTCTCACTATGATTACAATGAAATGTATCATTAATAGTAACAATTATGTTTCATCTACACATTCTGGGCAGTGCACACTAAACGAGACATAACCCGTCTCGTCTCGAAAACTAGACGGTGGAGTATATCTATCTTACCGAAAGCAGTACCTTTCGCCAACGGTCATACCGCGCTGAATATACCGGTTCTCGTCCGATCACCGAAGTCAAGCAGTGTCGGGCCTGGTAAGTACTTGGATGGGTGACTGCCTGGGAACACCAGGTACTGTTGGCAACCTTTTTCTTTGTCTTGGTTAATAGTGACATTTTTGTAATTTGAAACCAATCAATCATCCACAGTTTCTGCAGAATCACCTCTTTTATAGCTGTAAGCATATAATATATGTAAAAAATATATATTAGTATATATGAATATCTGGGAAGCCGATGTTTTATTTAATTTCTTATCATGCTGGGTTGCAGGGTGCTGTCGTATTACATCCGGCCGCCATAATTGCTGTGGATAGCTGTGCCTGGATCCGCCGTGTCTCTCTCCGTAGTTCCGGCGTTGGTAGTTTTCGGCGAGAATACGAGTCTGCGTTATTATGGGGTGTATATTTTGTTCAGAACCCTTTCACTGCACTAAATTTTAATCTCTATCTTGTAGCTTTAATGTTAACACATGTCTCGAAGTTTGTTAGAGCACATTTTCTCACTATGATTACAATGAATTGTATCATTATTTGTAGTTCAAAAACGTATGTTTCTTCTACACATTCTTGGCATTGCCCACGAAACGTAGGATGTCCCGACTCGTCTCGAAAGCTAGAAGTTTGCCTATATGTAACTTACCGAAAGTAGTGCATTTCGCCAACGGACATACCACGTTAAATATACCGGTTTTCGTCCCAAAACAGAAGTCAAGCAGCGACGGATATGGTAAGTACTTGGATGGTTGACAGCCTGAGAGCACCATTTACTGTAAGCAACATTTTTGCTTTTTTAATGGTGATAATGACTTTTTTGTAACTTGAAGTCAATGAATCACAAACATTTTTTGCAGAATCGCTTCCCGAAGAGCCGGCGTTGGTAGCTTTTCTGCGAGGATACGTTCCTGCCATATTATTTGATGTATTTTTGTGCGTTTTTGTTTAAAATCTCAACCCTGCACAAAATTTCCTTCTCTGTCTTTTAGCTTTTATGTTAACACATCTCTCGAAGGTTGTTAGAGCACATTTTCTCACTATGATTACAATGAAATGTATCATTATTTTGTGTAGTAACAATTATGTTTTATCTACACATTCTTGGCAGTGCACACAAAATGAGACATAACCCGTCTCGTCTCGAAAACTAGACGGTGGAGTATATCTATTTTACCGAATGCAGTACCTTTCGCCAACGGTCATACCGCGCTGAATATACCGGTTCTCGTCCGATCACCGAAGTCAAGCAGCGTCGGGCCTGGTAAGTACTTGGATGGGTGACCGCCTGGGAACACCAGGTACTGTTGGCAACCTTTTCTTTAATGCTGATAATGACCATATTTGAAACTTGAAGTCAATCAATCACCCACAGTTTTTGAGGAATCGCTCCCCGAAGAGCCGACGTTGGTAGTTTTTCTGCGAGGATACCTTCCTGCCATATTATTTGATGTATTTTACGTGCGTTTTTTGTTTAAAAACCAAACACTTCACAAAATTTCCTTCTCTGTCTTTTAGCTTTAATGTTAACACATGTCTCGAAGGTTGTTAAAGCACATTTTCTCACTATGATTACAATGAAATGTATCATTATTTGTTGTACAAAAACCTATGTTTCTTCTACATATTCTTGGCATTGCCCACGAAACGTGAGATGTCCCGACTCGTCTCGGAAACTAGAAGGTGGCCTATATGTAACTTACCGAAAGCAGTGTCTTTCGCCAACGAACATACCGCGTTAAATATACCAGTTTTCGTCCCAAAACAGAAGTCCAGAAGCGACGGATCTGGAAAGTACTTGGATGGGTGACAGCCTGGGCGTACCAGGTACTGTTAGCAACCTTTTTGCTTTTTTAATGGTGATAATGACTTTTTTGTAACTTGAAGTCAATCAATCACAAATATTTTTTGCAGAATCGCTTCCCAAAAAGCCGGCGTTGTAGTTTTTCGGCGAGGATACGTTCCTCCCATATTATGTGATGTATTTTTGGCCGTTTCTTTTTAAAATCCCAACCCTGCACAAAATTTCCTTCTCTGTCTTTTAGCTTTAATGTTAACACATCTCTCGAAGGTTGTTAAAGCACATTTTCTCACTATGATTACAATGAAATGTATCATTAATAGTAACAATTATGTTTCATCTACACATTCTTGGCAGTGCACACTAAACGAGACATAACCCGTCTCGTCTCAAAAACTAGACGGTGGAGTATATCTATCTTACCGAAAGCAGTACCTTTCGCCAACGGTCATACCGCGCTGAATATACCGGTTATCGTCCGATCACCGAAGTCAAGCAGTGTCGGGCCTGGTAAGTACTTGGATGGGTGACTGCCTGGGAACACCAGGTACTGTTGGCAACCTTTTTCTTTGTTTTGTTTAATAGTGACAATTTTGTAATTTGAAACCAATCAATCATCCATAGTTTCTGCAGAATCACCTCTTTTATAGCTGTAAGCATATAATATATGTAAAAAATGTATATTAGTATATATGAATATCTGGGAAGCCGATGTTTTATTTAATTTCTTATCATGCTGGGTTGCAGGGTGCTGTCGTATTACATCCGGCCGCCATAATTGCGGTGGATAGTGGTGCCTGGATCCGCCGTGTCTCTCTCCGTAGGTCCGGCTTTGGTAGTTTTCGGCCAGAATACGAGTCTGCGTTATTATGGGGTGTATATTTTGTTCAAAACCCTTTCACAGCACTAAATTTGAATCTCTATCTTGTAGCTTTAATGTTAACACATCTCTCGAAGTTTGTTAGAGAACATTTTCTCACTATGATTACAATGAATTGTATCATTATTTGTAGTACAAAAACGCATGTTTGTTCTACACATTCTTGGCATTGCCCACGAAACGTGAGATGTCCCGACTCGTCTCGAAAGCTAGAAGGTGGCCTATATGTAACTTACCGAAAGCAGTGCATTTCGCCAACGGACATACCGCGTTAAATATACCGGTTTTCGTCCCTAAACAGAAGTCAAGCAGCGACAAATCTGGTAAGTACTTGGTGAAGAAAATTGTGCCGCTTACAGCTTAGTGAAAATGGCGACATGGAGCAGCACATTAATGCAATGTTGATATTGTGGATCAACTTGCAGCTTTTGGTGAAAATTAAGCGGCACATTTTGGGTATATTTATGTAGGGTGTTTTTGTCAATAAACATATAAAGTGTATAAACAAGAGTTCAAGAGTTAATATACTACATAGGTTGTAGTCTGTGCAAAGCTGCACTATCGATGTTCTACTGTTTTTGGTTCTCGAAATTTGTTTTGTAGCACTTGTGTTCGTCCGAGTGAGAAGCACAATAAAACTTCTCGGAATAAACTGTACGTGTTCTTTTATTAAACCAACATAGGTTATGGGCCCAGGACGCCCAGAACACGTCTAATGCAGTTGTAATAAGGAAAACGAGGAAGTGCGGCTGTTCATGTTTGAATACGGACTGTGAAAATGGAGTCGGTGAAATCGACTATACAGAAGTTAAATAACAGGAACTATCAAACGTGGAAGTACAAATTGGAGTTACTACTTCTAAAGGAAGAATTGTTGGATGTAGTGACGGGTGTGCAGCCAAAAGAACCGGACGAGGAATGGAAGAAAAAAGACGGAAAGGCTAGGGCCACCATTGGACTTTTGCTGGAAGATGATCAACTCGTTCATGTAAGAAAGCAGGAAACAGCGAAAGGATATTGTTATTCTTTGAAACGGTATCATGAAAAATCAAGTCTCACAACTAAAGTGTATTTATTGAAGAAAATGTGCCGCTTACAGCTTAGTGAAAATGGCGACATGGAGCAGCACATTAATGCAATGTTGGATATTGTGGATCAACTTGCAGCTTTTGGTGAAAATTTAGCGGAACATTTGCAAGTAGCAATGTTGTTGTGTAGCCTGCCGGACAGTTACGAGACGCTAATTACTGCACTGGAGACGAGACCGGAAGAAGACCTAACTTTAGAAATGGTGAAAGGGAAGCTCATACATGAATATAAGAGAAGAAAGGAAGCCAAAACTGACAGTGGTGTTTATTCAGAAAGTGCTCTTAAAGTGAAATCCGATAATGTGAAAAGTGTCTGTTTTTTTTGTAAAAAGCCAGGTCACTTTAAACGTGATTGTTTTAAGTACAAGGCACATAAAAGGAAAATTGTGTATAAAGCAAACCAGGTGAGTAATGTTGAAGAAAGTGAAAAAAGAGATGATGAAAGTGGTTCTGATTGTGATAATGTTCATTTTCTGTGTTTTGAAGCAAGTGAAAAAGGTACAGGTAGAGACAAATGGTACATTGATTCAGCAGCCACATGTCATATGACCAGTGACAAGGAATTTTTTGCCACATTTAATCCAAGTATAAGAAATGAAATGAAAGTTACCAACATCTTTTGACGAGGCAGTTACAGGACCTGATAATGATAAATGGGAGACGGCAATGAATGAAGAAATGAACTCATTAAAAGAAAATAATACTTGGGAACTAGTTCAACCAGTAAATGGAAGAAATGTAATTGGTAGTAAATGGGTGTATACCATTAAAGAAGATGCACAAGGAAAAGTTACTCGTTACAAAGCCAGACTAGTTGCTCAAGGATATTCACAAATCTATGGTGATGATTACGATCTAGTGTTTGCACCAGTTGGAAAACAAGCAACATTCAGAGTTCTTTTAACAGTTGCAGGACAAATGAACATGGCAGTCAAGCATTTTGATGTAAAGACAGCATTTTTGTATGGTGATTTAGATGAAGAAATATACATGAAACAACCTGAGGGATATCATCAACCTGGAAAAGAAGAATATGTATGCAGATTGAAGAAACGCATATATGGGTTAAAACAAGCCGCAAGATCATGGTATAATAAAATTGATGAATTTTTGGTTAACAATAATTTCAAAAGAGGTGAGGCAGATCCGTGTCTTTATACAAAATCAGTTGATGGGAATATGATCTATATTCTAATGTATGTAGATGATCTTGTGATTGCATGTACAAATGTTGATTTAATTAATGATGTAGCAATGTTAATGTCAAAGAAATTTCAGATTAATTGTCTTGGTGATATTAATTGTTATCTGGGAATTCAAGTTGAGAGAAGTAAGGATGGAATTTTTGCTCTTCATCAAAGTAATTACATAGGAAAGTTAATCAAACAATTTGGATTGGAAGATGCAAAGTCATGAAAAATTCCAATGGATCCTGGATACATTAAATATGCAGAAACTTCTGAACCATTACCAAGTAATGAGCAATACAGACAAGCTATTGGAGCATTATTGTACATAAGTATAAATACTAGACCAGACATATCGGCAAGTGTGTCAATTTTGAGTCAGAAGGTCAGTTGTCCTGCTAAAGCTGATTGGATTGAAGTTAAAAGAATTTTTCGTTATTTAAAGGGAACTCAATCATATAAGTTAAAATTAGGAAACAAATTTGAATTTGAAAATGATTATTTGTTAGGTTACGCAGATGCTGATTGGGCTGGGGATGTGTCAACTAGAAAATCAAACAGTGGTTATGTATTTATGTATAAGGGAAGTATGATAAGCTGGGCTTGTAGAAAACAATCTTATGTTTCATTATCTTCCACTGAAGCTGAGTATGTGGCAATTGCAGAAGCATGTAAGGAAGCAAAATGGATAAAATATGTGTTAAATGATATGGATAAAAAATGTGATTATCCAATTATCATAAATGAAGATAATCAAAGTTGTATCAAACTAATTAAAAATGAAAGGGTTAGTTTGAGAACTAAACATATTGATGTAAAATATCATTTTGTTCGTGATCTGTATTATAAAGGTGAAGTAACATTTAAGTACTGTGCTTCAGACGACATGATTGCAGATACATTAACAAAACCTCAAACAGGTATAAAGTTAAGAAGGAATTGTAACTTAATGAATATGATGAGTGAGTAATTATGATGATACACACTTTATTATTCATTGAAAAAAAGGGGGGTTATATGTAGGGTGTTTTTGTCAATAAACATATAAAGTGTATAAACAAGAGATTGTAACGCCGTTCCTCGATGTCGGTAAAAATGGGAAGCATGAACACGGTGACCAATACTCGCGGAGGTATATTGAGCGTGGATAATATAAATCGAGGAACCGCAATTACAATTTTTGCTTGTTATGGGGTTAACCGAATACATATACGGAAATAATTCCCATAATAACAACAGTTTGAATAATGTGTGTGTAAATTCCGCACCCTTCTTTACCCTTTTACAAAAATTCAGCAAGTTATACAACAAGCATTACCTCAATTACGTCACAAATCGCAACTCACACCAATAAAAGTAGTACATTCACTATAGACGTTTATTTAACAAATTTAAATTTGCGGCAACTTTCTTTCAATATTTCCTTCTATTTTTTTTTCTAAGCTTCACAACAAATTCCAATTTATGTACGACCGACAATTCTCATTTTTAGTATTTCTTTTGATCAGAATAATTTACAATAAAAAATAACAATGCAAATAAAAGGTACGTCTTTTTTGGCAATAATACAGATAAAATTTACTTCACTATAAAAGTTTGTACCATTTCAACATTTAACGGACAAATTCTACTAATTTATAGAATACCTAAAATACCTAAAATTATAATTATTTAAAAACTTCTGCCTATTTCTTTCTTTTTAAGAGAACTAGATGCTCATTAATTCCAAATACTCAGTCGGTTAAGATTTGTCTCGTTTGTTATTAGTTGTAAAGGGACTTTCGTTATGACGTCTTTGAGGATGAATGATTATCTATAAAAAATTACGTTCTTGGGTCACACACGTATTGGTTGCACATTTGGGTTACTGTTGCGGCGATGTTTTACATTATTACTTGGTTCACGCACATGTACGTATCTATTTCTCACTCGTGATCTTGTTTTATGCACATGACGCATTCAAAGCGCCGATCTTTTATCGCGTCTTATTTGTAATGCACAAATCAATAAATTGGCAAGTATGAATTTAAGTTTGTTACGCAAGTTCAGTTCACTATAACACACGTAATCTTACGTACCTTCTAAACGTTCTAGTTGCCAAATTAGCCCGGCTGTTCACAACATCCAAAAGTAGTCGAATTGATGCAGTCAAATTCAAGTGTTCTGGTTACGTAATAGATTTTTGCCGTTACTTCCTTGATGCCATGTGCGCTTATGGATACTGCAGCGAAGTGTATTGGTTCTAGTTATTTCAAGGTTCAATGTCTATGTTCCGACTCCAGTTCATGCTGACATTAAATACTTGTTGGTTAATTACTTTCGAAAAACAAATACTAGTCATGCAAATATATATATGTGTAAAAATGGTTACCACAAATTAAAATACTGGTCGTGACAATTACCACAAAAACGACTATCGCAAAATTTATATATATGCTGAAAATTGGTTCACAAAAAAATAAGTCCAAAGCACAATTCCTTACAAATGTTTTTAGTGACAGGACACTATGTTGCAAAGAAGCAATGTAAGTTCAAACGGCAACACGTAACATTTAAAAAATGAATGACCAAAGTTCTCAAAGTCCCAACTTACGATAGTGGTTGCACAGGATACAATAAAACTTGCCCCAGTTTTTGAATGAAATACCAAGCGACGTTGAACCTTGATTGTCGTGCGACGAACTGTGTTTTTGCCTACCTCCGCTGCTAGCGAAGAAGAAAAAGGTGAAAATTGACAGGAGAGACATCTATCGGAATAAATTGGTAGTGAGGAAAAATAACCTCATGGGGATTTTTATGGAATGAAATTTCCCGGGTGGGAAATTTTCACTCAATGTAATGGGATGACGCAATGCGGGACTTACAAATTACAGATTTACGTCATCACCGTTACAAGATCAAGAGTTAATATACTACATAGGTTGTAGTCTGTGCAAAGCTGCACTATCGATGTTCTACTGTTTTTGGTTCTCGAAATTTGTTTTGTAGCACTTGTGTTCGTCCGAGTGAGAAGCACAATAAAACTTCTCGGAATAAACTGTACGTGTTCTTTTATTAAACCAACACTTGGCTGGGTGACAGCCTTGGAGCACCAGGTACTGTTATCAACCTTTTTTATTTTGTAATGGTGATAATGACTCTTTTTGTAACTTGAAGTCAATCAATCACAAACATTTTTTGCAGAATCGTGTCCCGAAGAGCCGGCGTTGGTAGTTTTTCTGCGAGGATACGTTCCTGAAATATTATTTGATGTATTTTTTGGCGTTTCTGTTTAAAATCCCAACCCTGCACAAAATTTCCTTCTCTGTCTTTTATCTTTAATGTTAACACATCTCTCGAAGGTTGTTCAAGCACATTTTCTCACTATGATTACAGTGAAATGTATCATTAATAGTATGAATTATGTTTCATCTACACATTCTTGGGAGTGCACACTGAACGAGACATTACCCGTCTCGTCTCGAAAACTAGACGGTGGAGTATATCTATCTTACCAAAAGCAGTACCTTTCGCCAACGGTCATACCGCGCTGAATATACCGGTTCTCGTCCGATCACCGAAGTCAAGCAGCGTCGGACCTGGTAAGTACTTGGATGGTTGACTGCCTGGGAACACCAGGTACTGTTGGCAACCATCTTCTTTGTTTTGGTTAATAGTGACCTTTTTGTAATTTGAAACCAATCAATCATCCACAGTTCCTGCAGAATCACCTCTTTTATAGCTGTAAGCAAATAATATATGTAAAAAATGTATATTAGTATATATGAATATCTTTGAAGCCGATGTTTTATTTAATTTCTTATCATGCTAGGTTGCAGGGTGCTGACGTATTTCATCCGGCCGCCATAATTGCGGTGGATAGCGGTGCCTGGATCCGCCGTGTCTCTCTCCGTAGGTCCGACGTTGGTAGTTTTCAGCGAGAATACGAGTCTGCGTTATTATTGGGTGTATATTTTGTTCAAAACCCTTTCACTGCACTAAATTTTAATCTCTATCTTGAGTCTTTAATGTTAACACATCTCTCGAAGTTTGTTAGAGCACATTTTCTCACTATGATTACAATGAATTGTATCATTATTTGTAGTTCAAGAACGTATGTTTCTTCTACACATTCTTGTCATTGCCCACGAAACGTAGGATGTCCCGACTCGTCTCGAAAGCTAGAAGGTTGCCTATATGTAACTTACCGAAAGCAGAGCCTTTCGCCAAAGGACATACCGCGTTAAATATACCGGTTTTCGTCCCAAAACAGAAGTCAAGCAGCGTCGAGCCTGGTAAGTTCTTGGATGGGTGACTTCCTGGGAACACCAGGTACTGTTGGCAACCTTTTTCTTTGTTTTGGTTAATAGTGACCTTTTTGTAATTTGAAACCAATCAATCATCCACAGTTTCTGCAGAATCACCTCTTTTATAGCTGTAAGCAAATACTATATGTAAAAAATCATGCTGGCTTGCAGGGTGCTGTCGTATTACATCCGGCCGCCATAATTGCGGTGGATAGCGGTGCCTGGATCTGCCGTGTCTCTCTCCAAAGGTCCGGCGTTGGTAGTTTTCGGCGAGAATACGAGTCTGCGTTATAATGGGGTGTATATTTTGTTCAAAACCCTTTCACTGCACTAAATATGAATCTCTATCTTGTAGCTTTAATGTTAACACATCTCTCGAAGTTTGTTAGAGCACATTTTCTCACTATGATTACAATGAATTGTATCATTATTTGTAGTACAAAAACCTATGTTTCTTCTACACATTCTTGGCATTGCCCACGAAACGTAGGATGTCCCGACTCGCCTCGAAAACTAGAAGGTGGCCTATATGTAACTTACCGAAAGCAGTGTCTTTCGCCAACGGACATACCGCCTTAAATATACCGGTTTTCGTCCCAAAACAGAAGTCAAGCAGCGAAGGATCTGGTAAGTACTTGGATGGGTGACAGCCTGGGAGCACCAGGTACTGTGAGCTACCTTTTGCTTTTTTAATGGTGATAATGACTTTTTTGTAACTTGAAGTCAATCAATCACAAATATTTTTGCAGAATCGCTTCCCAAACAGCCGGCGTTGGTAGTTTTTCGGCGAGGATACGTTCCTGCCATATTATTTGATGTATTTTTGGGCGTTTCTGTTTAACATCCCAACCCTGCACAAAATTTCCTTCTCTGTCTTTTAACTTTAATGTTAACACATCTCTCGAAGAGTGTTAAAGCACATTTTCTCACTATGATTACAATCAAATGTATCAATATTTGGTGTAGTAACACTTACGTTTCATCTACACTTTCTTGGCAGTGCACACAAAACGGGACATAATACGTCTCGTCTCGAAAACTAGACGGTGGAGTATATATATCTTACCGAAATCAGTACCCCTCTCCAACGGTCATACCGCGCTGAATATACCGGTTCTCGTCCGTTCACCGAAGTCAAGCAGCGTCGGGCCTGGTAAGTACTTGGATGGGTGACTGCCCGGGAACACCAGGTACTGTTGGCAACCTTTTTCTTTGTTTTGGTTAATAGTGACCCTTTTGTAATTTGAAACCAATCAATCATTCACAGTTTCTGCAGAATCACCTCTTTCATAGCAGTCAGAAAATAATATATGTAAAACATGTATATTAGTATATATGAATATCTGGGAAGCCGATGTTTTTTTTTTTAATTTCTTATCATTTTGGGTTGCAGGTTGCTGTCGTATTACATCTGGCCGCCATAATTGCGGTGGATAGCGGTGCCTGGGTCCGACGTGTCTCTCTCCGTAGGTCCTGCGTTGGGAGTTTTCGGCGAGAATACCAGTCTGCGTTATTATGGGGTGTATATTTTGTTCAAAACCCTTTCACTGCACTAAATTTGAATCTCTATCTTGTAGCTTTAATGTTAACACATCTCTCGAAGTTTGTTAGAGCACATTTTCTCACTATGATTACAATGAATTGTATCATTATTTGTAGTACAAAAACCTATGTTTCTTCTACACATTCTTGGCATTGCCCACGAAAAATAGGATGTCCCGACTCGCCTCGAAAACTAGAGGGTGGCCTATATGTAACTTACCGAAAGCAGTGTCTTTCGCCAACGGACATACCGCCTTAAATATACCGGTTTTCGTCCCAAAACAGAAGTCAAGCAGCGAAGAATGTTGTAAGTACTTGGATGGGTGACAGCCTGGGAGCACCAGGTACTGTGAGCAACCTTTTGCTTTTTTAATGGTGATAATGACTTTTTTGTAACTTGAAGTCAATCAATCGCAAATATTTTTTGCAGAATCGCTTCCCAAACAGCCGGCGTTGGTAGTTTTTTGGCGAGGATACGTTCCTGCCATATTATTTGATGTATTTTTGGGCGTTTCTGTTTAACATCCCAACCCTGCACAAAATTTCCTTCTCTGTCTTTTAGCTCTAATGTTAACACATGTCTCGAAGAGTGTTAAAGCACATTTTCTCACTATGATTACAATCAAATGTATCAATATTTGGTGTAGTAACACTTACGTTTCATCTACACTTTCTTGGCAGTGCACACAAAACGGGACATAATAGGTCTCGTCTCGAAAACTAGACGGTGGAGTATATCTATCTTACCGAAAGCAGTACCCCTCGCCAACGGTCATACCGCGCTGAATATACCGGTTCTCGTCCGATCACCGAAGTCAAGCAGCGTCGGGCCTGGTAAGTACTTGGATGGGTGACTGCCTGGGAACACCAGGTACTGTTGGCAACCTTTTTCTTTGTTTTGGTTGATAATGACCTATTTGTAATTTGAAACCAATCAATCATCCACAGTTTCTGCAGAATCACCTCTTTTATAGCTGTAAGCAAATAATATATGTAAAAAATGTATATTAGTATATATGAATATCTGTGAAGCCGATGTTTTTTTTAGTTTCTTATCATGCTGGTTTGAAGGGTGCAGTCGTATTACAGCCGGCCGCCATAATTGCGGTGGATAGCGGTGCCTGGATCCGCCGTGTCTCTCTCCGTAGGTCCGGCGTTGGTATTTTTCGGCGAGAATACGAGTCTGCGTTATTATGGGGTGTATATTTTGTTCAAAACCCTTTCACTGCACTAAATTTGAATCCCTATCGTGTAGCATTAATGTTAACACATCTCTCGAAGTTTGTTACAGCACATTTTCTCACTATGATTACAATGAATTGTATCATTATTTTAGTACAAAAACGTATGTTACTTCAACACATTCTTGGCATTGCCCACGAAACGTAGGATGTCCCGACTCGTCTCGAAAGCTAGAAGGTGGCCTATATGTAACTTACCGAAAGCAGTGCATTTCGCCAGCGGACATACCGCGTTAAATATACCGGTTTTCGTCCCACAAAAGAAACCAAGCAGCGACGGATCTGGAAAGTACTTGGATGGGTGACAGCCTGGGAGCACCAGGTACTGTTGGCAACCTTTTTCTTTGTTTTGTTTAATAGTGACATTTTTGTAATTTGAAACAAATCAATCATCCACAGTTTCTGCAGAATCACCTCTTTTATAGCTGCAAGCATATAATATATGTAAAAAATGTATATTAGTATATATGAATATCTGGGAAGCCGATGTTTTATTTAATTTCTTATCATGCTGGGTTGCAGGGTGCTGTCGCATTACATCCCGCCGCCATTATTGCGGTGGATAGCGGTGCCTGGATCCGCCGTGTCTCTCTCCGTAGGTCCGGCGTTTGTAGTTTTCGGCGATAATATGAGTCTGCGTTATTATTATGTGTATATTTTGTTCAAAACCCTTTCACTGCACTAAATTTTAATCTCTATTTTGTAGCTTTAATGTTAACACATCTCTCGAAGCTTGTTAAAGCACATTTTCTCACTATGATTACAATGAAATGTATCATTATTTGTTGTACAAAAACCTATGTTTCTTCTACACATTCTTGGCATTGCCCACGAAACGTGAGATGTCCCGACTCGTCCCGAAAACTAGAAGGTGGCCTATATGTAACTTACCGAAAGCATTGTCTTTCGCAAATGGACATACGGCGTTAAATATACCGGTTTTCGTCCCAAAACAGAAGTCAAGAAGCGACGGATCTGGTAAGTACTTGGATGGGTGACCGCCTGGGAGCACCAGGTAGTGTTGGCAACCTTTTTCTTTGTTTTGGTTAATAGTGACCTTTTTGTAATTTGAAACCAATCAATCATCCACAGTTTCAGCAGAACCACCTCTTTTATAGCTGTAAGGAAATAATATATGTAAAAAATGTATATTAGTATATATGAATATCTGGGAAGCCGATGTTTTTTTTTTAGTTTCTTATCATGCTGGGTTGCGTTGTGCAGTCGTATTACAGCCGGCCGCCATAATTGCGGTGGATAGCGGTGCCTGGATCCGCCGTGTCTCTCTCCGTAGGTCCGGCGTTGGTAGTTTTCGTCGAGAATACGAGTCAGCGTTTTTATGGGGTGTATATTTTGTTCAAAATCCTTTCACTACACTAAATTTGAATCTCTATCTTGTAGCTTTAATGTTAACACATCTCCCGAAGTTTGTTAGAGCACATTTTCTCACTATGATTACAATCAAATGTATCAATATTTGGTGTAGTAACACTTATGTTTCATCTACACTTTCTTGGCAGTGCACACAAAACGGGACATAATACGTCTCGTCTCGAAAACTAGACGGTGGAGTATATCTATCTTACCGAAAGCAGTACCTTTCGCCAACGGTCATACCGCGCTGAATATACCGGTTCTCGTCCGATCACCGAAGTCAAGCAGCGTCGGGCCTGCTAACTAGTTGGATGGGTGACTGCCTGGGAACAACAGGTACTGTTGGCAACCTTTTTATTTGTTTTGGTTGATAGTGACCTTTTTGTAATTTGAAACTAATCAATCATCCACAGTTTCTGCAGATTCACCTCTTTTATAGCTGTAAGCAAATAATATATGTAAAAAATGTATATTAGTATATATGAATATCTTGGAAGCCGATGATTTTTTGTAGTTTCTTATCATGCTGGGTTGCAGGGTGCTGTCGTATTTAAGCCGGCCGCCATAATTGCGGTGGAATGCGGTGCCTGGATCCGCCGTGTCTCTCTCCGTAGTTCCGGCGTTGGTAGTTTTCGGTGAGAATACGAGTCTGCGTTATTATGAGGTGTATATTTTGTTCAAAACCCTTTCAATACACTCAATTTGAATCTCTATCTTGTAGCTTTAATGTTAACACATCTCTCGAAGGGTGTTAAAGAACATTTTCTCACTATGATTACAATCAAATGTATCAATATTTGGTGTAGTAACACTTATGTTTCATTTACACTTTCTTGGCAGTGCACACAAAACGATACATAATACGTCTCGTCTCGAAAACTAGACGGTGGAGTATATCTATCTTACCGAAAGCAGTATTTCTCGCCAACGGTCATACCTCGCTGAATATACCGGTTCTCGTCTGATCACCGAAGTCAAGCAGCGTCGGGCCTGGTAAGTACTTGGATTGGTGACCGCCTGGGAACACCAGGTACTGTTGGCAAACTTTTTGCTTCTTTAATGGTGATAATGACCTTTTTCGTAACTTCAAACCAATCAATCATCCACAGTTTCTGCAGATTCACCTCTTTTATAGCTGTCAGCAAATAAAATATGTAAAAAATGTATATTAGTATATATGAATATCTGGGAATGGGATGTTTTTTTTTAGTTTTTTATCATGCTGGGTTGCAGAGTGCTGCTGTATTAGAGCCGGCAGCCATAATTGCGGTGGGGATCTGTGAATGGCTCCCCCGTGTCGCTCTCCGTAGGTCCGGCGTTGGTAGTTTTCGGCGAGGGTACGTGTCTGCTTTCTTATGGGGTGTATATTTTGTGCAAAATCCTTTCACTCCACTACATTTTCTTTTCTATCTTGTAGCTCTAATGTTAACACATCTCTCGAAGTGTCTTAGAGCACGTTTTCTCACTATGATTACAATGAATTGTATCATTATTTGTTGTACAAAATCGTATGTTTCTTCTACACATACTTGGCAGTGCACACAAGACGAGACATAACCCGTCTCGTCTCGAAAAATAGAAGGTGGAGTATATCTATCCTACCGAATGCAGTACCTTTCGCCAACGGTCATACCTCGCTGAATATACCGGTTCTCGTCCGATCACCGAAGTCTGCAGCGTCGGGCCTGGTAAGTACTTGGATGGGTGACCGCCTGGGAACACCAGGTACTGTTTGCATCTTTTTTTTTAATGCTGATAATGACCTTTTTTGAAACTTGAAGTCAATCAATCACCCACAGTTTTTGAGGAATCGCTCCCCGAAGATCCGACTTTTTTAGTTTTTCTGCGAGGATACCTTCCTGCCACATTATTTGATGTATTTTATCTGCGTTTTTTGTTTAAAAACCCAAACCTTCACAAAATGTGTTTCTCTGTCTTTTAGCTTTAATGTTAACACATCTCTCGAAAGTTGTTAAAGCACATTTTCTCACTATGATTACAATGAAATGTATCATTAATAGTAACAATTATGTTTCATCTACACATTCTTATCAGTGAACACTAAACGAGACATAACCCGTCTCGTCTGGAAAACTAGACGGTGGAGTATATCTATATTACCGAAAGCAGTACAGTCACGGACACTGCCGGCTTGTAATGAATCCATTGACTTTCAATGGAATCGTTACAAGCTACAGTGTCCGTGACTGTACCTTTCGCCAAAAATCATACCGCGCTGAATTTACCGGTTCTCGTCCGATCACCGAAGTCAAGCAGCGTCGGGCATGGTAAGTACTTGGATGGGTGACTGCCTGGAAACACCAGGTACTGTTGGCAACCTTTTTATTTGTTTTGGTTGAGAGTGACCTTTTTGTAATTTGAAACTAATCAATCATCCACAGTTTCTGCAGAATCACTTCTTTTATAGCTGTAAGCAAATAATATATGTAAAAAATGTATATTAGTATATATGAATATCTTGGAAGCCGATGTTTTTTTGTAGTTTCTTATCATGCTGGGTTGCAGGGTGCTGTCGTATTACAGCCGGCCGCCATAATTGCGGTGGAATGCGGTGCCTGGATCCGCCGTGTCTCTCTCCGTAGTTCCGGGGTTGGTAGTTTTCGGCGAGAATACGAGTCTGCGTTATTATGAGGTGTATATTTTGTTCAAAACCCTTTCAATACACTAAATTTGAATCTCTATCTTGTAGCTTTAATGTTAACACATCTCTCGAAGGGTGTTAAAGAACATTTTCTCACTATGATTACAATCAAATGTATCAATATTTGGTGTAGTAACACTTATGTTTCATTTACACTTTCTTGGCAGTGGACACAAAACGAGACATAATACGTCTCGTCTCGAAAACTAGACGGTGGAGTATATCTATCTTACCGAAAGCAGTATTTCTCGCCAACGGTCATACCTCGCTGAATATACCGGTTCTCGTCTGATCACCGAAGTCAAGCAGCGTCGGGCCTGGTAAGTACTTGGATTGGTGACCGCCTGGGAACACCAGGTACTGTTGGCAAACTTTTTGTTTCTTTAATGGTGATAATGACCTTTTTCGTAACTTGAAACCAATCAATCATCCACAGTATCTGTAGAATCACCTCTTTTATAGCTGTCAGCAAATAAAATATGTAAAAAATGTATATTAGTATATAGGAATATCTTGGAAGCCGATGTTTTTTTGTAGTTTTTTATCATGCTGGGTTGCAGAGTGCTGCTTTATTAGAGCCGGCCGCCATAATTGCGTTGGGGATCTGTGAATGGCTCCCCCGTGTCGCTCTCCGTAGTTCCGGCGTTGGTAGTTTTCGGCGAGGGTACGTGTCTGCTTTCTTATGGGGTGTATATTTTGTGCAAAATCCTTTCACTCCACTACATTTTCTTTTCTATCTTGTAGCGCTAATGTTAACACATCTCTCGAAGTGTCTTAGAGCACATTTTCTCACTATGATTACAATGAATTGTATCATTATTTGTTGTACAAAATCGTATGTTTCTTCTACACATACTTGGCAGTGCACACAAGACGAGACATAACCCGTCTCGTCTCGAAAACTAGAAGGTGGAGTATATCTATCTTACCGAATGCAGTACCTTTCGCCAGCGGTCATACCTCGCTGAATATACCGGTTCTCGTCCGATCACCGAAGTCTGCAGCGTCGGGCCTGGTAAGTACTTGGATGGGTGACCGCCTGGGAACACCAGGTACTGTTTGCATCTTTTTTTTTAATGCTGATAATGACCTTTTTTGAAACTTGAAGTCAATCAATCACCCACAGTTTTTGAGGAATCGCTCCCCGAAGATCCGACTTTTTTAGTTTTTCTGCGAGGATACCTTCCTGCCACATTATTTGATGTATTTATGTGCGTTTTTTGTTTAAAAACCCAACCCTTCACAAAATGTGTTTCTCTGACTTTTAGCTTTAATGTTAACACATCTCTCGAAGGTTGTTAAAGCACATTTTCTCACTATGATTACAATGAAATGTATCATTAATAGTAACAATTATGTTTCATCTGCACATTCTTGGCAGTGAACACTAAACGAGACATAACCCGTCTCGTCTCGAAAACTAGACGGTGGAGTATATCTATATTACCGAAAGCAGTACAGTCACGGACACTGCCGGCTTGTAATGAATACATTGACTTTCAATGGAATCGTTACAAGCTTCAGTGTCCGTGACTGTACCTTTCGCCAAAGGTCATACCGCGCTGAATATACCGGTTCTCGTCCGATCACCGAAGTCAAGCAGCGTCGGGCATGGTAAGTACTTGGATGGGTAACTGCCTGGGAACACCAGGTACTCTTGGCAACCTTTTTATTTGTTTTGGTTGATAGTGACCTTTTTGTAATTTGAAACTAATCAATCATCCACAGTTTCTGCAGAATCACCTCTTTTATAGCTGTAAGCAAATAATATATGTAAAAAATGTATATTAGTATATATGAATATCTTGGAAGCCGATGTTTTTTTGTAGTTTCTTATCATGCTGGGTTGCAGGGTGCTGTCGTATTACAGCCGGCCGCCATAATTGCGGTGAAATGCGGTGCCTGGATCCGCCGTGTCTCTCTCCGTAGTTCCGGGGTTGGTAGTTTTCGGCGAGAATACGAGTCTCCGTTATTATGAGGTGTATATTTTGTTCAAAACCCTTTCAATACACTCAATTTGAATCTCTATCTTGTAGCTTTAATGTTAACACATCTCTCGAAGGGTGTTAAAGAACATTTTCTCACTATGATTACAATCAAATGTATCAATATTTGGTGTAGTAACACTTATGTTTCATTTATACTTTCTTGGCAGTGCACACAAAACGAGACATAATACGTCTCGTCTCGAAAACTAGACGGTGGAGTATATCTATCTTACCGAAAGCAGTATTTCTCGCCAACGGTCATACCTCGCTGAATATACCGGTTCTCGTCTGATCACCGAAGTCAAGCAGCGTCGGGCCTGGTAAGTACTTGGATTGGTGACCGCCTGGGAACACCAGGTACTGTTGGCAAACTTTTTGCTTCTTTAATGGTGATAATGACCTTTTTCGTAACTTCAAACCAATCAATCATCCACAGTTTCCGTAGAATCACCTCTTTTATAGCTGTCAGCAAATAAAATATGTAAAAAATGTATATTAGTATATATGAATATCTGTGAATGGGATGTTTTTTTAGTTTTTTATCATGCTGGGTTGCAGAGTGCTGCTGTATTAGAGCCGGCCGCCATAATTGCGGTGGGGATCTGTGAATGGCTCCCCCGTGTCGCTCTCCGTAGGTCCGGCGTTGGTAGTTTTCGGCGAGGGTACGTGTCTGCTTTCTTATGGGGTGTATATTTTGTGCAAAATCCTTTCACTCCACTACATTTTCTTTTCTATCTTGTAGCTCTAATGTTAACACATCTCTCGAAGTGTCTTAGAGCACATTTTCTCACTATGATTACAATGAATTGTATCATTTTTTGTTGTACAAAATCGTATGTTTCTTCTACACATACTTGGCAGTGCACACAAGACGAGACATAACCCGTCTCGTCTCGAAAAATAGAAGGTGGAGTATATCTATCCTACCGAATGCAGTACCTTTCGCCAACGGTCATACCTCGCTGAATATACCGGTTCTCGTCCGATCACCGAAGTCTGCAGCGTCGGGCCTGGTAAGTACTTGGATGGGTGACCGCCTGGGAACACCAGGTTCTGTTTGCATCCTTTTTTTTAATGCTGATAATGACCTTTTTTGAAACTTGAAGACAATCAATCACCCACAGTTTTTGAGGAATCGCTCCCCGAAGATCCGACTTTTTTAGTTTTTCTGCGAGGATACCTTCCTGCCACATTATTTGATGTATTTTATCTGCGTTTTTTGTTTAAAAACCCAACCCTTCACAAAATGTGTTTCTCTGTCTTTTAGCTTTAATGTTAACACATCTCTCGAAAGTTGTTAAAGCACATTTTCTCACTATGATTACAATGAAATGTATCATTAATAGTAACAATTATGTTTCATCTACACATTCTTATCAGTGAACACTAAACGAGACATAACCCGTCTCGTCTGGAAAACTAGACGGTGGAGTATATCTATATTACCGAAAGCAGTACAGTCACGGACACTGCCGGCTTGTAATGAATACATTGACTTTCAATGGAATCGTTACAAGCTACAGTGTCCGTGACTGTACCTTTCGCCAAAAATCATACCGCGCTGAATTTACCGGTTCTCGTCCGATCACCGAAGTCAAGCAGCGTCGGGCATGGTAAGTACTTGGATGGGTGACTGCCTGGGAACACCAGGTACTGTTGGCAACCTTTTTATTTGTTTTGGTTGAGAGTGACCTTTTTGTAATTTGAAACTAATCAATCATCCACAGTTTCTGCAGAATCACTTCTTTTATAGCTGTAAGCAAATAATATATGTAAAAAATGTATATTAGTATATATGAATATCTTGGAAGCCGATGTTTTTTTGTAGTTTCTTATCATGCTGGGTTGCAGGGTGCTGTCGTATTACAGCCGGCCGCCATAATTGCGGTGGAATGCGGTGCCTGGATCCGCCGTGTCTCTCTCCGTAGTTCCGGGGTTGGTAGTTTTCGGCGAGAATACGAGTCTGCGTTATTATGAGGTGTATATTTTGTTCAAAACCCTTTCAATACACTAAATTTGAATCTCTATCTTGTAGCTTTAATGTTAACACATCTCTCGAAGGGTGTTAAAGAACATTTTCTCACTATGATTACAATCAAATGTATCAATATTTGGTGTAGTAGCACTTATGTTTCATTTACACTTTCTTGGCAGTGGACACAAAACGAGACATAATACGTCTCGTCTCGAAAACTAGACGGTGGAGTATATCTATCTTACCGAAAGCAGTATTTCTCGCCAACGGTCATACCTCGCTGAATATACCGGTTCTCGTCTGATCACCGAAGTCAAGCAGCGTCGGGCCTGGTAAGTACTTGGATTGGTGACCGCCTGGGAACACCAGGTACTGTTGGCAAACTTTTTGTTTCTTTAATGGTGATAATGACCTTTTTCGTAACTTGAAACCAATCAATCATCCACAGTTTCTGTAGAATCACCTCTTTTATAGCTGTCAGCAAATAAAATATGTAAAAATGTATATTAGTATATAGGAATATCTTGGAAGCCGATGTTTTTTTGTAGTTTTTTATCATGCTGGGTTGCAGAGTGCTGCTTTATTAGAGCCGGCCGCCATAATTGCGGTGGGGATCTGTGAATGGCTCCCCCGTGTCGCTCTCCGTAGGTCCGGCGTTGGTAGTTTTCGGCGAGGGTACGTGTCTGCTTTCTTATGGGGTGTATATTTTGTGCAAAATCCTTTCACTCCACTACATTTTCTTTTCTATCTTGTAGCGCTAATGTTAACACATCTCTCGAAGTGTCTTAGAGCACATTTTCTCACTATGATTACAATGAATTGTATCATTATTTGTTGTACAAAATCGTATGTTTCTTCTACACATACTTGGCAGTGCACACAAGACGAGACATAACCCGTCTCGTCTCGAAAACTAGAAGGTGGAGTATATCTATCTTACCGAATGCAGTACCTTTCGCCAGCGGTCATACCTCGCTGAATATACCGGTTCTCGTCCGATCACCGAAGTCTGCAGCGTCGGGCCTGGTAAGTACTTGGATGGGTGACCGCCTGGGAACACCAGGTACTGTTTGCATCTTTTTTTTTAATGCTGATAATGACCTTTTTTGAAACTTGAAGTCAATCAATCACCCACAGTTTTTGAGGAATCGCTCCCCGAAGATCCGACTTTTTTAGTTTTTCTGCGAGGATACCTTCCTGCCACATTATTTGATGTATTTATGTGCGTTTTTTGTTTAAAAACCCAACCCTTCACAAAATGTGTTTCTCTGACTTTTAGCTTTAATGTTAACACATCTCTCGAAGGTTGTTAAAGCACATTTTCTCACTATGATTACAATGAAATGTATCATTAATAGTAACAATTATGTTTCATCTGCACATTCTTGGCAGTGAACACTAAACGAGACATAACCCGTCTCGTCTCGAAAACTAGACGGTGGAGTATATCTATATTACCGAAAGCAGTACAGTCACGGACACTGCCGGCTTGTAATGAATACATTGACTTTCAATGGAATCGTTACAAGCTTCAGTGTCCGTGACTGTACCTTTCGCCAAAGGTCATACCGCGCTGAATATACCGGTTCTCGTCCGATCACCGAAGTCAAGCAGCGTCGGGCATGGTAAGTACTTGGATGGGTAACTGCCTGGGAACACCAGGTACTCTTGGCAACCTTTTTATTTGTTTTGGTTGATAGTGACCTTTTTGTAATTTGAAACTAATCAATCATCCACAGTTTCTGCAGAATCACCTCTTTTATAGCTGTAAGCAAATAATATATGTAAAAAATGTATATTAGTATATATGAATATCTTGGAAGCCGATGTTTTTTTGTAGTTTCTTATCATGCTGGGTTGCAGGGTGCTGTCGTATTACAGCCGGCCGCCATAATTGCGGTGAAATGCGGTGCCTGGATCCGCCGTGTCTCTCTCCGTAGTTCCGGCGTTGGTAGTTTTCGGCGAGAATACGAGTCTGCGTTATTATGAGGTGTATATTTTGTTCAAAACCCTTTCAATACACTCAATTTGAATCTCTATCTTGTAGCTTTAATGTTAACACATCTCTCGAAGGGTGTTAAAGAACATTTTCTCACTATGATTACAATCAAATGTATCAATATTTGGTGTAGTAACACTTATGTTTCATTTATACTTTCTTGGCAGTGCACACAAAACGAGACATAATACGTCTCGTCTCGAAAACTAGACGGTGGAGTATATCTATCTTACCGAAAGCAGTATTTCTCGCCAACGGTCATACCTCGCTGAATATACCGGTTCTCGTCTGATCACCGAAGTCAAGCAGCGTCGGGCCTGGTAAGTACTTGGATTGGTGACCGCCTGGGAACACCAGGTACTGTTGGCAAACTTTTTGCTTCTTTAATGGTGATAATGACCTTTTTCGTAACTTCAAACCAATCAATCATCCACAGTTTCCGTAGAATCACCTCTTTTATAGCTGTCAGCAAATAAAATATGTAAAAAATGTATATTAGTATATATGAATATCTGGGAATGGGATGTTTTTTTAGTTTTTTATCATGCTGGGTTGCAGAGTGCTGCTGTATTAGAGCCGGCCGCCATAATTGCGGTGGGGATCTGTGAATGGCTCCCCCGTGTCGCTCTCCGTAGGTCCGGCGTTGGTAGTTTTCGGCGAGGGTACGTGTCTGCTTTCTTATGGGGTGTATATTTTGTGCAAAATCCTTTCACTCCACTACATTTTCTTTTCTATCTTGTAGCTCTAATGTTAACACATCTCTCGAAGTGTCTTAGAGCACATTTTCTCACTATGATTACAATGAATTGTATCATTATTTGTTGTACAAAATCGTATGTTTCTTCTACACATACTTGGCAGTGCACACAAGACGAGACATAACCCGTCTCGTCTCGAAAACTAGAAGGTGGAGTATATCTATCCTACCGAATGCAGTACCTTTCGCCAACGGTCATACCTCGCTGAATATACCGGTTCTCGTCCGATCACCGAAGTCTGCAGCGTCGGGCCTGGTAAGTACTTGGATGGGTGACCGCCTGGGAACACCAGGTTCTGTTTGCATCCTTTTTTTTAATGCTGATAATGACCTTTTTTGAAACTTGAAGACAATCAATCACCCACAGTTTTTGAGGAATCGCTCCCCGAAGATCCGACTTTTTTAGTTTTTCTGCGAGGATAATTCCTGCCACATTATTTGATGTATTTTATGTGCGTTTTTTGTTTAAAAACCTAACCCTTCACAAAATGTGTTTCTCTGTCTTTTAGCTTTAATGTTAACACATCTCTCGAAGGTTGTTAAAGCACATTTCTCACTATGATTACAATGAAATGTATCATTAATAGTAACAATTATGTTTCATCTGCACATTCTTGGCAGTGAACACTAAACGAGACATAACCCGTCTCGTCTGGAAAACTAGACGGTGGAGTATATCTATATTACCGAAAGCAGTACAGTCACGGACACTGCCGGCTTGTAATGAATACATTGACTTTCAATGGAATCGTTACAAGCTTCAGTGTCCGTGACTGTACCTTTCGCCAACGGTCATACCTCGCTGAATATACCGGTTCTCGTCCGATCACCGAAGTCTGCAGCGTCGGGCCTGGTAAGTACTTGGATGGGTGACCGCCTGGGAACACCAGGTACTGTTTGCATCCTTTTTTTTAATGCTGATAATGACCTTTTTTGAAACTTGAAGTCAATCAATCACCCACAGTTTTTCAGGAATCGCTCCCCGAAGAGCCGGCTTTTTTAGTTTTTCTGCGAGGATACCTTCCTGCCATATTATTTGATGTATTTTATGTGCGTTTTTTGTTTATAAACCAAACACTTCACAAAATTTCCTTCTCTGTCTTTTAGCTTTAATGTTAACACATCTCTCGAAGGTTGTTAAAGCACATTTTCTCACTATGATTACAATCAAATGTATCATTAATAGTACCAATTATGTTTCATCTACACTTTCTTGGTAGTCCACACTAAACGAGACATAACCCGTCTCGTCTCGAAAACTAGACGTTGGAGTATATCTATCTTACCGAGAGCAGTACCTTTCGCCAACGGTCATACCGCGCTGAATATACCGGTTCTCGTCCGATCACCGAAGTCAAGCAACGACGGATCTTGTAAGTACTTGGATGGGTGTCAGCCTGGGAGCACCAGGTACTGTTAGCAACCTTTTGTTTTTTAATGGTGATAATGACTTTTTTTTAACTTGAAGTCAATCAATCACAAATATTTCTCGCAGAATCGCTTCCCAAAATGCCGGCGTTGGTAGTTTTTCTGCGAGGATACGTTCCTGCAATATTATTTGATGTATTTTTGGGCTTTTCTGTTTAACATCCCAACCCTGCACAAAATTTCCTTCTCTGTCTTTTAGCTTTAATGTTAACACATGTCTCGAAGAGTGTTAAAGCACATTTTCTCACTATGATTAAAATCGAATGTATCAATATTTGGTGTAGTAACACTTACGTTTCATCTACACTTTCTTGGCAATGCACACAAAACAGGACATAATACGTCTCGTCTCGAAAACTAGACGGTGGAGTATATCTATCTTACCGAGAGCAGTACCTTTCGCCAACGGTCATACCGCGCTGAATATACCGGTTCTCGTCCGATCACCGAAGTCAAGCAGCGTCGGGCCTGGTAAGTACTTGGATGGTTGACTGCCTGGGAACACCAGGTACTGTTGGCAACCTTTTTTTTGTTTTGGTTGATAATGACCTTTTTGTAATTTGAAACCAATCAATATCCACAGTTTCTGCAGAATCACCTCTTTTATAGCTGTAAGGAAATAATATATGTAAAAAATGTATATTAGTATATATGAATATCTGGGAAGCCGATGTTTTTTTTTTTAGTTTCTTATCATGCTGGGTTGCGTTGTGCAGTCGTATTACAGCCGGCCCCCATAATTGCGGTCCATAGCGGTGCCTGGATCCGCCGTCTCTCTCTCCGTAGGTCCGGCGTTGGTAGTTTTCGTCGAGAATACGAGTCTGCGTTATTATGGGGTGTATATTTTGTTCAAAACCCTTTCAATGCACTAAATTTGAATCTCTATCTTGTAGCTTTAATGTTAACACATCTCCCGAAGTTTGTTAGAGCACATTTTCTCACTATGATTACAATGAATTGTATCATTATTTGTAGTACAAAATCGTATGTTTCTTCTGCACAATCTTGGCATTGCCCAAGAAACGTGAGATGTCCCGACTCGTCTCGAAAACTAAAAGGTGGCCTATATGTAACTTAGCGAAAGCAGTGTCTTTCGCCAACGGACATACCGCGTTAAATATACCTGTTTTCGTCCCTAAAAAAAAGTCAAGCAGCGACGGGTCTGGTAAGTACTTGGATGGGTGACAGCCTGGGAGCACCAGGTACTGCTGGCAACGTTTTTGCCTTTTTAATGGTGATAATGACATTTTTGTAACTTGAAATCAATCAATCACAAACATTTTTTGCAGAATCGCTTCCCGAAGAGCCGGCGTTGGTAGTTTTTCTGCGAGGATACGTTCCTGACATATTATTTGATGTATTTTTGGCCGTTTTTGTTTAAAATCTCAACCCTGCACAAAATTTCCTTCTCTGTCTTTTAGCTTTTATGTTAACATATCTCTCGAAGGTTGTTAAAGCACATTTTCTCCGTATGATTACAATGAAATATATCATTATTTTGTGGAGTAACAATTATATGTTTCATCTACACATTCTTGGCAGTGCACACAAAATGAGACATAACCCATCTCGTCTCGAAAACTTGAAGGTGGAGTATATGTATCTTACCGAATGCAGTACCTTTCGCCAACGGTCACACCTCGCTGAATATACCGGTTCTCGTCCGATCACCGAAGTCAAGCAGCGTCGGGCCTGGTAAGTACTTGGATGGGTGACCGCCTGGGAACACCAGGTACTGTTGGCAAACTTTTTTTTAAAGCTGATAATGACCTTTTTTGAAACTTGAAGTCAATCAATCACCCACAGTTTTTGAGGAATCGCTCCTCGAAGATCCGACTTTTTTAGTTTTTCTGCGAGGATACCTTCCTGCCACATTATTTGATGTATTTTATGTGCGTATTTTGTTTAAAAACCCAACCCTTCACAAAATGTGTTTCTCTGTCTTTTAGCTTTAATGTTAACACATCTCTCGAAGGTTGTTAAAGCACATTTTCTCACTATGATTACAATGAAATGTATCATTAATAGTAACAATTATGTTTCATCTACACATTCTTGGCAGTGCACACTAAACGAGACTTAACCCGTCTCGTCTGGAAAACTGGACGGTGGAGTATATCTATATTACCGAAAGCAGTACCTTTCGCCAACGGTCATACCGCGCTGAATATACCGGTTCTCGTCCGATCACTAAAGTCAAGCAGCGTCGGACATGGTAAGTACTTGGATGGGTGACTGCCTGGGAACACCAGGTACTGTTGGCAACCTTTTTCTTTGTTTTGCTTGATAGTGACCTTTTTGTAATTTGAAACTAACCAATCATCCACAGTTTCTGCAGAATCACCTCTTTAAAAACTGTAAGCAAATAATATATGTAAAAAATGTATATTAATATATATGAATATCTTGGAAGCCGATGTTTTTTTGTAGTTTCTTATCATGCTGGGTTGCAGGGTGCTGTCGTATTACAGCCGGCCGCCATAATTGCGGTGGAATGCGGTGCCTGGATCCGACGTGTCTCTCTCCGTAGTTCCGGCGTTGGTAGTTTTCGGCGAGAATACGAGTCTGCGTTATTATGAGGTGTATATTTTGTTCAAAACCCTTTCAATACACTCAATTTGAATCTCTATCTTGTAGCTTTAATGTTAACACATCTCTCGAAGGGTGTTAAAGAACATTTTCTCACTATGTTTACAATCAAATGTATCAATATTTGGTGTAGTAACACTTATGTTTCATTTACACTTTCTTGGCAGTGCACACAAAACGAGACATAATACGTCTCGTCTCGAAAACTAGACGGTGGAGTATATCTATCTTACCGAAAGCAGTATTTCTCGCCAACGGTCATACCTCGCTGAATATACCGGTTCTCGTCTGATCAACGAAGTCAAGCAGTGTCGGGCCTGGTAAGTACTTGGATTGGTGACCGCCTGGGAACACCAGGTACTGTTGGCAAACTTTTTGCTTCTTTAATGGTGATAATGACCTTTTTTGTAACTTGAAACCAATCAATCATCCACAGTTTCTGTAGAATCACCTCTTTTATAGCTGTCAGCAAATAAAATATATAAAAAATGTATATTAGTATATATGAATATCTGGGAATGGGATGTTTTTTTTAGTTTTTTATCATGCTGGGTTGCAGAGTGCTGCCGTACTAGAGCCGGCCGCCATAATTGCGGTGGGGATCTGTGAATGGCTCCCCCATGTCGCTCTCCGTAGGTCCGTCGTTGGTAGTTTTCGGCGAAGGTACGTGTTTGCTTTCTTATGGGGTGTATATTTTGTGCAAAATCCTTTCACTCCACTACATTTTCTTTTCTATCTTGTAGTCTAATGTTAACACATCTCTCGAAGTGTCTTAGAGCACATTTTCTCACTATGATTACAATGAATTTTATCATTATTTGTTGTACAAAATCGTATGTTTCTACTACACATTCTTGGCAGTGCACACAAGACGAGACATAACACGTCTCGTCTCGAAAACTAGAAGGTGGAGTATATATTTCTTACCGAATGCAGTACCTTTCGCCAACGGTCATACCGCGCTGAATATACCGGTTCTCGTCCGATCACCGAAGTCTGCAGCGTCGGGCCTGGTAAATACTTGGATGGGTGACCGCCTGGGAACACCAGGTACTGTTTGCATCCTTTTTTTTAATGCTGATAATGACCTTTTTTGAAACTTGAAGTCAATCAATCACCCACAGTTTTTGAGGAATCGCTCCCCGAAGAGCCGGCTTTTTTAGTTTTTCTGCGAGGATACCTTCCTGCCATATTATTTGATGTATTTTATGTGCGTTTTTTGTTTATAAACCAAACACTTCACAAAATTTCCTTCTCTGTCTTTTAGCTTTAATGTTAACACATCTCTCGAAGGTTGTTAAAGCACATTTTCTCACTATGATTACAATGAAATGTATCATTAATAGTAACAATTATGTTTCATCTACACATTCTTGGCAGTCCACACTAAACGAGACATAAACTAGACGTTGGAGTATATCTATCTTACCGAGAGCAGTACCTTTCGCCAACGGTCATACCGCGCTGAATATACCGGTTCTCGTCCGATCACCGAAGTCAAGCAGCGTCGGGCCTGGTAAGTACTTGGATGGTTGACTGCCTGGGAACACCAGGTACTGTTGGCAACATTTTATTGTTTTGGTTGATAATGAACATTTTGTAATTTGAAACCAATCAATCATCCACAGTTTCTGCAGAATCACCTCTTTTATAGCTGTAAGCAAATAATATATGTAAAAAATGTATATTAGTATATATGAATATCTGGGAAGCCGATGTTTTTTTTTTTGTTTCTTATCATGCTGGGTTGCGTTGTGCAGTCGTATTACAGCCGGCCGCCATAATTGCGGTGGATAGCGGTGCTTGGATCCGCCGTGTCTCTCTCCGTAGGTCCGGCGTTGGTAGTTTTCGTCGAGAATACGAGTCTGCGTTATTATGGGGTGTATATTTTGTTCAAAACCCTTTCACTGCACTAAATTTGAATCTCTATCTTGTAGCTTTAATGTTAACACATCTCCCGAAGTTTGTTAGAGCACATTTTCTCAATATGATTACAATGAATTGTATCATTATTTGTAGTACAAAATCGTATGTTTCTTCTGCACATTCTTGGCATTGCCCAAGAAACGTGAGATGTCCCGACTCGTCTCGAAAGCTAGACGGTGGCCTATATGTAACTTACCGAAAGCAGTGTCTTTCGCCAACGGACATACCGCGTTAAATATACCGGTTTTCGTCCCTAAAAAAAGTCAAGCAGCGACGGGTCTGGTAAGTACTTGGATGGGTGACAGCCTGGGAGCACCAGGTACTGTTGGCAACGTTTTTGCCTTTTTAATGGTGATAATGACATTTTTGTAACTTGAAATCAATCAATCACAAACATTTTTTGCAGAATCGCTTCCCGAAGAGCCGGCGTTGGTAGTTTATCTGCGAGGATACGTTCCTGCCATATTATTTGATGTATTTTTGGCCGTTTTTGTTTAAAATCTCAACCCTGCACAAAATTTCCTTCTCTGTCTTTTAGCTTTTATGTTAACATATCTCTCGAAGGTTGTTAAAGCACATTTTCTCAGTATGATTACAATGAAATATATCATTATTTTGTGTAGTAACAATTATGTTTCATCTACACATTCTTGGCAGTGCACACAAAAGGAGATATAACCCTTCTCGTCTCGAAAACTTGAAGGTGGAGTATATGTATCTTACCGAATGCAGTACCTTTCGCCAACGGTCACACCTCGCTGAATATACCGGTTCTCGTCCGATCACCGAAATCAAGCAGCGTCGGGCCTGGTAAGTACTTGGATGGGTGACCGCCTGGGAACACCAGGTACTGTTGGCAACCTTTTTTTAAAGCTGATAATGACCTTTTTTGAAACTTGAAGTCAATCAATCACCCACAGTTTTTGAGGAATCGCTCCCCGAAGATCCGACTTTTTTAGTTTTTCTGCGAGGATACCTTCCTGCCACATTATTTGATGTATTTTATGTGCGTTTTTTGTTTAAAAACCCAACCCTTCACAAAATGTGTTTCTCTGTCTTTTAGCTTTAATGTTAACACATCTCTCGAAGGTTGTTAAAACACATTTTCTCAGTATGATTACAATGAAATATATCATTATTTTGTGTAGTAACAATTATGTTTCATCTACACATTCTTGGCAGTGCACACTAAACGAGACATAACCCGTCTCGTCTGGAAAACTAGACGGTGGAGTATATCTATATTACCGAAAGCAGTACCTTTCGCCAACGGTCATCCGCGCTGAATATACCGGTTCTCGTCCGATCACCGAAGTCAAGCAGCGTCGGGCATGGTAAGTACTTGGATGGGTGACTGCCTGGGAACACTAGGTACTGTTGGCAACTTTTTTCTTTGTTTTGGTTGATAGTGACCTTTTTGTAATTTGAAACTAATCAATCATCCACAGTTTCTGCAGAATCACCTCTTTAATAACTGTAAGCAAATAATATATGTAAAAAATGTATATTAGTATATATGAATATCTTGGAAGCCGATGTTTTTCTGTAGTTTCTTATCATGCTGGGTTGCAGGGTGCTGTCGTATTACAGCCGGCCTCCATAATTGCGGTGGAATGCGGTGCCTGGATCCGCCGTGTCTCTCTCCGTAGTTCCGGCGTTGGTAGTTTTCGGCGAGAATACGAGTCTGCGTTATTATGAGGTGTATATTTTGTTCAAAACCCTTTCAATACACTCAATTTGAATCTCTATCTTGTAGCTTTAATGTTAACACATCTCTCGAAGGGTGTTAAAGAACATTTTCTCACTATGTTTACAATCAAATGTATCAATATTTGGTGTAGTAACACTTATGTTTCATTTACACTTTCTTGGCAGTGCACACAAAACGAGACATAATACGTCTCGTCTCGAAAACTAGACGGTGGAGTATATCTATCTTACCGAAAGCAGTATTTCTCGCCAACGGTCATACCTCGCTGAATATTCCGGTTCTCGTCTGATCACCGAAGTCAAGCAGCGTCGGGCCTGGTAAGTACTTGGATTGTTGACCGCCTGGGAACACCAGGTACTGTTGGCAAACTTTTTGCTTCTTTAATGGTGATAATGACCTTTTTTGTAACTTGAAACAAATCAATCATCCACAGTTTCTGTAGAATCACCTCTTTTATAGCTGTCAGCAAATAAAATATGTAAAAAATGTATATTAGTATATATGAATATCTGGGAATTGGATGTTTTTTTTTTAGTTTTTTATCATGCTGGGTTGCAGAGTGCTGCTGTATTAGAGCCGGCCGCCATAATTGCGGTGGGGATCTGTGAATGGCTCCCCCGTGTCGCTCTCCGTAGGTCCGGCGTTGGTAGTTTTCGGCGAGGGTACGTGTCTGCTTTCTTATGGGGTGTATATTTTGTGCAAAATCCTTTCTCTCCACTACATTTTCTTTTCTATCTTGTAGCTCTAATGTTAACACATCTCTCGAAGTGTCTTAGAGCACATTTTCTCACTATGATTACAATGAATTGTATCATTATTTGTTGTACAAAATCGTATGTTTCTTCTACACATTCTTGGCAGTGCACACAAGACGAGACATAACCCGTCTCGTCTCGAAAACTAGAAGGTGGAGTATATCTATCTTACCGAAAGCAGTACCTTTCGCCAACGGTCATACCTCGCTGAATATACCGGTTCTCGTCCGATCACCGAAGTCTGCAGCGTCGGGCCTGGTAAGTACTTGGATGGGTGACCGCCTGGGAGCACCAGGTACTGTTTGCATCCTTTTTTTTAATGCTGATAATGACCTTTTTTGAAACTTGAAGTCAATCAATCACCCACAGTTTTTGAGGAATCGCTCCCCGAAGAGCCGGCTTTTTTAGTTTTTCTGCGAGGATACCTTCCTGCCATATTATTTGATGTATTTTATGTGCGTTTTTTGATTATAAACCAAACACTTCACAAAATTTCCTTCTCTGTCTTTTAGCTTTAATGTTAACACATCTCTCGAAGGTTGTTAAAGCACATTTTCTCACTATGATTACAATGAAATGTATCATTAATAGTAACAATTATGTTTCATCTACACATTCTTGGCAGTCCACACTAAACGAGACATAACCCGTCTCGTCTCGAAAACTAGACGTTGGAGTATATCTATCTTACCGAGAGCAGTACCTTTCGCCAACGGTCATACCGCGCTGAATATACCGGTTCTCGTCCGATCACCGAAGTCAAGCAACGACGGATCTGGTAAGTACTTGGATGGGTGACAGCCTGGGAGCACCAGGTACTGTTAGCAACCTTTTGTTTTTTAATGGTGATAATGACTTTTTTGTAACTTGAAGTCAATCAATCACAAATATTTTTTGCAGAATCGCTTCCCAAAAAGACGGCGTTGGTAGTTTTTCTGCGAGGATACGTTCCTGCCATATTATTTGATGTATTTTTGGCCTTTTCTGTTTAACATCCCAACCGTGCACAAAATTTCCTTCTCTGTCTTTTAGCTTTAATGTTAACACATGTCTCGAAGAGTGTTAAAGCACATTTTCTCACTATGATTACAATCAAATGTATCAATATTTGGTGTAGTAACACTTACGTTTCAACTACACTTTCTTGGCAGTGCACACAAAACGGGACATAATACGTCTTGTCTCGAAAACTAGACGGTGGAGTGTATCTATCTTACCGAAAGCAGTACCTTTCGCCAACGGTCATACCTCGCTGAATATACCGGTTCTCGTTAGATCACCGAAGTCAAGCAGCGTCGGGCCTGGTAAGTACTTGGATGGGTGACCGCCTGGGAACACCAGGTACTGTTGGTAACCTTTTCTTTAATGCTGATAAAGACCATTTTTGAAACTTAAAGTCAATCAGTCACCCACAGTTTTTGAGGAATCGCTCCCCGAAGAGCCGACGTTGGTAGTTTTTCTGCGAGGATACCTTCCTGCCATATTATTTGATGTATTTTATGTTCGTCTTTTGTTTGAAAACCAATCACTTCACAAAATTTCCTTCTCTGTCTTTTAGCTTTAATGTTAACACATCTCTCGAAGGTTGTTAAAGCACATTTTCTCACTATGATTACAATGAAATGTATCATTATTTGTTGTACAAAAACCTATGTTTCTTCTACACATTCTTAGCATTGCCCACGAAACGTGAGATGTCCCGACTCGTCTCGAAAACTAGAAGGTGGCCTATATGTAACTTACCGAAAGCAGATTCTTTCGCCAACGGACATACCGCGTTAAATATACCGGTTTTCGTCCCAAAACAGAAGTCAAGCAGCGACGGATCTGGTAAGTACTTGGATGGGTGTCCGCCTGGGAGCACCAGGTACTGTTAGCAACCTTTTGCTTTTTTAATGGTGATAATGACTTTTTTGTAACTTGAAGTCAATCAATCACAAATATTTTTTGCAGAATCGCTTCCCAAAAAGCCGGCGTTGGTAGTTTTTCGGCGATGATACGTTCCTGCCATATTATTTGATGTATTTTTTGGCGTTTCGGTTTAACATCCCAACCCTGCACAAAATTTCCTTCTCTGTCTTTTAGCTTTAATGTTAACACATCTCTCGAAGAGTGTTAAAGCACATTTTGTCACTATGATTACAATCAAATGTATCAATATTTGGTGTAGTAACACTTACGTTTCATCTACACTTTCTTGGCAGTGCACACAAAACGGGACATAATACGTCTCGTCTCGAAAACTAAACGATGGAGTATATCTATCTTACCGAAAGAAGTACCTTTCGTTAACGGTCATACCGCGCTGAATATACCGGTTCTCGTCCGATCACCGAAGTCAAGCAGCGTCGGGCCTGGTAAGTACTTGGATGGGTGACCGCCTGGGAACACCAGGTACTGTTGGCAACATTTTTTTTTGTTTTGGTTGATAATGACCTTTTTATAATTTGAAACCAATCAATCATCCACAGTTTCTGCAGAATCACCTCTTTTATAGCTGTAAGCAAATAATATACGTAAAAAATGTATATTAGTATATATGAATATCTGGGAAACCGATGTTTTTTTTAAATTTCTTATCATGCTGGGTTGCAGGGTGCAGTCGTATTACAGCCGGCCACCATAATTGCGGTGGATAGCGGTGCCTGGATCCGCCGTGTCTCTCTCCGTAGGTCCGGCGTTGGTAGTTTTCGGCGAGAATACGAGTCTGCGTTATTTTGGGGTGTATATTTTGTTCAAAACCCTTTCACTGCACTAAATTTTAATCTCTATCTTGTAGCTTTAATGTTAACACATCTCTCGAAGTTTGTTAGAGCACATTTTTTCACTATGATTACAATGAATTGTATCATTATTTGTAGTTCAAAATAGTATGTTTTTTCTGCACATTCTTGGCATTGCCCAAGAAACGTGAGATGTCCCGACTCGTCTCGAAAACTAAGAGGTGGCCTATATGTAACTTACCGAAAGCAGTGTCTTTCGCCAACGGACATTCCGCGTTAAATATACCGGTTTTCGTCCCTAAAAAAAAGTCAAGCAGCGACGGGTCTGGTAAGTTCTTGGGTGGGTGACAGCCTGGGAGCACCAGTACAGTTGGCAACGTTTTTGCCTCTTTAATGGTGATAATGACATTTTTGTAACTTGAAGTCAATCAATCACAAACATTTTTTGCAGAATCGCTTCCCGAAGAGCCGGCGTTGGTAGTTTTTCTGCGAGGATATTTTCCTGCCATATTATTTGATGTATTTTTGGCCGTTTTTGTTTAAAATCTCAACCCTGCACAAAATTTCCTTCTCTGTCTTTTAGCTTTTATGTTAACATATCTCTCGAAGGTTGTTAAAGCACATTTTCTCAGTATGATTACAATGAAATATATCATTATTTTGTGTAGTAACAATTATGTTTCATCTACACATTCTTGACAGTGCACACAAAATGAGACATAACCCGAGTAGTTGTATTTGTGGTATTATAAACTCAACAAATGATGAGCCCCCCTCAAGCAGATTTGGCTACACTTAAAACAAGCTCAACATGCCCATATGAGTTTTTTGCTCAAGTGTAGCACCCTGTCTAACGCAAGATTTTTGTAAAAATGCCCTCGGGAATTTCCCGAAACTACAGTGTACAAATGATGACCCCCCTCAGATTGATTTGCCCACACTTATAAAAGTTGCATCAGCCAGATTGTTGTCCATAAGCTTGTTAAAAATATGCCTTTCTTGATATTGTTTTGGATACACTTGAAATTAAGCCAAAATCCTCATAAAACCCATACCCACCCACACCCACCCACACCTACATACGCACACACACACCCATACACACACACACACACATATGTTTACTTCTGGTTTATTTCTATTGCATCATGTTGTGCAACAAATTATTATCCAATATTATGCAACAAATTATAAGGCAAGAGCTCTTGCATCATGCTGTGCAACAAATTATTATCCAATATTATGCAATAAATTATTAGGCATGTGTTGTTTTCTGATTGGTTAATTATGACATAATGTGATGATGTGTTATATTCTGATTGCTTTATTGTTTCAGATATTTTAATCCATGCTTAGGGTATATAAAGAGATTTTGCATTACATATCAGCCAGTATTGTGAGAGTGGCTGAGGAGTACAGATGTGTTGTTACAGTGTTTCTCATACTACAGGTCTGTTTGGTTTAATATATAACATTTCTTATTATTCATATTAAATATATTTCTGGTATATTGAACAAAAGGGCTTATATTTTGTAAAAAAAATCTGATATTTGTTACATCCAGCTTGTTTGTTGTAATCCACTCATATTTAGAGTCAGGCTTATATCTGTCCCAGCCTGTTATACAAAAATCAATACATAACACAGTGTAAGGTCCTTGCCTTTCTAGGACATGCATGTCTGCGCAGGCATTTGTGCTAGGTCAGTGTAGATCAATATTTATTCTCTTTTTCCACTTGTAGGCTATTAGCTTTACAACCTGTCATAGTAAGCATAGAGTTTTGATTTAAAACCCAAAAAATTTTATATAATAAACCGAGGATAAAAATTAATAATATTAACATATTAAATATACACAAGAAATAAACAAAGCACACAGCTGAACAAAATATAAATATATTAAGTACAAAATTTTGAATTGAACCCCAGGAAATCTTATATAATAAACCAACAACAAAAATGCCAAATCAAAAATATTGCAATCAGTGTAATAAAAATATATCCAGCCCCAATTTTGCTAGGCACCAAAAAAATTGTGACCCAGGCAAATATAGAACTCCCACAAAAATATGCCCCAAATGCCATAAAATATTTAGCAAGGCATATTTCAATAGACATGTAGGCTCTTGTTCTGCACAGTCATCAACATTGCCCCCACAACCATCTACATCTGGTCTGAAAAGGAAGCATGAAACACCTGTTAATGCTAGACCGGCAAAGCAGCCACGCTATGCACCACCTATCCATAG
This sequence comes from Lepisma saccharinum, assembly GCF_977018435.1. Lineage (NCBI taxonomy): Eukaryota > Metazoa > Arthropoda > Insecta > Zygentoma > Lepismatidae > Lepisma > Lepisma saccharinum. Next base: position 43,433,576 of record NC_139239.1, on the reverse strand, counting down.
CAGTTTTAATGGCCAACTTAGGGATCACTGTTTTGTATCAGAGCCAAGATGTGACATTAAGAATTTTTTGAACAGTATAAATCCTGATGTGCAGGCAATTCTAAATGCACATAATGGCTCTTATAAGCTGTCCCTCAAATTGTTTACACAATATAAGAAGCCAAATGGCACAAAATTTACACAGCCCCACATAACAGAAACTGTACCTGTTTATTCAAATACAAATTCAGACAAAATAATAAGCAGTTTGATAAATCAATTTTGCTGGAAAAGAGTCAGGATGGAGCCTATGCGGATCTCCACACAAGTTATATATTAATATTTCTGAATTCAGCCCATTACAAGGATCTACATATCTGCCATTACCTGCGAATATTAAAAACAAAAGAGCCGTGGTTAACATAGAAAATACCGACCAGAAATGCTTTTTGTGGTGTATTTTAGCTGCTTTGTTTCCAGTTTTAAGGAATCCTGAGAGAATAAGTTATTATAAACAGCATGAACACATTTTTAATGAAGCAATGAAGGGCTTAGAATATCCAATGTCTGTTCAGAATATTGATAAATTTGAAAAAAAGGCCAGGGATATCAATGGTAAACAATTATCTATTAATGTATTTACTTGTTCTACTGGCCGTGGCATTTGCTTGATAGCACCTCTCAGAATCAGTACACTTGATGATGATTCTGCTCTTCCGATTGATCTGCTCTTAATTGAAGGGGATGACACACACCATTACACTCTGATACACAGTCTTGAAGCTTTAGTCAGAAAACAACAAGGCAAATCCAATACAATATTCAAGTTGTGCCGAAGATGTTTAACTGTATTTGATGGTAGAAAAATGGTGAATGGGGTTTGTAAAGAGAATGCAGAAATTGCTAAAAACAAGTTAATTGAACATTTAAAATATTGTGGCAACCATAAACCTGTTCATATGCTTATGCCTAATCCAAGTGAAAATGCCAAATTCAAAAAGTTTGAAGCCTTGTTGGAACACCCAGCATATATAGTCTGTGATTTTGAATCAAATCTCAAACTTCTTGCATTCTGTAGCCCAGACCCTGAGGAATCTTCAATTACATCATATCAATTTGTAACATTCCAAATATTATATATTCAATTTGGGAATATTACTCGTACTTTTGGTACGTTTATACAGTTTATTTTGGAGAAAATAAACTCTCCACCGCAAAATACGATAGCGCTACGACGTTTAGATGGTGTTGCCATCTGTCGTAGATAAGCTAAACCTATACTCTCCTCCCCCCCTTCCCCTTTTCTTGCACGATGCCCGATCGTCATCAACACAGTTCGCATCCGGTCTTCGAAACAGCACATACAGTCGTTTAGCAGCGGAGCAGGATCGCCTTGCCTATACGCAATTCCTTCGCCCACGCATTGCAATGGTGAGATGGGAATACAACTTTGGAAGCCACGATTTCTAGACTCGTGAAGAGGCCCACGAATGCAGTTACGTGATCCATACCATGTGCTTGCGATTGTGATAAGGACCATCAGAAGGATTGCATTAAGGTATAGTGGACGTTTGTTGATTTCGATCCTGTTACCGACTTGCCCTTTTTGAACTGTACAATTACCCTCCTTTCTTGTGATTATTCAGCGAGCTGTTTGTTCGGAGTTTCTTCTCCAACACATTACCCCCCCCTTTTTTGACTTTTTAGATATAAATTAACGTGCCGAGTATAATGGTACAGTGCTTCGGATAGTGAACTCTGTTAATTTATACATATTTTTTGGAACTGATAATAATACCAAGTCAAGGTACGCCCAACACGAAGCATTAGACATTTCTACTCCAATATTTTCGTATAACAGTCCAATCCCAAAGAAAGAGCGATTAGCTGTCTATTCTCATGCGTTTTGGGGACTGAATAATCGATTGTGACAAAAGAAAATAAATTTTGTTTTCTTTACGCAAGGAAATGCTGTGTAGACCCTGTTGAAAGATAGTAAGCAACGGTTTAAATCGCGTTCGTCAAATGACAATGTGCCTTTTTGTAATTCTTCCCCCTTTCCCTCTTTAATAAGTCGTACCCCCGGAACACCTTAAGCAGTAGCCTCAAAGCCATGCACAATATATATATATATATATATATATATGTATATGTAGGGTACTTATGCTTAATTGTACGTAGTTGTTAAGGATTCATTGTTATTGAAGAACACCTCCGTAGATTGTTATCGGCATTGCATTGCCCTTTGTTAAGTAGTACAGTCACGGGAACGTAGATTTTTCAATTGGACTTGTTCCTTGTACTCATTTTTTTGTAAAGAATATTTCCCCTCTTAAAAAAGAGAGGTTGAGTGTCATGTAATAATATTTCACGTTGTTGTTAAGCAGTCAAGATAGTCTAAAACTGTTGAAATAAAAAGGAGGTTAAAATTGAAGTTTTTTTTCTTTATCTTTTTGCTAGCTTCTGTCTCGTTAGAGTTAAATCGAGCACATTGAAAGAATGCAATATACACTGAGATGTGTTTTTGAATAGGAACCAGGATACTGTACTTGAATGGTTAAAGTCACATACACCTTTTTGGCTGTTCTCTCTCCCCCCCTTCTTTTGCTTCTTTTGAAGATTACAATGATTATTAAATTATGCATGCCTGTTTGATCAATTAGTATTAAGAAGGTTAATTGTGATTAAGTATTTTTAGTGTCACCCAGTTGTTACAGGAACATTCTGTTGACAGCATAAATAAGCAAAGTAGCAATTGGAACGGAATCTTCGTGATTTTTGACCGTTCCTCGGATTCCTGCGTTTAGCGGAACATGACGTTGCCTTTCTGTTGATGGTTTACGTGTTTGGAACATATTTGCCCAACGGAAACGTAGCGTCGGAAGGTGTTTATGACCCTTGCATGGAGTAGGCACTAACAAGGGTATATTTACCACGCGCTTCCATTGACTATACATTAACGTACCGGGTTAGTTAGTTGCCTTAACCAGACAAGCGTCATAAAGTTTTGGTACCAGAGCAGGTTTAGTGATTTACCTTACCTTTGTCAAGTAACCTTGCAGAAGGAAGAAATATTTTCACAACCCCCTCCCAAAATTTTTTTCCCCACTTAATTTTTCTCATATTTTTTTTTCTTTTTCTTCTTTTGACATAATGACTATTGATGTATCATCCCCTTGTTCCAGTTTCTTATAAAACGGGACATGGTTCTATACCGTGTTTTTCCCTTAAGTAATGCCTTTAATAAAACTTCATCTAAACTTCAGGAACGATGGTCGGGTCCCGTACAAATATTCAAAATGTTAACACCGGTGACGGCCTTATTGGTGGATCCCGATACTCAACAGTTGATCCGTAAGGCACATGTGACTCATCTCAAACCGTATATTATACGGAACCTTGACTCTCCTGTGTCACCTGTGGTCTTGGCACATACACAGGTGGGTCAGACCCTACATAATTCTGCTGCCCCCTAGACCTACTTATGTATCAACATTTTGGTTTTTTTTTTTCAATTCATTAAATTGTCAACATAAGAAGTGTCTTAGATGTAAGGGTATTATGGTAATTTTTATATGCATTATTGTTATTAAGTGTATTATCCTTATAAATGTGTCTATTTTTTAATACAATGTTTATGGAGTGATATTATGTAAAATTATTATTGTCTATAGTGTGGGTATTTTGGTTAATCACAAGTATTTGTAATGCATGCGCTCTGTAATGATGCTACTTCCTTCTCTTCCTTCCTTCAGTAGGTGTAGTCTTAACTTTCCTGTTTCTCTTTCTAACTTCTACCTTTATTATTCTTGATTTGATTCCTTTCCTTTTCTTTTTTTTCATATTTTCACGAGGCTATTTCTATACTACAATTACGCCATGGAAGAATTCCGTTGCATCCTTGCTAGTGTGACCATCTGGCGACGAGTGTGTACTACGCCTCGGAACATTTCGTAGTGTTGCGCATCGCTTTAATTCTTGTGTAGGCCTTTGCCTGGTAGTGATTCTGTGTTCTGGCGTCGCCCAGTTTGAAAACATTTTTGCTATCTGTTTTGCTATTTGATCTAAAGGTGATGAAATTGGTAATTTTTGCCTGCGTATGATCTCTTTGCAATATTGGATCCAGGATGGCCAATATGGAGTTCAAGGTTATTTATGTGTCTTGTGGACCTTGATATATCATCCTTGTTGATATTTATGTGGGCATTTTCAACCGGTATGTTATTATACCTTGATGGATTTCTTTTTGCCACTATTAATATTAATCTAACTATTCTGGGTGTTATACTCTGAGTTTGATATTTATATTATGTTTTGGTTCTACTTACCATATAAACGCTTAGAAATTTTTTTCCCTGCAGGTTTATTTTGGGGGATTGTACATTGTTGGTGTGTGTTTCTATTTTAATTGTATTTCTCTGCTCATACCTGTATTTTTGCGTTAAAAGCTGAGAAAATGGTCGTTTTATAAGCTATATATATATTCGGGTGTTTGTTTTATGCATATCTTCATAATTTAAGTGCAACTCTTGGCTTGTAAGACTTTGAAGCTACTTGGTCGTTTAGGCCATTATTTCCTTGTTACTTTATTTTGCAGGCAATTTTTTCTTTCTTTTCCCAGGGCCCGGGAGTTTGTAACATTCCAAATATTATATATTCAATTTGGGAATATTACTCGTACTTTTGGTACGTTTATACAGTTTATTTTGGAGAAAATAAACTCTCCACCGCAAAATACGATAGCGCTACGACGTTTAGATGGTGTTGCCATCTGTCGTAGATAAGCTAAACCTATACTCTCCTCCCCCCCCTTCCCCTTTTCTTGCACGATGCCCGATCGTCATCAACACAGTTCGCATCCGGTCTTCGAAACAGCACATACAGTCGTTTAGCAGCGGAGCAGGATCGCCTTGCCTATACGCAATTCCTTCGCCCACGCATTGCAATGGTGAGATGGGAATACAACTTTGGAAGCCACGATTTCTAGACTCGTGAAGAGGCCCACGAATGCAGTTACGTGATCCATACCATGTGCTTGCGATTGTGATAAGGACCATCAGAAGGATTGCATTAAGGTATAGTGGACGTTTGTTGATTTCGATCCTGTTACCGACTTGCCCTTTTTGAACTGTACAATTACAGTAGTAATGCACCCCTTTTCAGTCCGATAAATCAATTGATTGGAAAAGATCGATCAAAGATCAATTGATGACGCAGCAGTTTTTTTTTGTTTTTTTTACGTCATAAAAGGGGCGGGGCTTATTTTGTAAGGATGAATTTGATTGGTCGTGACGTCATAAATGGGCGGGGCTTATTTTGTAAGGAGCGTTTTGATTGGTTGGAGGAATTCGGGTTTTTCCCGCGGGAGTTTCCGGCGTCTGAAAACAGATGGCGTTGATGTGTCAGAAAGTCTGGGGTGGGGAGGAGGAAAAGTACGGGGTGACGGTTGGTTTTCTCGGAATTGAAGTACGTGTTTTCGGGGTCTGAATACAGATGGCGTTGATGAGTCACGGGTTTTTCCAGTGACGGTTGGTCGGTAGTTTCCGGTGTCTGAGAACAGATGGCGTTGATGAGTCAGAAAGTCTGGGGTGGGGAGGAGGAAAAGTAGGCGACGCGGTGACGGTTGGTTTTCTCGGAATTGGAGTACGTGTTTTCGGGGTCTGAAAACAGATGGCGTTGATGAGTCACGGGTTTTTCCAGTGACGGTTGGTCGGTAGTTTCCGGTGTCTGAAAACAGATGGCGTTGATGAGTCAGAAAGTCTGGGTTGGGAGGAGGAAAGGTTTTTGTTATGTTATTTTGGCATGTGACGTCATATATAAATTGGAGTACGTGTTTCCGGTGTTTGAAAACAGATGGCGTTGATGAGTCATTCTAGGGAATTCCAGGAATTGGGCGTGTCTGTTTTCTGTCTGAAAGGAACATGTTCGAACATGTTTTAGGTTGATGAGCCATTCTTGGAAATTCTTGGAATCGGGTGTGGATATTTTCTGTCTGAAAGGAACATGTTCGAACATGTTTTAGGCTCGGTCTTCTAGAGGACTATTTGAAGTATGTTTAACGGAAATTTGACGTAGAAAAAAGGAAGGTATAAATAGAAGGGATACATGATAATAGCGTCATGCGAGGATGGATGTGTGCGGTACAAGACTGTCTGATAATGGCGTGAATTTCTACGAGGTTAGCTACGAGGAGTTCTGGGAACTTGTTCGATCTTGCGGCGACCTGGACAACGATCGAACGGCCCTGCATCGGGTGCTGAGTTATTTCCCGTTTATGTATGTAGCGATACCTGAATCTCCCTGGTGTGGATGTTACCTGTTCAACGGATTAGGAAAAGGAGTCCATCATCACTGCGAGACGTTGAAGGAGATAGAAGAGAGGAAAAGAAGAGCGGACGAGAGAACAGGATTTCCAAGTCACAGGTGTATGTGCGAACTACGTCGCAGGAAGGAAGAGGATAAGATCGGTGAAGCTTTGAAGGAGAGAGTGAAAGAGTGGCTGTCTTTGTTGGCGAACAGAAATTCCTTGTGGTGTTCTGGCTGTGATCGTCCTTTGTTACGTAAATTAGAAGGACATCCCTGTTTCCCTGTGGTTCCTGCAGAAGGTTTCGGTGTCCGCAGACGTCTGTTCCCCGACGATCCTCTGGCTGTTCCTTTATCGCCGATACCTGGGACGCCGTCACCTACAGTATCCGATTACTTCACCTTTTATGACGTATGAGAGTGTTTACTTATCACGTCTGCAGGACTCACGCCGAGCCGTATGTTATCAATTACTTATCAGTGAATTCGAGATACAGAACATACAGAAAGTGGGCTATAGGATTACGTCAGACTCCGGAAGAATTAGTGACTGCAGGATTTTACTATTCAGGCTTTAGCGACAGAGTATTATGTTTTCATTGTTTGTACGGACTTTGCGATTGGACATCCAAAGATTGTCCGATTCTAGGACATTACATGTTGGTACCCCAGTGTCCTTTTATACAGAGTGTTGCGGCGTTACATCGTAACTCCAAGAGCTGCAAGTATTGCGACAGTATAGAGACTCTTGAGAAAACGTCCGATAAACCTAGTGTGGATTCTGTGTGCAAAATATGTTTTGAGAATCCTAGCAGTGTTGTAATTCTCCCGTGTCGACATTTTGTTTCCTGCGGATCCTGTGCTTCCCAATTGGACAAGTGCGCCGTATGCCGGGGTAGCATTGAAGATACGTTGACAGTTTTCACCTGATGAACAAAATGGATGTCTGTTTTTTGGACGTTCAAGGTCTTCGAGGAGCAGGAGGAGAATTTGTGTGGAAAGAAGTCGGAATTTTAAAATTTCCTTTTGACAATGCATTTGATTGTTTAGTGAAATCTCCATATGGTTTACACTGTTTGAGTGAAAAGTATCGCCGAGTGAATTACTGGCTCCGTGCCAACAAACACGGTCTCAACTGGGGAGATGGATGGCTGCCGTATGAGAAATTAGGAGATCTGTTATATGTTGTGCTTGTGAATCAAATAGTGTACGTTAAAGGTACGGAGAAAGTGAAATGGTTTGAAAAATTACTTGGAAAAAAAGGTAAAAATAAAATATCCGTACGTAACATCGAAGAACTTGAATGTCCAAAATTGAATAGTGTGAAAAACATTTCAGGAAGATGCAAAGAACATAGCAAATGTGAAAATGTAAAAAAAAACCTGTGCAGTTGAAAATGTCTGGAAGATGTACAGTTTCTATTGTAATAAGTACAAGAAATAAAAGAGTTTTTTTAAAATATACAAATGTTTTATTTACAATCGGTAATATGGGTTTAAATACATAGCATAACACAAATGTTGTATTTACAATTGAATATGAAAGGTTTACAATACCTGAAGGGTTATATTACAATACATAAAATAACAGCGGTTGATGTACAATACATAAAAGAACAATGATTCATTTACAATGGCTACTTACAACATCAGATACATGAAAGTAACAGAACTTATTTACAATGTCAATGTCTGCCCAAGATTGTTCTCAAGATATATTTCAATCATCAGTTCGTTGTACCAAAGAATATAAAAATAGTTCACTAAATTGGGCACTTCTTTTTTTTCTGAAACCATATTTTTCTTGATGCAATATACAAAAGCCTCCATTTCGGGTTGCAATTTATGATAACGTTCGTTCTTTAATTTCTGCAGAGGCCAAAAAAGGTTACACAAAAATAAGTGTAGTTCAGAGGCTGTGAAAATAAAAGCATCGGATGAATGATGCTGATACATCGAGATACAACGTTTCCCGAAAAAATTTACAGCACTGACGGTGATATTTCCTGTAACCAAGTAATTAAATCGACGACCTGTTTCGACGTAATTCAGTAAGTCAGATTTCAAAGCCCACAGTTCTCTAATCTGCTTAGAATCGATGCGTACGGGTGATCTCCCCTGTTGCGAAAACTCCCACACCAAATTGAAAGGGGATTGCTTTTCGAATCCTATTGCCACGAACTTGTTTTTTTCCTTGTTCAGAAAATATGTGTTAGCAAGATAGAGATCTAAACACGCCTCTACGTTGTGTAGTCCAGGACATTCGATTGTATCTGGGGAAAAGCCGATCTCCCTACGACGTTTCATGAAATCACAGTCTGTAGTCACATCTACCCCCTCGTCCATCGGTTCGTTCTTGATAGGGACAGTTTCGATTTTGAGGGGCTGCACACGTTTGCGGGTTTTACGTTTGGAAGCATCATCCTGATGGGTCATGCGTTTCACTAGTTTATCGTGTTTTTCCATTGTAGAATCCTTAGTAGGCTCCATGATGTTTTCACTAGAGCTGTCTCGACGACACTGAGAGAAAGCTACAGCAGCACACATTTATATAGCTTTTTGCATAACACGACACCGGATCGTGTGGATGGAGCAACACGATTGATCCCCTCTCGGGCACTTGGAATGGGGTAAACATTTGAAGATCTGACGAAAACGGTGTAGGATATATCCATCTTTACTGACACCGGGCGGAAATGCTTGAATGAAATCCTTGGTCGTAACATGGCGTGCTTTGTAATAAGCATACACGCAACAGTAATGTCCGCACGTCGTGGCCAATACCCCCTGTAAGGGAATGTTGTTGTAAGTCCAGACCGAGGAATGACGATTCAGGAAAGTTACGAATTCTGGATAGAAAGGATGAAATCCGTATGAATCGAAATATTCAGCAATATTGTTTTTGCCAAAATAGAAGGCCACCCAGTGTGTACCCTGGAAGTTGGAAGTGTCAGTGTTTGCGATTATCAAAGCAGGGGTAGGAAACGTCCGAGGTAAAAGATCTCTCGAGTAAACACCGTAGAAAATGTTCTTGGTGGAACAGTTTTGAGATAGAATCTCCCTGATCTGCGACGTGTTCATGCTGCCTATGTTTCCGAAAACGTAAAATGAGAGTAAGATGATATTCTTCTAATATTTTGGGGGACGGTTGCGTGTCAACAGGTTTGGCGGACAGTACTTCCGAAGAATCACTATTATAAATATCATCACAGGTTAACAGTTCGATGAGTTTTCCCATCTCACGTTACATATGTTTTCATATGTTTATAATAATATTTCTGTCTTTGGTTATTTCTATGCTCCCAGGGCTGTTGTCAAGTAGTTCGGGAAACGATTGTATGTTCACAGGTTTTGAAGTTGTCACTTTCGAAGAAACACTACTATGCTTAATAGTACGGGTTATCACTTTGGTAGGTTTCTCCATCACAGGTAGTATAATGTCTACGTCAGAACTGTCTCGATAACACTGCGAGCCAGAAACACGAGCACACATATTTATAGACAATTCGGTCTCACTGATGGAGGATAACACTTCTGTCTTTTGTTATATCTACTGCACATTCGAATTCAGCATACAGAAGGCATGTTATATTTTCCGACAGCTGGGGAGAAAATTGCATCTCGGCTCCGATGATACCTTGTTCCTGGAGACTGGTGTGCGTGTCGTTTCCTGAAGAGTCAGGTGTTATGTCGAAAATCAGGAAAAAGGATCCGTTCTCGAACATTTTCCTTGTGATCTGGTGTCCGTAATTGGCGTGGTGAATGCCTGTACCGGAAAATAGAGTTTGATAGGCACGTGTTATCAATCCTCCGTTTCCTCCTGTGGTGACCCGCAAGGGTTCGTAAGGTACGAGTTCTCCATTTTTCACAAGATGGAAAGAAGATAGATTGAAACTTCTAAAGTCGAACGGATTTTTCTTAGAGTCTCCGAGAAAGCTGGCGGTGGATACCATAGCAAAAAGAACAACATTCGGAAAAGCACCTTGAAAAGCATTATCGATCGAAATCTGCTGCGTTCCGGCAACGTAAGAATAAGCTTTGATGACGCTTCTGGTGAACGGATAATGGGCTGGAGCGTAAGAGAGTGCTCTGTCTATGGCCAAACTGGTGGTAGGAGTAGGAATGATGTGATTTATTTCGAGAACAGCCTTTAAAATTTTTATTCTGGTGGTTGGTGAAGTCTGATCTCCCCAGATGTAAAAAGCATCACGTGACCTGGCTAGATCGATACGTACTTCAACGCCGTTGACCAGGTATTTAGGCTGGTGGAAAAAAATCTATGTGCAGTTTTCCCATAAGTTCGACTACGGCAGACACTTCCGTAGGACTTCCGGTTGTCGGAACGTGCTGGAAAAAGTCTTTTCTGGTGGTGAAACCTTTGTTGTCGGCTGTGATTGCATCTTGATGTCCAGGTGTGTCCAAGTACCACAAGGCATTTGTGAGATGCGTGTTCGCAGCATCGCTGCCGTAATTGATTTCTGCTTCGAAGATTGATTTATATGCGTAATTGTTATCGGCAACTGTTACAGCGATACCGTTGAGAGCCACTGTAACTTGTGAAAAAAGTGAATGGAGAGGATAATTTACGACCCCGCAGTTTTCTGTGAGGGCGTTGGAAGGTTCGGAAGCACTCCCCATCTTGATTGACCATCTGCGTTAGCAGACGGAGATAGGCAGATGAAAGATCTAGAAAATCTGTTCCTGCCGGCGGAACGGCAAATTGAAGTATGTTCTGATTATCGATGGAAGTGATAGGCTTGTAGGCGACCGTGTAAGTTTTTTCGACATTTTGCTGAATAGGTTTTTTGCTGAAAAGATCGAACTGTGAGATCATGCAAGTGTTATTCTCCATCATTATCCAAAAATATCTTTTCCTGCCGCCTTCTGTTTAATTTTCCTTTTGCGTGTTGTCCTAGATTTTGTGGATGTTTTTCTCCGCTTTTTGGATGCGCTTTTTTTACGGATCGCAGATGTTCTAATACGGGTGGCTGAACGTTTTAACATCGACTGAGCAATTTTTGTTGCAGGTTTTGTTCTTATACCGGAACCTACCAGAGAGTCGATTTTCCGTTGTGCTTTACTTTGAAGATTTTGACCCGCTTCACGTACACGTTGACGAACGATAGTTCTTGGAGTTTGCTGGCTTGTTGCAATGTCGGTGACAATGTTAGCGCCTGTTTTCAAAGCTTCTTTTCCGATCGCTTTTGCACCACTCCAGAGTAGAGGTTTCACCATTCTAAAGAGTCCTGCGAAGAGAGACCCCAATCCTCTCCCTTTTTGAATTCTAGTTGAACGATAGATGGGTCCAATTCCCCCACGGATCTGATTACTGTAATATTCGGTCTGCGAATTCATGGTGATTCATCAGCTTTTCGACATAGACTGAGCAAAATGATTCCTTACTGTTTTTTAAAAGGACTTTGCTTTCCTACGAAAATGTAAAACAGCTATTGTAGGTACGGAGCCGTTTCTCAAAGGCAGAAAATATCCTTTTCTATCATACATCGCAATTTCTATTGTTTCGAAAGAACCTTTATCCAGAGAAACGTAATGAATCGGATTAAATGTATGATGGGCTACGGGTACTGTGCAAGATGATTCTGTTTCCGAATACTGTTTTCGGGCAAGACGTAAAAGACGTAGCATTTCTCCTCCGACCAATTGCTGTTTCACGAGATCGGAATAAATGAATATGTAGGGGTTTTTATCCACGACGTTATTGGACACTACGTGCGTAGAATAAATAGATTTCAATACGTCATATCGAAATTTAGCGTAGTCATCAGTTTCGTCTATGGGTGTAACAGTATTTGTTGGAACACCTTCCAATTCAGGATCGGGAACCCCTATCACGGACAGATGTTTGTTCACAGCCTCTTTAAAGAAAAATCTGAGATGAGTATGAACAACGGCGTTAGCAGGGTTTGTTTTCAGGAACTGAATGAACTCCTCTATTGTATATGTTGCTGCAGGAAAATAAAATGGCTGCTCGTTAATATAGAGTGTATTATCCGTAGAAACAGAAGATCCCGATGCGTCCCATTGCGCTTCCAACAGAAAATGCCAGAATTGCTTAAGAACGTTTCTCCGTATTTCCAGGTCGTTGGGGAGGGATTCTTCGATGGTAGAGATCAGGTCCTCAGCACTTGCATACGTCCGAACAGGAAAGGTTACCGTTCCGTAATCTGTTTCCAAAACATTGTCGTATAGAGTTGAATAATGCAGTTCTGCTAATCCGACTTCCCACAATTCTGGAGACAGATCGATCCGTTTTGCAAGTTTTACGTTGAAATGGGTCAGCGTGTTGTTCGGAAAATAATTCTCCGATGCAGATGACGGAAGGTAAACATAGAAATTATCGTCCATTCTCGTCGAACACAAAGAATTCACTGGATCGTGGTGACGATATATTTTGATATAAATATGTTTTGGAAATTATTTTTCTGATAACTGTTTTACGGAAGATGCCTTGATCCACGAATCGAAACTAGGTGGATATCCGAGCCAGCGAACCAGGTATTCCAAATTTTTACCTTTTCCCCGGCTGTTCAAAATCTTATCAATTTTATACTCTTCCTCAGGATCCGAATAAACTTTTTGCAGTTCATGTTTGTAAAATGTACCTTTTACAGGTTCTTCATTTAAATCGTCTAATATGTATACAGGTACAGGTGATCGCTGAACAAGGGAGTGGATTTTGTTAAAGTTCTCGTGACCACGATTGTTCGTATCCCTTCTCGAAATGTCCTTTGACGACGGAAATTCGTACGATATCACCAACATTCAGATCTGAAGATGGCTGTGAAATATGTTTGTCAGCTTTGTTGAGACGTTTCCACACGATGTAAACGTTAGACTCGTTCACATCTCGAGGTGCCATTCCTATGGAACTGTGGATAGTTGTATTGTAACCTTCGAGAAGTTGTGGTAAAATGTCTACGTAACGTCTTGTTTGTTTCGACGTGAAATATTTCCACATTCGTTCTTTCAATGTTCTGTTGAAACGTTCCACTACACTTGCTTTCACAGGATAATTTGAAGCGATCGAAAAATTTACATCTTCATTTTTTAAGAACTTCTGGAATGTAGAATTCGTGAATTCCGTTCCTTGGTCGGTCTGTAGTGTGACGGGTTTTCGTCTGCTTCGTCCGAAAATAGTTTTGAAAGCTTCGGTTACCGAATTGCTTGTTTTATTTTTTAGCGGTAATGCAAAGGCATATTTTGAGAATACATCGATCACTGTCAGAAGATATCTGTATCCATCGTTATGTTTTTGTATCGAAGTCATATCGTTGAGATCAGCTTCCCAAAGCATGTCTATGTTCCACACATTGTAATGATTCCGCAGGAACCTTTTTCTCGCAGGTTTGTGGAGAGTGTACGTTTCCTGGTGCATCAACCATTTTTTAACCGTATTGCGGGATATATTTTTATCCCGTACCGCGTTCCATAAACGATCTACAGATGAGAATGAAGCCCGGTGTCGGGGATCGTAATATATTTTGGTGAGGATTTTATCGTGTTTTAACTTAGGGACTCCCATGACTGATCTCTCTGTCTACGGCTTTTTCTCAAAGGAACCAGCTTGTATGCGTCAGGTGTTCTCAGAAAAGGTGTAGTTTTTCTGGAAACACGGACAGCCACTTTCTTCTTCTTTTTCTGTTTCTGTCGATGAGACGGTCCAGGGCTTTCCGTTGACGACGCTGAGAAGTTCAACGTCTTCGGATTAGGAAGTGTTTTTTCCTGACGTTCGTCTATCAAATGTTGAGCCGTAGATTGGTACTCGTCGATGATATTTTGTAACTGATGACGTGTATTACGAGGTAACGTCTCTGCTAGGTTCGGAGGAAAATACGTCGATCCTGGCGAAATAGTAGAAGAACCGTTGTTATCTTGAACAATAGGAATTTGTAATGGTTCTTGGGATTTTCGACTCAGATATAAATACTCGTCCAGTTCTTTTCTGTAAAGCCGCCATTTTTGATCGTCTCTTATATTTTTCATTTTCAGAATATCATTCATTTTCTTATCCAGAACGGATAATTTTTGAGTTACGGACAAGTCGGAACCGCGAATACGTGCTAGTTGTTCCGGTGAAAGGACGATCATCTTTTTGTACGAAGATGCCATTTTTCAATGAGGAATGAGAGTACCGAGAAGACCCGATAACAAAGACCCTAGAAGTAAGGGTAGAAATCCTCCTTTCTGCACAAGAAGTTTTCTTCTTTTTTCGATGTTCACTTTCGGTTTCACGAGATTGCGTAAGACCGTCTTGTAAGGTGCCAGACGACGTTTTGTGGACGGTTTAATCTTCACGTTTCCTTTTAAAACGTTCAGGCAGCATTCGCTGATGAAACGGATTGTCTTCTTCGGAGCACTTTTCAATAATGATTTACGGATTTTGGTCGGTGAATTTTTCAACACGTGCAAGAAAGGTGAATGTTTCTTGAAAGAAGACGAATGTCTATTCCTGTTAGAACGTGATTTGGTACGTGTCTTCCTCGTTCTCCTCATCTCGATGTTTTAAACATTCCTGAGGAAGATATGCAGTTGAGTAATTCTGGTTAAAAATGTCTGTCTGATAACGTAAAGGATCCGGTGTTGACTGTGAAAGATCAATATACAAATAACTGAAAGGTTGAGTGGTAGCATCTATATATACTTTTTCGAGTTCCTTCATGCGGTGAGGATGAAGTTGTCGTGCAAACACTGTGAATTGGTTCATATCTCGCGGATTTTTAAAAATAACAAAATGCTTCACGTTCAGCGAAATGTCTCTGCAATTTTTCCCTTGATGAAAAAGATTCTGTGTTATGAACACCACCGAAATGTTTTTGTGATGACTGCCTTTTGTTAAAAGGTCGGCGACTTTTTCTCCTTGAGCAACCATCATAAGATCATCCAGGATTATGAGAGTAGGGGTTTTTCCGTTCCACGTCTGCCAATCGACGATCCCTTTATGATATTGTATATCTCGAAGATTTTGCGGAATACTGTTTTCCTGATCGTAACACCATACGATTTTCTTGACGGGTCCTTCGACAAGATGAACGATGGAGTCGACCATATTTGTCACAAAAGTAGTTTTTCCACTTCCTGATGCTCCGCAGACCATCATGGTGAAAGGATGGGAAAGTTTAGGAAACATGTTTTATACTGGAGATTTGAAGAAAAATGAAGATCTGGCACATTGTAAACACATTTTATACACTGACTGTCCGAGGAAGGGTTCAAACTCTGGACCGCTACAGACATATTTTAGTCAGCACAGTATCCGAAGGGATACGATAAATGTTCATCGTCGAAACGTCGTTTCAACAGTACCGGCTGAAACAGCTTTTTTCATATGTACTGATTACTTGGAACTGTTTTGTTCTTCTGATCCTGAAAATATTTTCGACCATAACTTCAGGTTTTTCATCGTTTATCATATCGCACATGGTATCGAAATTGACCAATTCCGATGTGGAGGTATTCAATGTGATTCCTTTCACTTTACAGATATACTGCGGTTCGGAGAACGGTTTTGTTATTTTCATGCTGTAACTTTTCGGTCCCGTTGAGACAAACTGTTCACAAACTGCATCGGGTCCGAAATCTGCCAATTCATCGGTGAGTTCTCCTAGTGCGTCACCTGTCTGTGGGTGATACTCCATTTCAGGACTATCTACGTAAATTACAGAGTCTGTATCACAATAACATATCCTATCGCCCAACTTTTCGAGAAGTTCGTACAGTTTCAGACGAGCATGGCATGTTGTGAAGGCTCCGATAGGAACATTTACTTTCCTGTTCAGACTGACAGCCTCTTCAACATATTTCCAGTTCACTAAAACGGTGTCCTGATTGATGAATACGACTCCTCCGATCATTATATTTGGATCAGTCATTTTATCGAGAAAATCTTTCGATTCCTTGATGATGGTCGTCTGGGAAAGGTTGTCCCGTTGGCAGAACTTGCCCCATAAAGAATTAAGGCAAAGTTTAGCCAGAGTACGTTTACCAGGATTGACTTCGATACTGTTTTCTTCCAATAGAATACCCTCCTTATCGAAATATTTCTGTATGTACTTCTTTTTATCCTCGTCGTTCTGACACCATGAAGGCCAGCCGCTCGCTTCCTGTTTTATTTTCAAGAAGGTGTTGACATAACCAGCAAAAAGTCCTCCAGTTTTTGTGACAGGGTCGTACATCGATGTTTCATACTTCCACACTTCCGACACTGACAGTACTCTGTAGCCTAAACTGTAAGCTTTACGCACCTCGGCGATGACCCAAGTCCCCGAAAGTGTGCGTTGTTCATCGGAATGGCTGCACGTACCTTCACATTTTAATCTGATAGCACATTCGTTACACAAGACAAACATCAGTTTTCCGTGCATTTTTGTAGGTAAAACAGGATGTAAAAGGGCTTTTGGTGGCAGAATAGTACATTTTATGAGCCCCTCCATGTTCAAAACCTCATTCACCGAAGGAATAGAAGTTCCTAGAAATATGGTAGGATGACCGACAGGATAGGCACAGTATTTGTTGACATAAGGGTACAAACTTGTAAAATCATAGTACTGTAATTTCTCATTTTCCTTGATTTTGTAATACGTCCTGACTGTTTCAACTCTTCCTCCATATAAGGCGTCTCGTGGATTTAAAGGAATGCAGCAGACGATAGGATGCGTCGATAGATGTCTATCGAGTTCAGGATCGGCTTTCAATGTTTTGTTAAAATCACATTCCCACATTGTAACGACACGGTATCCTTCAGAACGTAGAGCCTCAAGTTTACGGCATGTTGTCTCGTATCTGAATGCTGCTGTGTTCAACATGTCGTTATATTTCTGACTGTTACTATCCTGATCTGTTTCTTCTTCTTCGTCGTTTTTCGGATACATATCTCTGTTAATTGATATGCAGCGTTGACAACCATGCCAGTAGCATCCAAGCGCCTCGTACACTGTCTGCGTCTCCTCGTGATAGCCGTCCACTTTGTAACGTCCTCCTATGACATATTTTTCACGAGTACGTCCACCGTGAAGAAGTATTACATGATTCTGTTCTTCAACATAGGTTAACCATTTCAATGCGAACTTGGACATCTGATCTGCATGATGGTAACCTCCTTTAGGGATTATTCCAATAGTGTCAGACGGCATAAATTTCTGTCTGTAAATTAATGAACAGGCAGATGCTATCGTGATGCAGTCCCTGAAAATGTCTATTTTGCATATGTCTAGAAAATTCTGCCTCAACTTTAGACATCCTTGTCTCAACAGGGTCACATCCTTGATGCAATATTGGAGAAGTTCGTTTTTGTTGTTAAAAGGTATATTTTTTTCACATTCATTGTTGTACCAGGACATGAAACTGTGTTGATCTTCAACCGTTTTCATATATTCATATCCGTATGCAGAAGGAGGAGGTGGTGGCCCTATGTAATTTCTATTCTTGTAAGTGTTCCACAAATGCGGATAATGTCCTTTCTGCACAGGTAAACCAAACAGTTTTGAAAATCCTGCAAGATTTGACTGAACATAGTTGAGACTGTCTACAAAATGGAGATTTTGGTATGTCATGCAGACAATTTTGGTACCATCTAAGATAACACGAGGTTTCATTTCTCTTTCCAACATTCTCCGTAATAGAAATGTACAATCGTAACCTCGTGCATTGTGTGCACAGATGGTTATGTTGGAAAACTTATGTTGCAATTCCAGGTAGGACAGGAATGTATCTACAGGGTCATCCCAGAATATAAACTGCCTTGTTCCACAAACAGAACATGAAGCTGTTAAATCCTCTTTTTTGTGACATGCGTGACAGGCTGTCTGCACCACGATAAGATTCGGAACATGAAGAAAAGTTTTTTCTTTGTCAGAATAAGGAATATCGGTGTAGCATTCGAAGTCGTAAAACACAAATAGAAATTTTGAGTTCTGTTTAGGTTTCGGTATAGGCATGTAGCAGAAATGATTTACAGGTTTCACACAATTACACACAGTACAATATTTCATGTTGCATCTATGTACTTTCTCATATCTATTGTTTGTGAGAATAATTCTGAAACATCGGGGACACTGTTGTATTTCGCTACAGACAGTACCGTTTCGGAATGGTGTAGAAACATGATTTGTGAAACACTGTTCATTTCTGAAATTTCGGTGACATGTCTGACATGTTCTACGGACACCTGGTTCAGGTACACACGGTGGAGTTGCACGGCACATACAACATACTTGCTTACACATGTGACTATGAGGTTTACCAAATATGAGCTGGTTACACCCATGGCATTCTTGTTTTGCTGCAAATGCTCCAACACGGTTCACTATCACATCATAATGTTGTCTGGTATTATCATACAGAAGGTATATAAATTTTGAAACATGTTCAACCTGTCCTTCAAACAGAACATCTTTAGCATCACGAAGATTTTTGTATACAATGATTTTATGATCTGTGAGAACTTGCTGAAATTTTCTCAGTTCAGGAATTCCGCTTCCGGCACACGCATTGTCTGTCAGATCTACATCTGCTTTCCGCATAAGTTCGAAAACAGGTTTAAGAAGATTTCTATTTTTTCGATACTGTGAATAGGACGGATCATTATCAGCATGGGCTTTTCCTATTACCAAAGCTTCAGCCAAACAGAGTGGTTTTTTCCTATTCGGCACACCGACGATGCTCTTTTTTTGCGTGCTTAACATGTAATTAGGTAAACAATATGTTCGCTTACCCGCACCTCCGACAGGTATGTTGACATGATCAGCTCGCAAAATTAAGCGATCTGTAGCAGTGAAGGTTTTCGCACTTTGCAATATTTTGTACATGATGTTCCACACCATATCACTTTGTAACTGGTCACACCTATGCCACCCGATGTAAATATCTTTCACGGTGGGGTCAGATATGTTAGATACAGTTAAACCTATCTTGTCTTCATCCTTGGTGTCTTTCTTAACGTAGGTGAGAAGATTTTCGATACCTTCACGGATCCATGTGTGAGGATCGACATTTTCTGGAGGGTGCGAGAAACTGAATTCCACACGACGTCCTTTGGAACGGAATTTGGGATATTCACGTTCTTGAATGTTATGTAATATTATGTTCCCTATTTGTTCACGAGGCACTGTATCACGTTTTCTTTTCTTACCTCTTCTATCTGATACAGAAGCATTTTGGGATAACGGTTCTGCTGGGGGTAAAGGGTCCGGTCTCCATGACGGTCCTGGTAAAGGTTCCGGGTCTGATCCGGATGCGGTGTTTCTGGAAGTTCCTGGTGATGTGACGGCTATCTGCTTCTCCTCGGCAACTCTGGATACAGGATCAGGTGTCGATGACGGGCCTGGCGACTCTTCGGAAATATCTCTCCATCCTTCTCCGGTAAGATCGGGTACGAATGATGTCACGGTCTGTAGTAGACGGTCATACTCCTCTACTAGGGAGATACTTTCTCCCGCGATGATTTTTTGCGCGACGATCGTCAACACTTCCCGCAACTGTCCATGTGTTGTGTAATATCCATCACGATAACGTGCTAACAGATCGTCAGCGGATAACTGTACATCCATGATCGTACGATGACTGTTTCACGAACACTGTGTTGTCGAGAGAACGCCTTTCTTTATATATGCAAGCATGACAAAGCAGTTATTTCCGTTCCTAACGGTTCTACTGCGGCTAGTTAACCGTCTTCACCAGATGTTTTCCTGGCAGATATGACAACTCATATAAAATTCTCAGAAATCGTCAAACGTCTTCAGCAGATGTTTTTCTGACTGATACGAAGGCTCATGTAAATTCTCGGAATCAATTAACCGTCTTTACAAGATGGTTTTTAGCAGTGACACATTCTGTTATTCAACGCAGATGTCTTCCTGACTCATATGAGTTGCAAAAATCGAAATTTTCAAATCGCTCTAGCTCCTCCCTTAATTGACGTAGAGCGAATCTGATTACATATTCGTAATCTGCACGTCGAGACCTTTCGTTAGAGTGGTCGGAAGGGGGGGGTCTACAATTGCAAATAAAGAAATTAGGAAACCGCGTTGCAAAAAATTATACCAGATGTCCGTCTCTATAAGGAAGTCTTGTTCGTAGAACATGTGCTGACACGGAACAAGGAACTTCTGTGAAATTCATCAAGGAACTGTTGTGCCTCACAAAAACTTCGTGATCTCATATGCAGACTTCTAACCTACGTTGCAAAAAATAATTGCAGATGTGTGTCTCTATAAGGAAGTGGATAGAATTCCTTCTGCAGGCATCCTTCCCTCCAGTTCATCTCCTTTTCATCTGGGCAGCAACATGGATGGCCAAGATTTATTACATGTTGTAAGTACCCTTTTACATTTCACAACCATACCTGAGCAGAATCAAACATGTTTTTAAGGAACCTTAGTTAATTGCAGAATTCGAATCCAGGGTCTCCGTCTACATTCGCAACCATACCTGAGCGGGATTCGAATCCGGGTTTTCTTTATGCAAACATAGGCAATTCCAGGATTCGAACCATGTCTGGAGGGTTTCGAATCCGGTACCTCTTTTATCAAAACTTTTTCATTAAACTTTTGGGGTTTGTATCCTGTCTTAGGCATTTTAATATAATACTATTCATATGCAAAAACAATATTGTTCTGTACAAAATCTTTTATTAACACATTGAACTTCTACAGAAAAATTACAAGTTTTCTACATATACAAACTTTTTTATTTCAACTCGTACTACAGGTTATTAGATATTTTACATATTTTGTTACACTACTGGTAGATGTTAGTGTATTAGTATGTGTTAGTTACTCGTTAAGTTTCCTTTTCTTCAACATTTCCATCATTCTTTCATGCATATCTTCCCCTGTTTCTCCCATCTTTTTATTTTCACCCTTCTCATTTCTCACACCTTTAAACACCTCCATTAATTCAAAACATATTCTTAAAGAAAGATGGGAAGGTACATATTGCGCTTTCTGTACATTTTCTATAAAATCGCAAAACACTGGCGCATCTCGTTTTTTGTCAGCAATGTAAGTAAATATTTTGACCAAACAGTCCAGTGATACCTCGATATCTTTACATGTCTCTTCTAATTTAGTCATTAACTCTTCCGCCAGTCCATTTTCTTCACAGAAATTCACATAATTGCCGATGTGTTTTTCAACCTGTCTTGCATGTGTTTTGCTCCATAAGTTCCTTCGTTCTGTCGGACTTGCTGTCGTCTCCTTGACATCGCCGTACACCAAACTGAATCCAAGGGGAAGTGTCGACATCTGAAATTAGACAGAAAATATGTTAATTATGTTTTACACAAATTAATCACTTTCATATATTAATTCACACATATTTTCAGGAACACATAATCCATCACGGGGAGGCTCTGCGAAATACATATTATCGACATCAGGCAGGCACTGAAGGCGCTGCGCACTTCGCAGAGGCTACGAGGTATATTGAGCGGTACCTGGAGGAAGAAAATAGAATTGAGGAGGCCCAACAGCGTGCCTCCGCTATTTTCCGGGATCGACGTACCCGGAACAGGGAAAGGCTCCACGCCAATCTCCGTCGGTATAGAGCCAGGTAATTATTTTTTCAGTTTATTTCTGATAACATCGTTTATTCTAGCATGCTGTTTTTCCGATTATATATTCTACATATCTGATAACTTTTCTTTCTAGCCGATATCTACATGGAACGGAATATATTTTACTTTTTATATTTTGTTTTTCAGAATGCGTAACCGAAATGAAGCTAGAGCCAATCGGCAGCGCCAACTGGTGCCTCCTGTTTCTCCTTCTATTTCTCCTACCGTTTCTCCTGTTTTGTCAGAGCAGGAAGAAGAGGACGACGTCACCGATGTGGTTGAAGAAGAGGAGGGACGCTATACGCCCCCTCTCCCACCCTCAGCAGAAGAGGACCGGGAGCCGACCCCCCACCATCGATCACTGTTAAACGTCATCCTCTTTTGCATTAAACTGTTGATGACACAGGCACTGTTTTTATTTTCACACCTTTCAAGCTGTCTGCTTCAAAAGAAAGATGTATTTATGTTTACGATTCTCAATGTGTGAAGGTTATGATAGTCTTTGACCAGCGATTTGCATTGTTCTAGGTAGAACATTAAAACTAAATATCTGTCTCTTACCTTTTCAATTTTCTTCACTCTCGCAACAGATGTGCCAGTCTCGGTTAAGATCTCCGGTCGGTAGACTTCAATCAACAGTTCTGTGGTACGTACACAATTTTTCTTTTTTATATAGTACTGTCTCCGTGACGTATTTTCGAATTATATTCGGCGCGCATTGTTTTGCGCAGAGCATCCAACGCCCACGTGCCTCTCCTATCTTCTTCCTGCCCTGGTACACTATGCACAGTCACCCCCTCCGTGAAATCTACTTTTTTTACTCTATTTATTTTCTTTACATCTAGACGCTCTCTCTCCTTTTTCTCTTTTTGCCGTTTCTCCATCACTCAAATTCATCAACGGCCGCCCGAGAAAAACATCTCCTCCCCAGAATGACTCATCAATCTAAAACATGTTCGGGCATGTTTCAGACCACACCCAATTCCTGGAATTTCAAACTCATCAACGGCCGCCCGAGAAAAACACCTCCTCCCAACAATGACTCATGAACGCCATCTCTCTTCAAACAACGGAGACACCCAAATTCCCAGAATTTCTGACTCATCAACGCCATCTGTTGTCAGACACCGGAAACACGTACTCCAATTCCGAGAAAACCAACCGCGTCGCCTACTTTTCCTCCTCCAGACTTTCTGACTCATCAACGCCATCTGTTTTCAGACACCGGAAACTACCGACCAACCGTCACTGGAAAAACCCGTGACTCATCAACGCCATCTGTTTTCAGACCCCGAAAACACGTACTCCAATTCCGAGAAAACCAACCGTCACCGCGTCGCCTACTTTTCCTCCTCCCCACCCCAGACTTTCTGACTCATCAACGCCATCTGTTTTCAGACACCGGAAACTACCGACCAACCGTCACTGGAAAAACCCGTGACTCATCAACGCCATCTGTTTTCAGACCCCGAAAACACGTACTTCAATTCCGAGAAAACCAACCGTCACCCCGTACTTTTCCTCCTCCCCACCCCAGACTTTCTGACACATCAACGCCATCTGTTTTCAGACGCCGGAAACTCCCGCGGGAAAAACCCGAATTCCTCCAACCAATCAAAACGCTCCTTACAAAATAAGCCCCGCCCATTTATGACGTCACGACCAATCAAATTCATCCTTACAAAATAAGCCCCGCCCCTTTTATGACGTAAAAAAAAACCTGCTGCGTCATCAATTGATCTTTGATCGATCTTTTCCAATCAATTGATTTATCGGACTGAAAAGGGGTGCATTACTACTATTACCCTCCTTTCTTGTGATTATTCAGCGAGCTGTTTGTTCGGAGTTTCTTCTCCAACACATTACCCCCCCCCCCTTTTTTGACTTTTTAGATATAAATTAACGTGCCGAGTATAATGGTACAGTGCTTCGGATAGTGAACTCTGTTAATTTATACATATTTTTTGGAACTGATAATAATACCAAGTCAAGGTACGCCCAACACGAAGCATTAGACATTTCTACTCCAATATTTTCGTATAACAGTCCAATCCCAAAGAAAGAGCGATTAGCTGTCTATTCTCATGCGTTTTGGGGACTGAATAATCGATTGTGACAAAAGAAAATAAATTTTGTTTTCTTTACGCAAGGAAATGCTGTGTAGACCCTGTTGAAAGATAGTAAGCAACGGTTTAAATCGCGTTCGTCAAATGACAATGTGCCTTTTTGTAATTCTTCCCCCTTTCCCTCTTTAATAAGTCGTACCCCCGGAACACCTTAAGCAGTAGCCTCAAAGCCATGCACAATATATATATATATATATATATATATGTATATGTAGGGTACTTATGCTTAATTGTACGTAGTTGTTAAGGATTCATTGTTATTGAAGAACACCTCCGTAGATTGTTATCGGCATTGCATTGCCCTTTGTTAAGTAGTACAGTCACGGGAACGTAGATTTTTCAATTGGACTTGTTCCTTGTACTCATTTTTTTGTAAAGAATATTTCCCCTCTTAAAAAAGAGAGGTTGAGTGTCATGTAATAATATTTCACGTTGTTGTTAAGCAGTCAAGATAGTCTAAAACTGTTGAAATAAAAAGGAGGTTAAAATTGAAGTTTTTTTTCTTTATCTTTTTGCTAGCTTCTGTCTTGTTAGAGTTAAATCGAGCACATTGAAAGAATGCAATATACACTGAGATGTGTTTTTGAATAGGAACCAGGATACTGTACTTGAATGGTTAAAGTCACATACACCTTTTTGGCTGTTCTCTCTCCCCCCCTTCTTTTGCTTCTTTTGAAGATTACAATGATTATTAAATTATGCATGCCTGTTTGATCAATTAGTATTAAGAAGGTTAATTGTGATTAAGTATTTTTAGTGTCACCCAGTTGTTACAGGAACATTCTGTTGACAGCATAAATAAGCAAAGTAGCAATTGGAACGGAATCTTCGTGATTTTTGACCGTTCCTCGGATTCCTGCGTTTAGCGGAACATGACGTTGCCTTTCTGTTGATGGTTTACGTGTTTGGAACATATTTGCCCAACGGAAACGTAGCGTCGGAAGGTGTTTATGACCCTTGCATGGAGTAGGCACTAACAAGGGTATATTTACCACGCGCTTCCATTGACTATACATTAACGTACCGGGTTAGTTAGTTGCCTTAACCAGACAAGCGTCATAAATTACATGAACCTTCCAGCTTTTATTATGTGATTGTACAGGATGGTGTTGTTAGTAAAGAATATTTATACATGGGACCAGATGCCATCAAAGAATTTGCACATAGAATATAAAATGAGTACCATAACATAGCATCTAATATCTTATTAAAATCAAAACCTATGTTGCCTTTAACAGAGGATCAGATTGAAGATTTCAACAATGCAGAAAAATGCCCGGTATGTGATTCTGAATTTTCAGATACAAATATCAAGGTGAAACACCATTCTCATACAGATGGTAAATTCAAAATGGCCCTGTGTAATAGCTGTAATATTAAGATCCAGAGACCAAAATTTGTCCCTATATATTGCCATGGTGCATCCAATTATGATTTCCATCATCTGATCAGGTACGAGGGGTTTGATAAGCAGAATTTAAATATTTTAGCAGAAAATGATGAGAAATATATTGCCATTAGCAAGATAATTAAAGTTAATGGTGTTCCTATTACTTAAGATTTCTTGATTCATACAGAATTTTATCGGCTAGCCTGGCTACACTGGCCAGTCAATTATCTGATGATCAATTCAAAATCACATGTGCTTTGTTTCCAAATCAGGACCTGAAATTAATTTGGCGGAAGGGTGTATTTCCATATGATTATGTTACAGATTTTTCTAAATTTGATGAGTGTTCCCTGTCACCACAACAAGAGTTTTACAGCAAAATCAGAGCATCTGGAATCACTGATGATGATTATCACCATGCCCAGTTGATGTGGAACAATTTAAAATGCCAGACATTTGGTGATTATCACAAGGCATATTTAAAACTTGATGTGGCTCTCTTAGCTGATATACTTCAGGCATTCAGAAAATCTTCCATGCAAAATTATAAACTGGATCCAATGTATTTTTACAGTGCACCAGGCCTAGCATGGTCTGCAATGTTTTTGAATACTAAAATGCAATTGGATCTGATCCAAGATCAAGATATGTATCTGTTTATGGAACAATGTATAAGAGGGGGCATGGTGCAATGCTCTCAGAGATATGGCAGAGCAAATAACAAATATATTCCTGATTATGATCCAGCACTGCCATCAAATTATATACTGTATGTAGATGCCAACAGCCTCTATGGTTATGCTATGATGGATAAACTGCCATATGCAGGGCTTGAGTGGGTTGAAGATTTCAATATTGAAGATCTTAAGGATTTTGATGACATTAACTATGGCCTGTTCTTAGAGGTTGATCTGACAATTCCAGATAATTTACACAAGATATTTTCTGATCTGCCCCCAATTCCTGAGGTTGAGTGCTCACCTGGCTCTAAACAGAAGAAACTGATGATGACACTGGAGTCAAAACAGGGTTATGTCATATATTACAAGAACCTCCAGTTCCTAATGAATCATGGTGTTCAAGTGACCAAAGTTGGAAAAGTTTTGAGGTTCAGGCACTCAAGATGGTTGAAGCCATATATTGATACAAACACAGAGCTTCGAACATCTGCAATGAGCCAATTTGATAAGGCCTTGTTT
The DNA here is from genome assembly GCF_977018435.1 of Lepisma saccharinum. Taxonomy (NCBI): domain Eukaryota; kingdom Metazoa; phylum Arthropoda; class Insecta; order Zygentoma; family Lepismatidae; genus Lepisma; species Lepisma saccharinum. Next base: position 43,407,009 of record NC_139239.1, on the reverse strand, counting down.
AAATTGATGGTCAATTCTGTGTATGGCAAAACCATAGAAAATGTCAGAAAACATACTGATGTTAAAATAATTACTGACCCCAGCCTGAGCAAAAAATTGATAGCAAAACCTAATTTCAATTATAGAAGAATTTATGATGAAAATATGGCACTCTTCAACATGAAAAAAACAAAGATTAAGTTTGATAAGCCTATTTATGTAGGGGCTGTGATATTGGAATTGGCCAAATTACATATGTTAAAACTCTATTATGATGTGTTGAAGCCTATTTATGGTGATAGTGTAAAACTGATGTACATGGACACAGATAGTTTTATTCTTGATATTCAGACAGAAGATATTTTTCAAGATATATCACAGCCTGAATTAATTAAATATTTTGATACCAGTGAATTGCCAGGCCATCTGAATATTCAACCCCACAACAAAAAGGTGCCTGGCAAGTTAAAAGATGAGAGACTTGGTGATGTTATTGTTGCATTTGCTGGGTTAAGGGCCAAGATGTACAGTTTTGAAACATGTGCTGGTGTTGTTGCCAAAAAAGCCAAGGGCATTGGCAGAGTTACTGTTGACAAAGAGCTTGAATTTAAAGATTATGAAGATTGTCTCAAATCATGTAGCACAATCAGAACATCAGAATGCAGAATTCAGAGTGTGGATCACTTATTGACTACAAATATTGTAAGAAAAGTGGCTCTGGACCCACATGATGATAAGAGATGTATTGTATCATGTGGCATACATACTCTACCATGGGGTCATTGTGATTTGAAATAAATAAACATGCCTATGAACTTATTTGGGTTCAAAAAACAGGCTATTATGGACCTGCCAACACCACAACCCTCTTCTGATATAATATCTAAACTAAGTGGTTTCTTAATTATTCATCTGAACAGCATACTTACAGATGTTGATGATGAAACAGGTAAAATATTGTACATATTTAACAATAATTTAAATCATTACCAATTACCTGTAGGTGGTCAATTACAATTTATTACAACCCCAGAGGGTAATGTCAAGATTTCTATAGGCAAAAATATTTACAGGATAAAGCACTCAAACATGATTTCTGGCACTGTTTATACTGTTTCTGCTGGTGATTGTTTATATATTGAGGTCCCGGGATCCTATGACAAGCTTATACTTTTTTTATAGAATTAAGAATTAGATATTCAATAATAAATAACCACTAAATCAAAATGCCTAATGATATATTTGGCCATACAAGACATGAAGATCACAGTGATGAGATTTTGATGCTTGATGTCAGAGTAAAAAAATTAAGAAGTGATTTACAAGCTTTACAAACCACACTCAATGCCAGTCTTCAACTAGAAATTACAAATTTACAATCACAATGCATGGACCCTCTTCTTAAAATTGACTCAGAACTTAAATTATTGCTTCAGTAATATACTGATTTGGCCACATTGGATAATTTTCAAAGTTTAGAAGAAGCTGTAGCAGCTCTTCAAGCCAAATTTAAGACCCAGGCCACCAACTCTGAGCAATTGAAACAACAATTGGAAGAGCAGATTAATAATGTCCAGGCACAGCTCCAAACAATTGTCAAAAACATAAAATCACAAGAAGATTTTGATCTAGTGATTTCCACTCTAAAGGAACAGATTCAGTCACTCCAGATACCTAATCTGGACCCTCTGAACAATGCCATAGCCGAGGTTAAAGAAAAAATTGAGACACTTGAAAATTTTATGAACAAATTGCCATCTTCTGATGCTTTGAGTGCAATAACTCGGAGTGTTGCCAACATTAAGCTGCAACTTGAAACATATGAAGATTTTGGAAAAATTCAAAGTACCATAACCCATCTTGAGGGTACAATAGCAGCAGTGCAAAGTGATTTGACAAATGTACAAGAATCTCTAGAATCTCATCTTCTTGGTATTGTAGATACTATTGTCAGTGTCCAGCAACAGATCACAAAACTTGAAAACCTCAACACTGAATCTGAGCTATCTCATTTTCATCATTTGATTGATGATATCCAAACAAAGCTTGAAATTTTACAACAATCAACACCTACTCAGGCAGATATAGCCCTGCTCCAAGATGCTATGCGTGGTGTGGTTGATGCTTCTGAATTAAATGATGTGAAATTGGCACTTGAATCTTTGCAGAATACTGTATCAAATCTGCCTACATCACAGGAACTTAAAAATATTAAGAGAGCTGTGAATCGCATATTGAAATCAGAAGATATCAAGAATATCCAGACAGAGATGATCAAACAACTTACTCAGACAGTGGCCACTCTACCAACTAATCAACATATTAATGAACTGCATGCCCTGTTTGAGGATATCAGAAGACAAGTCCATGATCTTACAGCTCAAAATTCAAAATTGGCAGTTGTTGAAAATTTACAGCAAATTGTAGCTAATATCAAGCAACAGCTAGGGACCATGGAATCCAATCAAGCAAATGCTTTGTCTGTTTTTGCCACCCAGCTACAAGAGATTGTGCAACAATACAAGAAACTTGTTGTGGACATAAAGATCAAGCCAGGCCATGATGATGTTGTTAGGACTATCAATGAGCACCTTGAATCTGTAACAAGTAGATTGCTTACAGCAGAAAAAGAAATAACTGGCATAATTGAAAATCCTAAACATACAGTAATTCTTGAATTGTACAGTATCCCCAACAAAGAATATGATTCACCATTTACACCAGGTGGCAAAATATATATGCTGTCCCCTGCACAATTTTATTACCAGTTTTTTGTTGGGGGCACACTTAGACCAATCAAGATCAAATATTGGCTACAACCACAGGCACACCACTACCCTACCTTATCAATAACAAATGCTGACAACAAACCAAAAATCACCAGTGTAGAGTTAGAGGATTTTACAGACCCCAATACATTAGAAACAGCCTATGCTGAAGATGATGGCTTTCTGGAATTTTATATACAAATAGGAGACAAACTGTATTTAGAAAATCCTGTAGTATCAGCTGCTGAACACCCTATAGTTGCAATATTCTTGTTTACATATTATGTCTAGACAAATTATTGTTGATGAATTACACAGACATGCCAGACATAATTATAAGAGACTGCCAGTAGTTACAAAAGGCATAGATGATTTATGGCAGGGTGACTTGGTGGAAATAGCAAGTGGACAGCTGAAAAATTTAGACAAAATTAACAAGGGCTACAAGTATCTACTTACTGTCATAGATACATTTTCAAAATTTGCCTGGGCTGTGCCACTCAAATCCAAGACTGGAAAATGTGTTACAGAAGCCTTCAGGACAATCATCAATCAGAGTGGAAGATCACCGCGCTATTTGCAAACAGATAATGGCAAAGAATTCTATACTTCAGTGTTTCAACAATTTATTAAAAGCCAGTCAATACAACATTACTCGAGTTACAGTTATCTCAAGGCCTCAATTGTAGAGAGATTCAACAAAACACTAAAAAATCATATGTATAAACAATTTACCCTGCAAGGTAATTATAAATGGCTTAATATTCTTCCAGAACTTCTACATAAATATAACAACTCGGTCCATTCCACAATCAACATGAAACCCTCTGAAGTAACTTCATCTGATGAGCAAAAATTGATCAATACTGTTTATTATCCTAGATACCAGCCAACAACAAGAAAAGCCAAATACAAGGTGGGTGATCAAGTAAGAATCAGCAAATATAAGCACTTATTCAAAAGAGGCTTTACCAGAAACTGGAGCACTGAATTATTTACAGTGGTTCAAGTTAAACCTGGGACTCTTAACACATATATAATAAAAGACCACCGAGGAGAAATTCTCAAAGGAAGGTTTTATGAAGAAGAACTCAGCAAAACTAAACAGCCTGACACATATCTCATAGAGAAAATCATCCGCAGAAAAGGCAACAAGATACTTGTCAAATGGCTAGGTCTCCCAGAATACAGCTGGATCGAGGCAAACAAAGTGATAATATGAACACCTGGGATGTTATAAAAAGGCTGCCAGAGCCTGAACAGCAGATTAAGAGAAATGGAATGCTGCTTCCTGATAATATTAGGTGTCTTATTGTTGGGCCATCGGCTTGTGGTAAAACTACACTAATGATTGATAATTTTTTATTGGCACCCAACTGGTTAGACTGGAAAAACAGGCACTTGTATGTCTTCTCTAAGAGCTTAGAACAATTAAAATATCAGCAGTTGATGAAGCTATATGATGGACTGGATATAGCCACTTTTGAATCAGATGTTAAGCCACTCCATGAATGTCTTGATAACTCTGTTGTTGTGTTTGATGACATTATACTGGATAATCAAAACAATGTTAGAAATTTCTTTACACAGGGGCGACACAAAAACATTGATTGCTTCTACCTGGCACAGACTTTTTCTAAAATACCGAAGCAGCTGATCCGAGACAACAGCAATTTTATATGTGTGTTTCATCAAGACCATACCAACCTCAAACATATACATGATGAATATGTAGGTGGGGACCTGAGCTACAATGGTTTTTCTAAGATTTGCAGCAGGTGCTGGAATCAGGACAGCTATGGGTTTGTCACAATTGATATGACAAGAAAAGCCAATAGTGGTAAATACAGAAATAAAATTAACAATTTTCTAGACATTGAAACATATAAATAAACATGAAAAGGCCAATAATTGATGATCTTAAATTAAGAGATTATCTTGTAAAAAGATTTAAAGGATGGAAATCAGAGAACCGAGGAATCTATGAAAAACACAAGCAAACAGAACAGCCTATTATTGATGCTATTAGTGAATTAGGTAAAAATATCAAAACTGTTACAGAGCAAAATCAAAATTTAATCACAGAGCTTGTACCTGTAGCTGCAAGGAACATATTAGATTATCCAATCACCCCACTTTCAAGTATTCATACACCTAGTCCTGTTGCTCCTCGAAGAATTGAAGCTACTCAGGATCCTATTGAATTGGGTCTTCTTCCTCAAAAATATTTAAGCACACCTAAAGACAACAAAGATGAGGTCTTTGGCTTATATGCTGACACAGAGCGTGATGGTAGCATCAAACATAGAATTGGCAATTTTAGAGTAACATTTATGGGAGATGATCTGATTGTATATTCAGAATCTCATGTTGGTGAAAAAGGTGGTTTTGTTAAATATCCTGGCACACCTGGATTGTGGGAACTGATGACTAGGAAAAGGCCTGGCAGCTATACAGATCAAGACTATGAGCATTACAAAGAAATATTAATAAAATCAGATGCTCTATACCAGAACAATGATCCCACACAAAAAAGAGTCAAGTCTAGCAGTGGAGCAAAATACAACAACTTAATCAAGCCCATATGGTCACAAATCAAGACAGGTAGTGGGATCAAACAATACAACACCCTGCCTAAAGAATTTGTATGGGTTGATGATGTCAGGAAACTTGCAGATAGGTTGCTGGTCATAGCTAGGGAAGAAAATGCTGGCAACCACAATTTTTACAATGAAAAGGTTGGAATTATGGACATGATAAGCACCAAATTGTCTAATTTTATAGTGAATGACACTAAGGGGATTGGATATCTTATAAAAATTATTAATACTCTACCACCTAAATTTTGGAATATCTCTGAGGGCCGGGGGTTGGTTAATGACATCATAAACAAGCTGCCATTTGAACTACACATTCCAGGCTATCAGTATTGTGGTCCCGGTACAAAATTGGACCATAGATTAAACAGAGGTGATCCTGGTGTTAATCCCCTAGATGCTGCTTGTAGAGACCATGACATAGCATACAACACACATTCTGATCTTGATAAGAGACATGTTGCAGACAAGAAATTGGTAGATTTGTAAGCAAAGATGCTTCTTTAAGTGAAAGAATATCAGCATTGGGGACCACCATAGCTATGAACACCAAACAAAAACTGGGGTGGGGGTTGTGAATATGTATATAATAAACCTAGGATGAAGGCCAAGGGTGTTATGTATCAGATACCTTATGCAGGTCTTAAATCTCTTAAAACTATTGATAGTCTTTTAACCAAAAAGCAGCACAAGAAAAAAAGCTCTTGTCTTGTCAAGGGCCATGGTATGAAATTATTACTTAGTACCCCCCAATTAAAAAAATTACAGCAATCTAGAAAAAAAATCACATGTGGGTGGATTTATATTTACCATCCCGGCCATCTTAGCAGCACTTGGGGCTGTGGGGAGCTTGGCTGGGGGATCAGCTGCCATAGCAAAAACAGTAATAGATGCCAAGAAAAATAAGGCAGAATTAGATGAAATAAAACGCCATAACCTGGCCATGGAGAAACAAGGCAAAGGTGTTAAGAGAGCCATGAATAAGTTTAAAAAAAACAAGAGCCGCTTACAAACCAAGATATTGAAGCTTTAATCAAGCCACTGGGCATCAAAAATTTTAGAGGTGTGTACATGTCTGATTCTTTACCAGAACAACCACTCAACAAAGAGTGTGGCATAGTTAATTTGGATAAGTACAAAAATCAGGGCACTCACTGGATCTGTTATCTTAAATATTTAAAAGATGAGGCATTTGTGTTTGATTCATTTGGAGGTGTTCCACCTGAAAATTTAGTAAAATATCTAAAATCAACTAATCTTTATTACAATAATGCCCGTGTTCAAAATTTCAAAGATATTAATTGTGGACATCTGTGTTTATCTGTTCTTAGATATATGTCTCAAATAAATAAACCATCAATTGAAGATTTTCAAAAGACCCTGTGGTATCTGAAACATCATGGGGGTATTCCATCTCACCAGCCAAAATTCAATATTGAAACTTAGATTACATGATGATATAGTGCATCCCAAAACAATAGCTCTCAGAGCATTTTATGGCATGTACTTGATCCCTAATATTACACACCACAACAACACAATTGCAGTTGGGGATCAAAAAATTGTCATCACTCCAGGGCAGTATAATCTCTCTACTTTAAATGCTCAGTTACCCAGAGGTGTAGCGTTAACTCAAAATTCTGTCACTCACAGAGTAGAGATTGTGTCTGCTACAGAAACAGTGGATCTGGGTACTATAGGAGAGCTGTTAGGCTTTGAGAACAACACAAAACTTGAACCAGGCATCAAACACACTGCTATGAATATACCTAAATTCTTAGCCATAGAGACTCTGAATATTCACTGTAATGTGGCCGAGGGTATGATCACCAAATCAAATGGCATAGGCACTCACAAACAAACTGGCATCATTGCAACATTTAAACCTAACTCTGAATTTATGGAGCCCATCATCTACACTCCATCACCAACATTATATTTTCCTGTGTGCCATAATAGAATAGATTACATTGAGTTGATGGTCACTAATGAAAAAGAAGAATTAGTTGATTTTGCTGGAGCCACAACAACTCCTATCATAGAGATTAATATTTAAATAAAAATACATACAAAAAAATGGAAAATATTGAGAGTTATGAGCTACAATCATTCCCCCCAAACCGGAGGACCTTTGCAAATTTAAATCAACCCAACACAGAGATTGAGGTTGATCTTGATGTAGGGGATGGATTTATACACCCTCACAGAGCAGATCTATACATCAAATTTGATGTTGTAAAGCTCGATGGTACAGATTATCCGGCAAATTCAAATATAAGATTGGTGGATAATTTTGTGCCACATCTGTTCTCTGAAATTGAGATCAGAAAACATGGTGTTGTTATAAACAGAATAGATTATCCGGGTATTACCTCCACAGCTTTGGCCACACTAAAATTATCCAAAACCGAGGCTTCTTACTACAAAATAGGTGGATTTGAGGCTGGTGATAAAATTATATCTAAAAGCCACACAGTGCTGTTCCCCATGCGCCTGTTGCCAGGATTCTTCTCAGATTACAAAGATATTATGTGGAAGGGTGGTTTAAGAATTACATTTAGAAGAGCTGCCAATGATAATAATGCTTTGATGAGGTACAGTACATTAAACTCTACAGGGGAAGCTCTGCCTAATACCCTACCTGATGAGGGCAAGTGCCTTATTCAGACTATGGAGCTAAGAATGCCAGTTGTTGAATATGAGGCCAGTTATGCTCTTAAATACAAAGCTGATATAACAAAAAATCCACAGGTTCCTTTACAATTTTATACATATCAATGTGTACAGAAGCCCGCCACTGGTACCTATTATGAGTTTGATGCTACAAATTCATTCTCCAGTATACAATATGACATGCCAGACTTTGTGGTGGTACTGTTTCAGACTGGAAGCCACAATAATCAGGAAAAAAATTCAAGTAAATTTGATAGCTGCAACATCAAGAACATTTATCTTAAAAATGGCAGAAATGAGGTATTTCCTAGAGAAAATTATAATTTAGACATGTCCAAGGATGATTTTCTTAAATTATATGAAGCATTTACAGCATACAAAAGGGTCACTACTGGCAATACTGACATGTATTACACACCAGATGAATTCAAAGCACAGAGACGCATGTTTGTCATCAACACTTCAAAAAGGAAACAAATTGTGGTTAATGACAGGACAAACATTAAAATTATCTGTGAATTCCACGATACACTCCCTGCAGACACCATATGTAGTGTTATTCTCATAGGTGAAAAATCATATGTTTATGATGTAAGAAATGAGAGAGTTACAGAGCAATTCTAGAAAGTCTCTGCATATTACATTGTTTTAATATTAGATAAACAAATTGAACCTGGTATCCAATTGAACTTAAACCGGAAGTAAATATTTGTGGGTGGGTATGGGTTTTATGAGGATTTTGGCTTAATTTCAAGTGTATCCAAAACAATATCAAGAGGGGCATATTTTTAACAAGCTTATGGACAGCAATCTGGCTGATGCAACTTTTGTAAGTGTGGGCAAATCAATCTGAGGGGGCTCATCATTTGTACACTGTAGTTTCGGGAAATTCCCGAGGGCATTTTTACAAAAATCTTGCGTTAGACAGGGTGCTACACTTGAGCAAAAAAAATATATGGGCATGTTGAGCTAGGTTTAAGTGTAGCCAAATCTGCTTGAGGGGGGCTCATCATTTGTTGAGTTTATAATACCACAAATACAACTACTAACCCGTCTCGTCTCTAAAACTAGACGGTGGAGTATATCTATCTTACCGAATGCAGTACCTTTCGCCAACGGTCACACCTCGCTGAATATACCGGTTCTCGTCCGATCACCGAAGTCAAGCAGCGTCGGGCCTGGTAAGTACTTGGATGGGTGACCGCCTGGGAACACCAGGTACTGTTGGCAACCTTTTTTTAAAGCTAATAATGACCTTTTTTGAAACTTGAAGTCAATCAATCACCCACAGTTTTTGAGGAATCGCTCCCCGAAGATCCGACTTTTTTAGTTTTTCTGCGAGGATACCTTCCTGCCACATTATTTGATGTATTTTATGTGCGTTTTTTGTTTAAAAACCCAACCCTGCACAAAATTTCCTTCTCTGCCTTTTAGCTTTAATGTTAACACATCTCTCGAAGGTTGTTAAAGCACATTTTCTCACTAAGATTACAATGAAATGTATCATTATTTGGTGTAGTAACAATTATGTTTCATCTACACATTCTTGGCAGTGCACACAAAACGAGACATAACCCGTCTCGTCTCGAAAACTAGACGGTGGAGTGTATCTATCTTTCGCCAACGGTCATACCGCTCTCAATATACCGGTTCTCGTCTGATCACCGAAGTCAAGCAGCGTCGGGCCTGGTAAGTACTTGGATGGGTGACCGCCTGAAAACACCAGATACTGTTGGCAACCTTTTTCTTATTTTACGTTGATAGTGACTTTTATTGTAACTTGAAGCCAATCAATCACTGACAGTTTCTTCAGAATCACCTTTTTTATAGCTGTCAGCAAATAATATATTTAAAAAATGTATGTTAATATATGTCATCTTCCGTAGTCGAGCGGGTTAAGGCGTTCACTCGTCTTGAGATCGTTCGCTGCGGGACGGCGTATGTTCGAATCCGGCTCTGGTCGGAATTTATTCGGCCTACGTATAGGGCCGGTGGCAACCCACCATCGTGAGGAAATTGGAAAGCTCCGAGTGAGTGAGCGTAACCCTGTCGATAAGACCTACAACAACGGGTGGGGGTTCGTCGGGCTGATCACCCGTCACCCCAATACTGGTCTAAGATCTCCACGCGATAATAGGTGACGGAGGAACAGTGTGGGAGGGAGACCAGCAGTCGGTAGGTAAGCCAAGGCCCTTCAAGGGTGGAAGCGCTGTGGGTTATGTTATGTTATGTTATGTTATGTTAATATATATGAAGATCTGGGAAGCCGATGTTTTTTAGTTTTTTTTCTTATCATGCTGGGTTGAAGGGTGCTGTCGTACTTCAGCCGGCCGCCATAATTGCGGAGGAGAGTGGTGCCTGGATCCGCCGTGTTTCTCTCCGTACGTCCTTAGTTGGTAGTTTTCGGGAGAGGATACGTGTCTACGTTCTTATGGGGTGTATATTTTGTACAATATCCTTTCACTGCTCTAAATTTGAATCTCTATCTTATAGCTTTGTCCTCCTCCGTAGTCGAGTAGCTTAAGGCGTTCACTCGTCTTGAGATCGTTCGCTGCGGGACGGCGTATGTTCGAATCCGGCTCTGGTAGGAATTTATTCGGCCTACATAAAGTACCTGTGGCAACCCACCATCGTGAGGAAATTGGGAAGCTCCGTGTGAGTGAGCGTAACCCGGTCAAGAAGACCTACAACAACGGCTGGGGGTTCGTCGGGTTGTTCGCCCTTCACCCCAATACTGGTCTAAGATCTCCACGCGATAATAGGTGATGGAGGAACAGTGTGGGAGGGATACCAGCAGTCGGTTGGTAAGCCAAGGCCCTTCAAGGGCTGTAGCGCTGTGGGTTATTATTATTATCATGTAGCTTTAATGTTAACACATCTCTCGAAGTTTGTTAGAGCACATTTTCCACTATGATTACAATGAATTGTATCATTATTTGTAGTACAAAAACGTATGTTTCTTCTACACATTCTTGGCATTGCCCACGAAAACGTGAGTGGTCCCGACTCGTATCGAAAAGTGGAAGGTGGCCTATATGTAACTTACCGATAGCAGTGTCTTACGCCAACGGACATACCGAGCTAAATATATCGGTTTTCGTCCCAAAACAGAAGTGAAGCAGCGACGGGTCTGGTAAGTACTTGGATGGGCGACAGCCTGGGAGCACCAGGTACTTTTGGCAACCTTTTTGCTTTTTTAATGATTATAATGACCTTTTTTTGTAATTTGCAGTCAATCAATCACAAACATTTTTTGCAGAATCGCTTCCCGAAGCGATTTATGTGCGTTTTTTGTTTTAAAACCCAACCTTGCACTAAATTTCCTTCTTTGTCTTTTACCTTTAATGTTAACACATCTCTCGAAGGGTGTTAAAGCACATTTTCTCACTATGATTACAATGAAATGTATGATTATTTGGTGTAGTAACAATTATGTTTCATTTACACATTCTTGGCAGTGCACACAAAACGAGTCTTAACCCATCTCGTCTCGAAAATTAGACGGTGGAGGGTATCTATCTTACCGAAAGCAGTACCTTTCGCCAACGGTCATACCGCGCTGAATATTCCGGGAAGCGATGTTTTTTTTAGTTCTTTTGGGCAATCTCACGGCGATGCGTTACGCATGCACGGTACAGAGGCACATTGAATTCGGCTCAATATAAATGAATCAGCCTCTGTAGTTCTTTGGGCGTGTAAAGAGGTCACTTGTGTGAACGTTCTTACGGGCTGATGTGCGGAATGATGAGATTTCCCAACACTTTCGCTTTTGGCACTTACAACGTTTACCAATTTTAATCCTCAATTAGTAGTCTTTCTGTATTATTTTCTGCAGATAAAGTTTATTCGTGGTGAAGAGTAATGAATGGGATGATTAGAACAGGCATTGCCATCTACACCGCAGGGAACGGTGTAGACTGGTTTTTCTCAAGGTACATTTATTTTTCTTGCATAAGTAACAGTTTCGTATGTAGATATACCGGATGGGCCAGACCCAATTAGGCAGTTTTTGATTAGATGTTAAATTTTTTTTATTTTATTTTTATTGACAAATGTTAACAATTCCAATGGCTACAAAATGGTTACAAAAATGGAATCACACAAACATAAGTCGTTGATTTTCAAGATAGTGGTTGACCTGGGCACCATGTAAGTCTACACACGCTTGTAGACGCAAAGCAACATTTTCACACGCCTTCCTACACATGTTAACCGGAACATTCTTGAACTCCTGAACAATCACCTCACGCATATGTTGCTCACTGTCAATGGAATTAGCGTACACCTTGTGTTTGAGGTAACCCCAAAGAAAAAAGTCTGGTGGGTTGGTGTCGGGTAATCGAGCTGGCCACTCCACAGTCCCTCGACGGCCAATCCAGAGATCAACCTTGTTCACAGCATACCGTATGATGAAGTCATCTATTGCTGCATCATATATGCTCTATTCCCTTCTGCGATTTCTCAAAGATAGAGATCTGGTGCAGATTCAGATTCATTATTGTTCAGAGTATTAGAATAAATAATGATCCAAAAAATTACCTTGCCATGTTCTCTCGTCTCCATTGTTGCAGCATCAACCCTTTCTTTCTTCTTTTTTTATTTGCTTCTGCGCTCTCTTGGATACATTCCTGATTTTTTCCTCGGCTTCATGTTGCAAACTCCACTAAAAGGTGAAACGCACACGACACTTCTGTAGCAGTTACAGTCTGGCCACGGGAGACAAAACCATCTGGAAGGACTATTCCAAACGCGAGAAGGGAAGGTAGAAACACGCTGTAAACAATGCTGTGATATCTAATCTGTGTGCCTTCGCTTGTGTAGTTTTATTTTCGCTCGCTGTGTTGTGTTCGTGATAGCTCTTACAGTTCGTAATAAACCGTTTCGAAGTGGAACAAAGACAATTCTGCACAATCAGTGGCGTATCCAGAAATGTTTCGGGGGGGATCTTAACGAAATATCTTATGAATAATAATATTAATAGTAATAATAATAATAATTTTCATGATGATATTTTAACTGAATTAAAGTAATACTAATTCCAATATATAAATTAATTTATTATTATTACGTGACTAGGTAAAAATGCAAACAGTGTATTTTCATTATGTAGCTCACCTGTAGTTAAAAGTAGAAACATTTACCTAAGAACAAGTGCCTGGCAATTAAATTAATGTCAAATAGAAGAAGAATTGAATACTATTGCATAACGAAATAAATGTTAGATACAGTGACGTTTCTGATTAATATTGTATACATATTGTCATGAGTTGTAGTATGCATAAACCATCTTTGTAATATCATTCAAAGCCGTACGATTCCAATATAATCCTTGTCTTTCAATAAGTTCAGTCTCTTCAGATAAAGTCAACAACCATCATATACAACAAATGCTAAACGAGTATTGTTATTATTTTATTACTTGGTAATCTTTTCGTTTGGGGGAGGGGGTCCAGACGCCCTAAATAAATCCTTTATGTCTTTCAAAGCCTTATGATCTCAATCCTAATCATTGCCTTCCAATATATTCAGAGTAAAAATAGTAGTACTTGATAAGTATTTCGGGTGTTATACTTGAAAGCCGTATGATATTTATAGCTACGCGTATAATCCTTCCCTTCCAATACGCGTTCAGAGGAAATTATCCATCTAATATGCAAAAATTGCTAAAGGAGTATATTTACGTTATTTAATTTTAGTACTTCATAATCCTTTGGGGGGGGGGGGTTCCGGCCCACCAGCAAATTTGTTCTACGTATTACGTATTATAGTGTAATATTTGCCAAGGAGACCGGTTTAATTGATTACTCAAAATAACGTTACTGGTTTACGTACGTACAATGCAAACGTCTAATGCAAAGCGATAAATATTTTCCCATTTGATGATGTAGTAAACGGATAGGTTTTATTTATATTTCATTCTGAACACTTCCACAATACGTGAACGTCTCTGTAGTTATTTTGCCGGCGATTTTGTAGCTCTTAAAACTTCATTGTTGTTTCTGCAGCAGACGATTTTCTCGGAGCCCACTTCTTGCGCCAAACACACTTGCTGCCGTCACCCATATTTTGCAATTGAACACGTCCATTTGATGCATGCACACTTCCCTGTCACTTGCGATCGTGTTTTGTCTTCACGAGCTATTTTGTTGTATCCCTCCGCGTTCTACTGAGGGTGGGGTTTAGAACGCTTCTAACTATCTGCACGAGGTGTCGCTACAGTGCAGGGACACTTTTACGTATTGCAAGGGTTTCGTTTTCCTCAAACAGTCTCAAAATAGGAAAACTGACTTTTACAGTGATGATGTTAATGTCAAGTACAATGAACATTGTATGGCCCCAACAAAACAGTTTTCCATAAGCTTGTGTGGTTAACGAGATAATTGCATGTGAAAATTACGGTTTTTCCCCTTTTGTATGCCCAATTTACTTATTAAGCAGGGTCTTTTTAAAAATTCTGCTTTGTAGGAATTACGCAGCCATATTTTCTGAAGGATAGAAAACAAACCCCGAGGTCCTATCTTTGCTCGTAACTGAAAAATCTGTTCATAACGGAACGTCTGCACTGCACGTTTTCGTCGCTCTATGAAGGAGCCTTAAGAAATTAGCATTCCCTCGCCTTGAGCTGTGCGCAGCACTTATATTGGCAAAATTAGTTAATAAAGTGATACCTTTACTGAATCTCCAAATAAACGAGGTATATTTATATACAGACTCGCAGATTGTTTTGGCATGGATTGCAAAGGACACAGAGACATGGAAACTCTTTGTGGCAAATAGAGTGGCTCAAATACAGGAATACACGCAGGTGTGTGATTGGCGGCATGTAAGGTCAAAGGATAATCCTCCTGATATGTTATCGAGAAGAGTCGAACCCCTGAAGCTAAAGGGAAACTCACTTTGGTTGAAGCCACTCAGATAAAGATCCTAATTTGGCCATCAACGAGATCAGTTTTGGAATGAATCCACCTATAGAAGTACCAGAACGAAGGAAGGAGAAAATAACCTCATTGGTAACTACCCACAAATCAGATGAAATTCTTACGAGATTCTCTAACCTTTTGAGAATGATAAGAGTTATGGCACTTTGTCATATTTTCATTGATAATTGCAAGGGACCCACGAAGAAAAATGTTTGTACTTCGAAACTGAATGACAAGGATTTGCAACGAGCCACAGATACGTGCATTAAAGTAACGCAATCCTCATTCTACGCGCAGGAAATATAAGACTTAACACACAAGAGAGAAGTTTCACCAAACAGTGGAATAAAAGATCTGTATCCATTTCTCGACGCCGATTCCATTATTCGCGTGGGCGGACGTTTACAAAACAGCGATCTTGCTTTTGAGGCTAAACATCAGATAATCTTGCCTTCTAAGACCCATCTTACAAGGCTGTTAATTGAATACGAACATCACAGATTACTGCATGCTGGAATACAGTTACTACTTTCCTCTTCCCGACAAAAATATTGGATCATCCGGGGAAGACAAATAGTTAAGCACACCATACACTATTGTATTAAATGCTATAGACTTAAATCAGAAGCTAGTAAGCAACTGATGGGACATCTACCGGAGCACAGAATCCGAACAGCTTATCCATTCATGT
Organism: Lepisma saccharinum; assembly: GCF_977018435.1. Lineage (NCBI taxonomy): Eukaryota > Metazoa > Arthropoda > Insecta > Zygentoma > Lepismatidae > Lepisma > Lepisma saccharinum. The sequence continues at coordinate 43,391,381 of NC_139239.1, read as the reverse complement.
ACAGTGGTGTAGACCACGCTGGGCCTATAAGGATAAAGACTGGAGCGCCAAGGAGCAAATATACGAGAAAATGTTTCATTGCACTTTTTGTATGTTTCTCAACGAAGGCTGTACACGTTGAAATTGTTACAGATTTAACAACCGAAGCATTTTTAGCTGCATTGAAAATATTTATATCCCGAAGAGGAAAATGTGCGGCCATTACAATGACAACGGCAGCAAAAAAATAAATTAAAAAAACAGTACTCTATCAAGAAATCAACACCAGATTGACGATGATCATACCTTGACCGCTAATGTGGATACCCCCTGACCGTGCGCGGACAGTGATTCAAGCTTTACAGCTTACAGGAAGACAACAGCGCTTGTTTCTGACTCAGGGTGCACTCTCCCAACCCTAATAGTGGAGTCGCCTGCCGCTACGTCACTTGACTTCCGGCAGGGATATTTTCCTGAGCGGTGAGCTGTACATCTCTATTTCTCTATCGTTTCCTCTTTATTCCATAATCTATCTCCTATCTTTCTTTTACTTTCCTTCGCTTTGTTTCCGATGGACCGTACTTGAAAGAAAGAGTTATGTAATAGTAAACACACTATTAACAAGGCACATAGCTACTGTATTTTGTATATTCGTTGACAGTAATGGAAAGTGGGGTTCAGACAGTAGCGAAGAATTAAATTATTTTGTTCATAATTCAATTTCATGCACTTTAATATAGTTCTTATCATGAGTTTTAAACTCAAGGAAGTACTGAACACTTTTCTTGGCTTACAAGTTCTTTGCAACTGACAAATGACTGGATTATACTTAATAACGCCCATGATCCCCATTTGGGGATCACACATATATTGCTTCACTGAGAATAATATATTGACAATTTTTTTTTCTTCTGCACACATGGACACATAATTGAAGGTTTTCTTGCATGACAAAACAAAGAAATAGTTAAAACATAAATTTTAAGTATATTTATAGATACAGTTATGTTCAAAAATGCAATATTTTCATCAGTCAGTTTTTTTCATTTTAAAAATAACTTTTAAATGTAGTTGTGTAAAGTTCTTGATTTTGATTTTTTTAACATAGCATGCTTATTCTTTCTATATTTCACCTTCATCAAGATCTTAATGTATATGAGACGCCATTTTGTTCTACAGCGTAATTTGTCGTCATCCCCAATTGGAGATCATGATCATTGCCATGTAAAAAAATAACTTTCCTGTGGATGTAAATTTCCCTTTTGTGTAACAATAAGAGTTCGGTCTTTTATTTCAATCAAACAAAAACTACCTATCAACATAAACATTCCTCTCCACAGTAAGCATAATGGACTCTCATAAAATCATCTATACTCTGTCCCGTATATCTTTGGAGCAAGGCCGAGAAGAAGGGGGAAACCTAGTGGGCAGAACAAAGAAATACACGCTGTTGCGAAGGCTGGTAACTGCAGTCGCTTTCATCCCCTCGATGCAATCCCATTCCCTCTCACGTCCTCATTGGTGAAGCAATATTACGTCAATACTTACACAGAGACTTGTTTTCTCCAGAGATAGACATAGAATTGTGCAATCACACTATAGTCAACAAATGCAACAATGGTGTTTCTCGGTTGAATCGTGTTAGATGCAACAATGAGTCTGCATATGTGTCTGATCTTGAATCAAGCTTTAGATCTTTTGGAAAACCCCGACTTTGTTGTTAGTGGCAGTGATTCAGATGAAGAACATAGTGGTACAATAGATATTGTGGAAATTCTGCCAGAAGACGTGAACATTATTTCAACGAAAACAATTGGGAATTTGTGCTACAGGAACTGTACGCATCAATCGAATGAGTAAGTTACCAGTAAAAAAACAGACAAAACACTGAAGAATGAACCTTGTTTTACACAGGATTTAAGATTTGACATTAGTAATGAGGTCCTTGCTATCACAAGGAAAGGCAACAACATAGTGAAAGTGATGTCAAATCATCACACACTGCATTCATTTCCGCAAGCGAAAAAATGAATGTGGCCATTCCCCAACCAAAAACAATTTCAAAATATAGCAAGCATAGCCTATGGGCGAAGTCGATCCTACTTGATTGGTCCATTCAGAAATATCGCACAAACGTTTGAGGGGGGAAGTGGCATTTTCCTTTGATAACAAATGCAATTGACATGGCTGTTGTCAATAGACATGTACTGTATTTATTAGTTCCAGGCAAAATGCCACTTCTCACCTTCCGTCGGATGATTGCTCGAGCATCATCGAGCTAACCTCTTTAAATGACATCAAAATCTCAGGGAGGCCATCTTATCCTAAAGGAGCAAAATTTATTCTGCAGAATATCGGAAAGATCTATTGGGACACTTCAAACAAAGAACTGAAGAGGAAAAGAAAATGGTGGAGTTTGCAAGAAAAATGTTGGCAAAGAGTTCAAGAAATGCAATGTTGGTTTGCAAGTCGGTGTCTCACAAATAGATATTTTAGTCAAAAACATAGCATGTTGATTGTTTTAACGTGTCGAACAAATAAACACTTCTGTAATTCCAACATTACTGCGTGTTCATAATAATACATCTGTGTTGTTTATCATTGTCAGTGGCGACGATTTGGTTAAAAAACTGGGGCAGTTTACTTTCCATTGGTAGATAATGTTTAGCATAGTGCGGGGATAATATTGACAAAAACTGGTGGGGCAACTTCCCCCCATTCGCCCCTAATCACTGCCACTGAATGTTGTTATACATCTATGTTATAAATCTATGTATTCATGTATGTTAAATGTAAGACGAGATCGGGAATTAGTTGTATAAATGGAAATTGAGATATGTTACTAATTTACATGCTATTTCCCATGATCCCCAAATGGGGATCAGCCAATAAAATGCTTTTATGAACAAACTATGAAATTTTTGTTCTCTCATAATAACATTCACACTCAGTTGGCCAAATGCAAACTTTTTAAAAAAAAAATTCAGAGAAAAAAAAATTGGGCGTTAATGGGTCAATGTATTGTTAGGAAAGTTTTCAACACATATGGAATAGAAATTATTTGATCATTCCGCACAAAGTTTTCCTGTGCTAATAAGGGCACTTTGACAAAATATCACCGAGATGTAATGAAAAATTAACATTGAAACATCTATTAAGATATGAAGCGATGATTTGCTAAATTGCTTTTCGTTTTCTTAGGTAACCTTTGGTCTCTCTCATACGATTAAGAAATCCCCGTATGGGAGAAACACATGGTTCCATGCAAAATGCATAGTGATTGAGTTGGTTAGAGTTTATAGAAAGCGATGTGAACTCAAGAATTTCATAAAAGCCTATCACCTTGTTTCTCTATAATTTGTCTTTTTTCAACTTAAGCTGTGCGGGTGACCTTTTCGAAACACACTCAAAATTCAATATCTCTCTAGTGAGCAGTAGTATATTCGTGCAGGGCAACGAGTATCTGGTGCCTGGAACTATAGTCAAGATTATCTTCTGTCTAGTTTGTGTTTTGTGCCTTTGTCCACAGATATTTGTTCCTTCAACCTCACCGTAGCCGTTATTCAAATTTAGCAGGAAAGCGATGTAAAATAAGCTAATCAGTACAATCAGCCACAGATTACTTTTCCGCAAATAGCTATGTTCTTTCTAGTTCATGCCGCTTTGAAAGTTGAGGTATAGTACAGTCAAATTAAAGTTTAACCTGAACATTATTAATAATAATAATAATAAACGAATCTCGTTGGGAAATGTAGTAGGGCTTGAGTTATATTTCTCACAAAGAGCCCCCAAAAATCCAGTTGCGGATTTTGGAGATATGACGTCATCAATATGGTCGTCGTTAGAATTTGTAGTGCAATCTTTGAACACGTATAACATCTTACAGAATAGTGATAGAACCTTCATTTTTACACCAAATGAATGAAAATCAAATCGACACTATATTGAATGAAGTACACCGTGCCTATAAATATACTGTCATACTTTAATGTGGTATTACGTCGCTTTGGATAATCGTATTTAAATGAAATTGGTGACATTTGAAAGAAAAACTCAAATATTTTTGTGCATGTCAACAATGGACACCAATATCAGCAATGGACAACAATGAACGAGATACGGCACAAAAGATTCACTTTAGGGGAGTCTCTTTCAACTTCCAAAATTGCATGTGGATTCTCACTCCCCCAAATCCTTACATTATGTCTGTTCACTTTTCCACCAACGTGGAATGTTGCCTCATCACTGAAAAATATTTTTCCTGTCAGATTTACGTTATCCTCCTTTTACTACATTTTGATGTTTTTCCTTCCTTCAATTTCCTAATAAGATTTGACTCCTGTTCCAAAATTCGACTGTATCCTCATCTTCCAAGTCTAAATTTACATTGTTAATATACAAATCAGGAACAATAGAATGTTCTGGATATCTGCTTAAAGTATCAGCTGCTTGATTTAAAGTTCCAGACACGTGATGAATATTGAAGTCGAAACTTTGAAGTTTTAACGACCATCTATTTAAACGAGAGTTTAATGTTTTATTGGACTCCAACCATGATAACGATTGATGATCAGCAGAGTTAGGATTTTTAGGGGAAAATTTCATTGAGAAAAAGGAAGGGAAAAGGTGCTAAAATAAGACCCAAAAAGGGACAAAAAAGGTGCTGATTGGGGCAAGAAAAAGGTGCTGATAATTATACTACTTATTAAAACTTTCCCTCCTATTTTATTAGTCTAAGCTATTCACTCGAAGCTGTGTACACATCACACACATAGGTTGTGTCACAGTTATTCACCAGAGTCTGGGAAAAACACAAAGCTGTTGTACCTTACAACATTAAGCATTTCTAAATTTTTAAAAGTGAGTTTGTTTCTTTTCAGAGATAAAATATCTTTATATAAGCTGAAGCTTCTCTCTACATCCACAGAAACAAGTGGGGCAAACTTAGTATTCCCTCGGAATGGCAACTCTGTGGAAGTGGCAAATTCCACAACGTCCTGATTCTTGTCAAGACTAGCCTCAAGTTTGTCTCTGGCAAAACCATCTAAAAGCCCCCTCACAGTAGTAAAGATATCCCATTGTTTTTTTTTATTTTCGACGCCTTGTTCTTCTAAGCTTTTGATGGCTGTCGACAGGTACTTGTAGGAATGTACACAAAACAGTTCTTTTTGCAAATCATCTATCTTGTCTGGGAGGAGAAGTTGTTGTGCCTTTGAAATTGCACCTGCGTCGGTTGAATCCAGGGAAAGCACAAACTCCTTACTTTTTTTCAAAATTTTCACACAGAAATGCAGCACACTCAATCCATGATCCCCAGCGAGTAATGATGGGTAAATGTGGCAGGGGCAGGCAGGTAGTTTCTCTGTAGGCAAGAATGCGACTCGGGGCCTAAAGGAGTATTTCCTTCAGATCAGATATGAACTCATTTACAATGTTGTATTCGTTCCTAATAGATTCAGAAACCCTGTGAAGGGTATGAGCCAAACAGGTTACATGCTTTAACTTAAGGAACAACGGCTTCAATTGGTTAAATGCCGAAAGCATGTAGGGAGCCTGGTCAGTAACTACAAGAACAACTTTTTCGAACTGAATTCCACTGGGCCACAGTTTTTGACAGAAATCCATAAATGACTGCATCACTGTACTGGCATTGGTTTCCTGCAACTCATACATGTTTAGTAACATGAGCTTAACTTCCTCACCTGTCAGAGAAAAAACCAAAATGTTCAAAACATATCGTTGCATTGAGTCTGTCGTCTCATCCAGAATGACACCTATATCGCAATCTGACACTTTCACCTTAATTTTACGAACAGTTTCTTCATACACAGGTTCAATATAGTTTTTCCTTAACATACTCTCATCGGGCACTGACAACCGTGTGTACTTTTCAAGGAACCCTTTCAAGGCCAGATGGTTCACCTTGTTGAGTGGAAAGAAGCTTGTGTAAAAGATGCACACAAGTCAACATTAAATTCCTTTAAATTTTGGTTCTTGGAAGAACACTGCTCAAATGCATTGCGTAAGAGAGGCTGCCGAGATTTACTTCCTTGCAGATTCTTGTTCTTTTGATGCTTAGAGATGGACATATGTTGCTGGATGCGATCTCTCTGGTGTTTTTCATCTAATGTGATTCCCGTATCACAAACCGTGCATCGAATAACAGTTCCATCACTTTCTATGAAGTCGTGCTTAAATTCTTGAGCCAGACTGAGAAATCGGGATCTGGGCACTTTCGGCATGGTAAAGTACATGCACTAACAGCATCTAACAGAGTGAAAAAGCAGGTAAGGCACTTACATCCACAAACAATATCTGTCCACTGCGCACACATGAAACGTGAAACCCACCACTTCAGAAACACATTGTTGCTTCACTGCTTCCAAGACCAAACTGCGTTTCCTTCTTCCTTCTATCTTAAAAAAAAAAAATAACTGCGATCTGGTGCATATCAGTAGCGGTCTTTCCATTGTTGATTTCAAATAGGCAACAATCAAGCACAGTTTAAATACATTCAATTTCAGTTAACAATGTGAAAACATCTTAAAGAGAAAAGTGTCGCGAAAAAATAAAATAAAAATTCAATGATTTGCTGAGGAAATATATTTAACAACACCAGTAAAAGGACACAAAAAGGGGAGGAAAAGCGATTAAGAACACGAAAAAGGGGGGAAATAGATAAATGTCCTGGAAAAGGGAGGGAAGGGGAAAGGTTATCAAAAAAGGGGAAAAAAAGGTGCTGGCAAATTAGCTCCATTCTCAGGTTGAGGCAACATTTCACACACTGAGTCCTTCCAGAGAGGTCTCACTTTCACTACGAAAAAAAGGTGCGCACCTAAAAATCCTAACTCTGATGATCAGTATATAGATTTACCTTGGAGCTTGCTACATAAATAAATAACTTTTCAAAAAGGATTGCTTAGCATTAGATTTCATGAATGCTCTACGATAGTTCATTACCTCGAAGTACTCTGCTAGCTCAGTTTTGGTTCATCACCACAACCTTCTTCTGGATCCCGCCACAGCACTGCTCCTATACCACGTTTCGAACCATCGGTGTTAATATTAAAAGTCTTTGTAAAATCAGGTTGAGATAATGCTTTAGGTGAGATAATTAACTGCTGTAACCTTTTGAATGCGTCATTATGAACCTCAGTCCAATTCCAAACATTCTCCTTTTTCAAAAGTTCATATAACGGTTGAACTATTTCTGCAAACTTCTCTATAAATTTGCATCTCCATTTACCAAGCCTAAAAATTTTCTCAACGCCCTTTTATTCGTAGGAGTAGGAAAATTAATTGTAGCTGAATTTTTACTAAGATCAGACATGATATTTGTACCAGATGCTATTTGACCAAGGATGCTTTCATGCAAACTTACATTTGGAAAACTTTATAGACATATTCACATTTTTAAGTTGCTGTAAAACTAATTCTACATGATGAAGATGTTCCGTTTTACTAAATATCAGAACGTCGTCCAAATAACATATCACGAAGTCACTAAAATCCATGGAGAAAATCTTGTTCATTCTATCTTGAAATACAGCAACAGCGGATCGAATGCCAAAAGGTAAATATCGAAATAAATATTGCCTTCCCCTATAGGAAAACACTGTATACTTATACGAATCCTCGGTTAAAGGTATTTCAAAATATCCACACGATAAATCAATCGATGAAAAATAATTTGCTCCCAAAAGGCGTTGTAGCGTTTTTCATGTATGGGTTCGACTCTTACTTGAGGTGTAATTACATGTTGATTTAATTTCCGGATGTCTACTACTGGCCTCCATAAACCTCCTTGTTTTGGAGCTATGTGTAACGGATTCAAGTACGGAGATGATTCTTGATAAATAATCCCCCATTTTTCTAACTCTTCCTCCAAAGCTTGTCTTTTAGACATAGGAATAGGATATGGAACACTAGTCACAGGCATCTGTGTGTCTACCTGGATTCTATATGGTTCAACATTAGCATGTCGTGGCTTTTCTGAAAACTGAATGTGGTATTTGCTTAACAGTTCAAACATTCGATCCTTCTGCGAAGCATTCAAAATTTCATTATCAGAAATACTTTCCTTAACCACTTCCTTTGAGGGAATGTACTCCGTTTCATCATTTAACAAAATATAATTAAATTCACAATTATTTATATCACTGCCATTATTATTATTTAACGTAATTTCCTTAGTTAAATCGGCACACAGTTCTCTTCCATTAGAGGTTACAAGTTTTAAATTTTGTTTTCTAAGGTCCAGAATTGCCTTATATTTTCTCAAGAACGGAATTCCCAAAATTAAATCTTCATTCAGCTCCTTGAGAACAAACATTTCTACAGGAAAATATTTATCAGCAATTTTAAGAGCAATTACCTTTGATCCTACAATCTTATATCTCCTTGATCCAGTAAAACCACAAAGATTTATGTCATCCACTTTGTCAAGTTTTGTGTTTCCAATTAACGTGGATAGTTTACACCAAAAATTGTGTATTAAAATTATTACTGTACTCAGGTCTATAATTACTCATTGTTCGTGTCACATAAGAATTAGCATCATAAGGCACACCTTGACCAGGTTGTACATAATTAGACTGATATCCATTACAATACCTGTTTCTGAGGAAATTTCTGCCTCTTACATTGGTTCCATTATTAAACCTATTTCCAAAGTTATTAGAATACATTGGAGTATTTCCATTTTGTTTATATCTCCTAAACGATTTGTTTCCACTTTCATTACCATTATTGCCAGGATTAAATTGACGATTACCATTATAATATGTTCGTCGAAAATTTCGCTGTTCATGACTAGATTCAGATGTTTGAGTAGACGAAGTAATCAAAGATTTGTCCCTTTTTAAGATTCACCTGTCGGACATTCAATTTCGATTTGGTTTGTTCGCTCCTTTTATAAGATTTTGAGACTTTGTCACTGTCAAATTCCTCTTCTGGAAGACACATTTGCCCCCTTCGGTTAGTTTTCACAACGTCTAGTTTTCTCAACATACTTGTAAGTTGATCTACAAAATGTAATTTCATGGCATGTTATATTATTAGCAACGTAATCTGGCAATTGACTAATAATAAGTTGGATAACATCAATATCTTGAGGATAATCTACAAGATTGCAGTAACTTGAATATGTTTTCAGAGCAAAAGTTTCTAAATTTCCATGTTGTCTCAACACTGCTAATTGTGACTGAATAACCTCTGTTGACGCGAACTGGTTCATAAACTTTTGAACGAAATCTTCGCATGAAGAAAATTGCCGTTTATGTGCTCTAAACCAATATCCTGCAGGATTTGTAAAGCACCGTTGCATGCTTTGTAATCTCAAATGTTTAGGAATAGCAATCAAATCCAAAGTGCTAGTCAATTGTTCTATATATTCTCTAGCAGATTGAACTTCTATTTTGCCGGAAAACTTAGGAAGATGATCTAATTCATTAATTTTTAAACACCTAGTTCTACCACTATCAGATACAAAAGGTGTAGACGTATTAGCTTGATTTCCAACTTGACAATTTGCATTTGGATTGAAAATGTAATTTCCCACAGATTTTTCTTGAGGACAAGTGCTAGTGTTATGTTGATCAACATGTCTAGAATGTTCTCCTACTTCTTTCCTAAAATCGTGTACATAACTTGTACGATGATCCTGGTTAGGTTCACGGCAAAGTGGAACATTGATCGAATCAGCAAGCTCATCACTTGTACACCAAGTACAAGATAAAGGATTACTCTGAAAAATTACAATTATCAAATGATGTTCGATGAATATTGTCACATACCGAGTTTGTCGACGTAACAGATCTAAAATGAAATGGATTTGTAACAAGACCTGTACTTAGGTTGGACGTACGCCTGCCTACATCATGAATAAAACTTTGAGCAACATGTGAACCACTATTATCTTTACACTTCCAAGTAACATGTTTACGAGAACGTGAACCTTTTATCAATCGTTTGACATGTGTTCTTTCCGACGAAGCTTGAGGCTCAGTATCTGATGAACTCAATCCGGAATCCATTCTTCGGTTAGATTGGCGAGTTGCATTTTCACTATTTCTTTGCATTTCACCGTTACTACTGACATTATTCGTATTTGAATGTTGTTGCAAAATTTGTACGGTAGTTTCCATGGTCGACAACCTGTCCTTAATGTTGATAAGCTGCGAGGAATTATCATTTAAATTAGTTTCAAAAGTTTCGAAACGTTTCTCTTGTGTTTCTCTGTTTTCTTCTAATACAATTAACCTTGTCATCAACAGTATTCAATTCTTCTTTCAATTTGTTTTCTAGCTGTTCATTAGACGAAACACATTCAACGGCAACAGATACAATTTTTGTTGTCACTTCAGAGACAATGTTGTCTACCCTACTGCTGACATTCTTTATGTCTTTATTAACAGTAGAAAACTTTGTGTCCAGCTCCAGATGGACCGCTTCTAGTTTTGTATTCACATCAGAATTCAATTGTTCCAATTTTGTTCTTAGTTGTTCATTTGATTGTTTTAACTCCCCACTTATACGTTTATGTGATTCTTGAAGTTTTTGATTTAGCTGTTCATTAGATTCTTGAAGTTTTTGATTGAGCTGTTCATTGCATTCCTTCCTTCATCTCTTGACTGGATTTCTGAAGTTTCCTGTTTAGCTGCTCACTAGATTCCTCAAGGTTCCTATTTAGCTGATCGTTAGATTCCTGCAGTTTCCTGCCTAACTGATCATTGGATTCCTACAGTTTCCTGTTTAGCTGCTCACTGGATTCCATAAACTTCTGATCAAATTTATCCTCCATAGAAAGCTTAATACCCTTAATGGTGTCCACAAGTTCAGAAAAATTTGGAGTAACAGTTTCCAAATAAGATGACAATTTGAAAGGACCATATTCTGGATTACATTTAGAACAATAAAATTGTTCACTGGTGGTAGAATAAATACGCCAGTGTGTTGCAGTTAACCTTAAGCAATTAATATGATACAAAGAAAGACAAATTACACACTGTATAGATCTGAGATCACTATCTGGATCATTACAACAGGCACTATTCACAGATGTACCAGTCTGCTTGTTTAATTCCCTATCTTGCACTTCAGATGTTGAATTACTGTTGTCGTAATGAACCATTTCCTTCTTACGATTATGTCGTCTCACCTCTTTCCCTGTTTTATCAGCCATAATATATACAAGTGTCAAAATTATATAAGGGCAATCAAATTTAAAACTTGAGAACTAAATACATTTGTTCCTCAAAATCCGACGGTACGCTTCTTTAATCAGGTCCTTGTCACGTTTGCCAATGATTTGAGACCCCGGCCTTTGCCTAATCCCAAATTACCTTTTAGTTAAGTTCACGGATTGCAAAAATAAAAATATAAACACATCAAAACTTCGAATATACTGTATATCTATATTATGAATTTGAATTTGAATTTTCTTTTCTTCCGTTGACCCTTGATTAAAAGGGCATGGAAAACGTCAAGATACATAATGAAATAATAATTAGTTAAGTACATCATAACAAAAGAAGAAACATTGTGTAGTACAATACATCACTACACCAAAGTAAAAATTAAAAAATATACTTCATTACACTACAATTAAAAAAAAACACATTATCATTGCTGCATGATTGAAATAAGAATACAATTAAAATACATATTTTTTAGTACATTGGCCTTGTATTGTCTTGTTCCATGAATTCTCTGATACTGTAGAGAGCTCTCTCTGTCAAATATTTTTTATTGTTTGTATTTGTTTATCTTTTGGAGATATCAGTTTTATGCCATGAGGCAGCTGGTTGTAGAATATTTTTCCGGCATTCATTGGTGATTGTTTTGAGATATTGAGTCTGTGTTGGTTCTGGTAATAATTATCTTTCCCCCTTGTATTGTGTTTGTGTAATTGGTTATTTTTTAGTCACGCTTCCAGTATTTAGAACAAACGTTATAGCCTTATAGATGTATAGGGAGTATATTGTCATTATTTGTTTCTCCCTGAATAACTCTTTGCAAGATTCCCTACAGCCTAGTTTGTACATTATTCTAAGTGCTCTCTTTTGAAGTCTCAGTATTCTGACAGTATTATTATAAAATGATCCACCCCAAGCTATTATGCCATATTCAACATAGGGGTAAATTAGTCCATAATATATGCATTTTTTAATTTCTGTTAAATTATATTCAGCCATTTTTTTTAGCAGGTATAGATTAGATGATAGTTTACTGCAGATGTTGTTAATTTGTTCTTCCCACGTTAATTTTTGATCTAGTGTTATTCCCAAAAACTTTACTGAAGATACAGTTTCTATGAGCACATTGTCTATGCATAGTGTTTGTGACTCAAAATCCATGTTTCGGATTGTATTGAATATCATAAATTTTATTTTATTGTTGTTTATTATTAATCCATGTGAAGTTAAGTATTGTGCCAGTTAGTTTATGGTGATAAAAGTGTTTATTTCAAGCTTCCTAGGATCGATACCTCTGGCAAGAACGGTTGTGTCATCTGCATAGGTGACAATTTTTGTGTTTGGGTATTCTGGTACATTGTTTACGTACAAAATAAAGAGCAGGGGCCCTAGGATTGATCCTTGGGGTACCCCCATTAACACTTTCCTACTTTGAGATTTAAAGTTAGTGACTACCATGCATGTTGTAGCTTATTTGAGTAATTTGCATTCTGTCCTGTAGATAAGATTGTATAAGTTCATAAGCTATCCCTCTTATTCCTATATTGCTTAGTTTGACCATAAGCAGGTCATGTTTTACCCTATCAAATGCCTTGGAAAGATCTAGATATATAGTGTTTGCAGCTTCGTGTTTCTCTAAAGTTTCGGTTACATAATCGATTAACTGTGCTAGAGCTGTGTTTATTGATTTCCCTTTCTGGAATCCATGCTGGTTTCTGTTTATTATGTTATATTTGCTACAAAACTTTATAATATAATTTGATAAAATTTTTTCCAATATCTTTGAAAAAGCAGATGTTAGGGAGATAGGTCTGTAGTTCTCAATGTCTGTTGCAGCTCCTTTTTTGAATATGGGTATCACTGTGCTGTGTTTTAGAACTTTGGGGAATGTACCAACTTTTATTGAATTGTTGACTGCATACAGCAGGGGTTCTAAAATAGATTCTGAGCAGGATTTAATAAGTTCAGCTGACCATTCATCAGGTCCGTGTGATTTTTTGTTTTTTAAACCTTGTATGACTTCTTTTTAGCTCATTAGCACTTACTTCTGGGATATATATACTGTTTGGCCGATATTTGTCCATTGGAATCTCTAGTGTTTTGTCATTATTTTCATTCTCTCTGTTTGTGTTGGTTAAGTTTATAAAATATTCGTTGAATAAGTTACATATGATATTCGGGTCAATTACTTCAGTGTCATCCTTCATCACTTTTATGTTTGCTTTATCATTGTTTGTGTTTGATACACGGTGATTGTTTACAATTTTCCAAATGGCTTTTTGTTTATTAACATACTTTTTTATTTGTTTACTGAAAATATTTGATTTTTGTTTCTTTATGGCTTTCTTGAATAGTTTTTTTACATTTTTGTACTTTTCCTGGTGCTTAGTGTCTTTTGTAATTCTAAATTGTTCATATTCTATTTTCATATTACTTTTCAAAAGTATAATTTCTTCTGTTAGTGGCACTTTCTTCTTATTAGGGTATATTCTTTTTGTTGTTTTGGGACAAGCTACATTTAAATAATATGTTAAGTGGCTTATTAGCAATTCCCAGATATCATTCGTGTCAGTTAGTTGGTAAAGGTCTATCCAATTTTCCTGATGTAAGAGGTATTTAAGATAATTTATATTTTGCTTACATGTATCCCTACATTCTATTGTGTAACTTTCTGAGTATTCTAACCTTTTTCCTTGTATTGTAATTTTTTGAGACGTGTGGTCAGAGATAAGCGTATGTAGGACTTCAGCTTTGATTGTATGTTTTTTATTACATGGTCTATCAGGGTTTCTGTACTTTCTGCTATTCGAGTTGGTTCTTGTATTATTTGAGTTAGGTTGTTTGACTTCAAGGTATCCAAGTATTGAGCACTGTTTGTGTCTTGTTTTAGAAGATCTATGTTCATATCTCCAACTATTAATAGTTTGTTATGTTTTTTTGTCAGATGGTTTAGCATGTTGTCCAAAGCATTTACAAAGAGATTTATGTCACTGTTTGGTGATCTGTATACTGCTATAATCTTAAATGTATCTAATCCAATATTAAGCTCTACACCACTAACTTCTAGTATATTTTCCATACAGCATTTGTCAAGGTTTAACACTTTTTTGATATTTTGTACACTATTTTTTATGAAGATCGCAGTGCCACCACTTTTTTGAATTGACCTGTGGTAAACTGCATGTAGATTGTAACCTGTAATTGTGCATAATTTATAATTTTCAGACCTGAGACCATGTTCAGTAACTACGAATATATCTGGTGTGTACTCACTTAGCATTATTTCCAGTTGGTCAATTTTGTTGGAAATGCTCTGTACATTGTTATGGAGAACTGTAATCATTCCTTCTTGATTTCGCAGGCTGTTTTTATTGGGGATTTGGTTATCATATGTATGCTTATCACTTACCATAAAAAATCGTTTTTCAGTTTACTGGGTGTACACTTCTTCCGTTGAGATGACCATACATTTGGAGCATTCACTTTTTCACTACACTTTTCACTGCTATCTTCGGTGTCGTAACTGATTACAGCACAATCCCTGTTTTCAGATTGTACTTCTACCATGGAAGAATGTGTTTCTTCCTCAATTTCCCTTTGGTTTATGCCATTCTCCTCACTTTCTTCACTTGATTTCCATTTCAGAGGTATGCTATGTTGAACTGGGAAGGTATTTCCATTGCACAAGTTTACTAAACACTGAGTAATGTAGAGCTTTCCCCTCTTGTTAAAATGTAGACCATATTCTGTGTGCAGACTTCTATTTGCCATGTTGAGTTTCAGCAATTTCACATTCCTGAATCTTTTGCACATTGATTCCAGTTGATTGTTTACTTCTTTTACTGCACTATTTACACAAGAGGTACTTATTAGGTCATGACGAAATGGGATATTGCATACGATGACATTTGTATGGGTTAGTTGTTTCAGGGTGTGTTTAATTGTGCTTACGACATTCTGACCTTGACTTTTGGACACATCATTTGTACCACTCAAGAACACAACATATAGTCTTCAGATCCTAAGGATTTACAGTCCTTTGCTATTGTGTGGGTTACCTGTTGTGTTTCACCACCTGGTTTCACCATTGCACTACACACTACATTGGTTGAAATACTGTTTACATGAGCATCTATATCACGTCCATGACTATCTGCAAATATAAGGATTTTTCTTTTTCGTGAAAGGTTGTTCTTGTTTTGACTTGGGAGAGTGTTTACCATCACTTTGGGGGTTATTTTCCTTGTATTCAGTTTCACTGCATTCTTAGTTTTTTTGTTAGAAATTGTATTTATGTAGGGCGTTGCATTTGTTTGGGGGCTTACTTCTGCATTGATTAGCACTTCATACGGGTTTTGATAGGAGAAAGTAGTTGTTACACCACAATTGCCTACATAGTTCGTGGAGGTAGATTTTCTCTGTATGATTCTTTTTACCACTTCTGACCATGTACTATTACTATTTTCTTTCTTTTCTCTTTTTCCTTTCAACAGTTCTAATTCAGCCTGTGGCTGCTCTACCACCTAACCCACAAAACTATTTATTTAAAAAAATATTTTTTTCGTTATTATCTAACTGCCTAATATTGTGCCAGTGGAAATGTTTAGCATTCGTTTCAAAACTCTTAACATCGTATGATCTCTTGACAAAATTATTTTAAAATGTTTATCAGCATTCTCAAGATACAATAAACAGTGGTCTGAAACTCTGAATTACTACTAATAGGCACTGTTGCGTCAGTAGAGTGTACGATTGTTGGATCACCCACCCACCTTCGTGTCAGAGTGTTTTGCACAGCGCGCTAAGATGCCAGAGGTTTCCGGTTCGAATCCCGGCCTACGCATGTTTGTTCTTTGTGAGTGTCTCTTCATCAATATCATCACTCATATTCATATTTGCGATTAGCCAAAAGTGGTAGAAAGCGAAGTAAAATAAACCAAATCAATCAATAGTTGTATCATCCACAACAATGAAGTCTACTGTTGTTCTAAAGGCACTTGTGATTCAGGTAGGTTTTTTTTAATTACTTGCGTCATGCCAAAAGGTTTCCTTGATTATAAAATACTGTTTTGCTACACATGTGTTACGTGTGGAGCAAAATACTCCAAATGGTGTACGGTGTTTCTGACTTGAGCAATCTAATTAAAAATGGTATAAAACACCAGTGTTCCAAGCATTTGTTGCACACTGAGGCATCTTATTTTCCAGATAAAAGAAGCATGGATCATGTTTTATTGGAACATGGCTGACTTAATGTAATAAACACAATGAGATTGTGATTTTAAATAGACAAAACATATGTCGGTTAATTCCATAAGTAAACTCTTAAGCACAAAAAAAAAAAAAGCCTACCCTTCCTTCGAACTTGGTATTCCCATCTGAAATGCTCATGCTACGCCACTGGAAACTGGGTCGCCAAATTATTGAAACCTACACATTTTGTCAACATAAAACTAAATTTCAATTGTAATATTTCTTGAATTCATAACTTAGACATGGTACATAACTTTTTACAAACTGTTTACTATATTAGATAGTAATTTGTTTCATTTTGAACACGTACGTTCATAATACCACATTGTAACAATTGTGCTCGTCACAGGATATTTACCCGTATATATTGAATGATGCAAAGTGGCCAAAAGTGCTGACGCACCCACAATTTTTAATTCAATCAATCATGCAGCTACCCACATGTGGACGGCACAAGCAATTTCTTCATCATGTGTCCGCTGGCCAGAGCCCTGCATAATCTTACCAGGCGAAACAAGGAAAAACAACAAATCCACAAGGGGTAGGCTGTGACAAATGTGAACAGAGAATCGCTTCTCTTTCTCTTCAATGGAAAACCAGTGCAGCCAAAAAGAACACAAAGCAGAATCTTACTTTCAAATTTAGAAAACAATTTATCTTTCCAGAGAACGTGCAGAAAGCTACACACATGAAATGCAAAAGTATTCCGAGAACTTCTGAAGAACTACCCAAGAGATGCTTGCCTTACACCTCCTTAGTGCATGCTACTGTTATGTGTAATGAACACATCATAAAATCATCCTTTTTTATTGTCTTTCATATTTAGTGATCTTGTTTAATTGTCACCATATTTATTAGCTTATAGTAAGTACATTTTTCAGTTTTGCTATAACCATAGAAGTTTAGATGCAGAGATCGATATATATCAGTTTCATTCATTCATTAACCATGTCTATCTTCTTGAAAAGTCCCTTACACAATGCATGCACTCCCTACATGTACATTTCTGATTGTACCCTTGCTTAACAGTATTAGCTCTCATACTTCTGGGCGAGAGTGCTTAAAAAATTAGAGAGAGAGATATTCTTGTTTGTTATTTAAGCCTAGTTATTGTACACTTCTCCAAATATTACCCGACCAGCCTGAAAATTTTCAAGTCCAGAATCATTAATTTGGCAACAAGTTAAGAGAATACTTGTGATTCGTCATGTTAAAATCAGTGGCGCAACCACAGGGGAGACATTGCCCCCCCAACCTTGATCAGAAATGACTTCTAGGGGGTCAAAGACTGACCACCAAGTGTACCTGCAGGGGCATTTACCGCCCAGAACTTCTAATTTTATGCAAATAAAAACACTTTTCGTAAAATTATCTTGCTCACTTCGCTCACAATGCCTGTTTTTCTTAGTCTTTCTTATAAAGTTCAGAACCATAGCTAGGGGACGTCGGGAGAAGGCCCTGGGTGCCAAACAATCTAAATGAAAAAAAAGTTGTAAAATCGATTGATTGATTTTTTTTAAGTCTACTTTATGCACAGAAAGGCTAATTTGGACTGGACCTACAGTTTAAAGTGGGTTCTGAACTGAACCACTATGTGCCTCCACCAGGTATCGAACCTGGGACCCTAGATCACAAGGTGACGATGTTACCACTACACCATTGGGGAGGCAGAAAAGTTGTAAATGATATAATGCAAAGGCGTTCCGTGAAATTATTTGCGCCCTATTATATTAATATTGATTTCAGCCTGCAAAAAAATTAGATCCAAAATTTTTCTTGCTCGCTTCGCTCCCAATTTATGTTTGTTCGCTGTAATCCATTGTAAATAACCAAACAGAGAAATAAGACTTGTCTTAATTGAGTTTTTCTCTTAAATGCAAGAACAATTGTCTTGAGGAAAGGGAGCGTGCAGATTTGAGAGACAATTTATGTAATTTTTTATGTTGGTTTATTGTGAGATGGATGATTTGGTTGTGTAATGTATTTAAATAATATGTATATGTTGTATATAATATTTATTAAAGAAACTTTGAATACGTACACAATTTAGTGTCCACGTCACTCCACGTTGAATATATGTGAAACATATCGTGCATGAAAGTTATGTTAATGAAAAAAATATACACTGCTGGACAAAAAATAACGGACACTTGCATTTTTTGTGATAATGCATACATTCTGATTCGACGGCTAACTAAATATTGCAGAAATTATTGGAAATACGAAAACCTGAATATATTCAACAGAAAGCAAATTAAAATTTATTGTTAATAAGTTAAATTAGAACATAAACGAAAGTTACACAAAAATACCAAAAAAATATTTAAAAAATCTTAGCAATATATTTTTTAATATTGTTAACTGGTACTGGTGAGGTATATAAGCTGTCTAGTAGCGGGTGTTACCTTCCCTGCCATCAATTACAGCTTGTAACAACCATGGCATACTTCGAATAAGGTTGGCAATCACTTCTTGGTCCAATTGCTCCCATTCTTCTTGAATAGCACGTCTTAGCTCTTCAATTGTTTCTGGAACTATTGTGCGGTTTCTGATATGTCGTTTCAGTTGATCCCAGACGTGCTCTATCGAATTTAGGTCAGGACTTTTTGATGGCCATTCTAATCGTGTAATCGCAACTTCGTCCAATTACTCCATGACAATATTCGCAATGTGAGGACGTGCATTATCATGCATAAAAACAAAGTCCGGGCCTATGAATGGTGCATATTAGGGATGGGACGATATGAAATTTTTACCGATACCGATAAAGTACCGATATGAAATTTACCGATACCGATAACCGATATTCTACCGATCCGATATAAAGTAGTCGCTGTGTGGAGTGGTCAACTCGCAATCTCAACACCTTGTGCATGGTGTTCCTTCAATACAAAGTAGCAAGTATAGGAAAATTGGAATAATATACAGTCCTTCAATCAATATCTGAGAAAAATGTAAGTTATATTTAGAAATATTGATAAAAATACATCTATTAACTACACATATATAATATGCACTGTCTATCAACAAACTCTGGGGTATTGCATTGTTTACATTGATCTGAAAAATAAAAAATCAATTTTAATCACATTTAACATGCAGATATTTCAATTGGTTTTTCTTGAATGGAAAGAGAAATAACACAAACTAGTCCCACTTGAAGTCTACAACTGGCAGGTTCTTATTCAAAAATGTAAGTTGCTGAACCTTCTGTGGATTCAGTCTTGTGCGGTTTTTGTTGCAGATATATCCTGCTGTGCTGAATTGTCTTTCAGACGAAACTGAAGATGCTGGCACACCTAGGTATTTATTTGCCAAGTTTCTCAGAAGTGGATACTTGGTGTTTCCTTCCCAATAACCAAGGGCACTGTTACTGTGAGATATCAATGGTTCATTGAAGAAAGAGTCCATTTCAGCTTCCAGAGGAGATGTGGAACGTGTTTCACTATGGGTACACTCTTCAAGAAGTTGGGTACAAATACCCCAAAGTCCATATTCAGCATTGGACTGACTTGAAATCTGTTCATCATGGTTTCCACCAGTTTCCGTACATGAGGTAGAGGCTTCAAACTCTTGCTGTAGCAACTCTTTTACTAGAGTCGACTGTGATGCTTCTCTAAAAATCCTGTAAAATGAAATGAAAAAACTTTACTTCTGATGTGTATGAGCATGTACATTAGAAAAATGAACTTTTGCAATAATCCTACACTGAAAACTGCATTAATACTGTCCACACTTACTAATTTGAATTAGAAATTGAAAGACGTGTTAAATCATAATATTTTTGTTGGGTGGTGTATTTCAGATTTTATTTTGAGGGAACTAGTTCTATTTTTCAACAACCATTACTACAACTTCATCCCAGGGATGGAAACTAGTCAGTCAAAATTACTGACTTAACTCACCACAATACTGAAAAAAAACCTGCCTAATTACTGACTAGTTTAATTAAGGCCTAGCAATAAATTAGCCCTTTAAAAGAAATGGGCTTTACTTAGCCACCAGATCCCCATACAAGCCTTTACATGTTGTTTTTTTTTAATTAGAAAAATGCTTTAGAATACTGGAAACAGTTTTGGAAAGTAAATTTGAAGCATGGAGAAGCTAAGTAGCACAGTTAAAAGCTTCAAAAGCATTATTTACCAGATAAAGTAAGATTTGAAAAGTAGTGTACATGATTGTTTGCACTTCACAGTGAGAAGTTGTTCTCGGTTTACTCACGTCTTGGATACATAGTTCTATCATTATTTTTTTTCATGTGAGGCTCAACAGAGGGTTTTGTGCTTTACACTGAATCTTACGTGATCAGATGCTGAAATCATTTAGGGACATTTTAATACTAATAGCCCTAAACCTGAAACACCTAACCTAACAATGAAAGCATGGTAAGAATTTACTATTCCACAAACACATGTAACTTCTTAGTTTAGTCACTTTTAACATTCGTACTTATGTATCTGCTTCGCGGAACATTCTTGAAGGTGTATTCTCATTTTTTTTCATGAAAGTAATTTCAATTTTTCACATTACGAGTACTTCTTTATTTACGTAAGAAACAGTATGGCGCATACACCTTCGTACATCATCGCGAGTCGTGCTTGTATTTTGTCGATGCAGTGTTTCCAACCTTCGTAACCAAAAAATACTCATGAAGTTTTTATTTTTTTAAGCTTCTTCACATTATTTTACGAACACAATTTTAACTATGCTTGCCTAACCTAACCTTGCCGGAAATGGTTCGTGGGGCTATGCATGAATGGTTTCTGGGGCTATCCATCAATGGTTTGTGGGACTACTGTTTTTCAAGTACCCAATTACAAAATCCAGTGGATCTTTCACACCCGGTATGAATTTCACCACGCATCCATGATACATCATCTTTTCGGAAAACATCAGCATGGTTGGAAACCCTGCAATCAACAAAACACAAGCATGACAATCTACGGAGGTGTACGCGCCAAAGGCTATTGTGCGTCGAAGAATTACTTTTCAACAAAAATAATGGATTTCCGCTATGATACATTCCCACATGACAGAAAACACTTTCCAGACGTTAGACAATGCTACAGGAACTTATTACCGTAAGTAGTTTCTTGTGCAAAAATGAAGAAATCTGTTTGTGGAATAGTAAATTAGTACCGAAAGCATTTAGGTGTGTTCTATTAATGCTAAGAGTCCAAACCTGACTCACCTAACTGAAGAAAAGCATTTTGCAATGTAATTAATACCTCTTTGTACCCCAAGCACGTGAAGTAGATAGCAGCAGCCCAGATATACATATGAAAAGTGTAAATGAATGGTTGCTCATAAATACCAATGGCGTACCATGAGCATTTCGAGTGGGAATGCCAAGTCCAAAGTCCTTTTTGCCTAATAGATTACTTATGGGATTATTCAATATAAGCATTGTCTATTTGAAAGCAAAGTTTCATTGTGTTGCCTGAAGTTAGGCAGCTTCTGATAAAACATGATCCAGGCATATTTAAATGCTAGCAAATGAGATGCCTCACCATGCAACAAAGGTTTGTAAGACTGGTATTTTATAGCATTTTCTAATTAGGTTGTTCAACTCAGAACACCATACGCCATTCAGAGTCTTTTGCCCAAAAGATAGTACATGTGTAGCAAAACAATATTCTGTTTCTCTCAGCACACCCAGCTAACCAAGGAAACATTTCGGCATGATGCAAGTCATAAAAAAGCCTACCAGAATCATAAGCACTTCTAGAACAATAGTAGACGCATTATTATTGTGGATGATCTAACAATTGATTGATGTGGTTTATTTTACTTACTTTTTAACATTTTAAAGTAATTTCGTCCACAGATCAAAGAGTTTTGAAACAAATGCACAACACTTCCATTGACAAAATATAAAGGATTTAGATAGGATTAAAAATAAAATTTCATGATGATATATTAGTTTTGTAGGTTAAGTGGTAGAGCTGCCACAGGCTGAACTTCGCCCATGAATAAATAATCTCTATGTCTAGCCGTTCATATCACGAGGACTGAAAACTCTTGACGAAAACTTTTTTTTTCGCATCGCTGTTTGTGCGATAAATTACACAAAGAAGTTATAATATTGGAGTTTGGTAAAGTTATGTGAGTCATATTGGGTATTGTAGCATCACACAACACGAGCGCATATGGCACAAGGTTCAGATTCCACTTTAAACTGCACATTCAGTACCAACTAACCTTTCTGTGCATAAAGTGAACTTAAAACAAACTCAAGAAGTAATGTTCTGCTGTGGTCAAATGCAGGAACAAAAAAAAAATCAGAAACTGCTGTATTGTATTTTTTTGGTACTAGTTTACTATCCTTCGGACAGATTTCTTCATTTCTACAGAAGAAACTACTTAACGTAATAAGTTCCTGTAGCATTGTCTAACATCTGGAAGGTGTTTTGTGTGATGTGGGAATGTTTCATAGCGGAAATTCAACCATTGACGCATAGCCCCACGAACCATTTCCGCTAAGGTTAGGTTAGGTAGGGTCACAATGGGTTACAATAGTTAAAAATTGGTTTCGAAAAAAAATATGCGTAGCGCCACACACCATTCTCGCATAGCCCCAGACACCATTCTCACATAGCCCCACAAACCATTTGCGGAAACGTACGTTCTTCAGTTACAAAAACACTTTTTAAAAAAAAATTGATCAAAAAAACGTGAATACACGTTAAAAAATGATCCGTGAAGCAGATAGGTAAGTAGAAATGTCAATAATTGACGAAACTCAGAAGTTATAGGTGTCCGAAGGATAGTAAACATTTACCATTTTTTTTTATTTAGCACTGATTTATTGCCAGTTTTGGCAAATTGCCTTAATGAAGGCATAATTCAGAAATATATATATTTTTAAAAAAATCAGAAAAAAAGGAATTTGTGTATGATGACTGTTTTGATAATTTGAAGCCAAACTTAACTTCCAATTATTTACCAGTCACAATTTTGGTACTTTGAGACGTAACCTAATTCTTCTTGCTATTTGCGGGCATTATTTGCTGGGTTCTGATTAATAATACATAAAGTGACACCTTAGATAGCAGATACCTTTTTTCTATTCTTAATACATTTTGGAATTGGCTAGACTCTACTTTACGTCCTTATTGCCTTTTGGTGGTAACCGATGGGAGTTAACAACACTGCAGGTTCGTCTTTGTGTCCGCATTGTGAATGCATGTGCTTTGCTCATTTGCGTTCGCGGGGCATTGTGCGTGTGTATGATGCATGAAGAAGAACAGGTTCCTAAAAACTTGTAGATAGTGTAAAATACGTTTATCCCCAGTAATAATTTAGTCCATTGCTCAAAACCGTGCTTGCAGACAGCCGGCATCTCTTCGGGTAAGTACTTTTTTCTTTTTATACTTTCTGTTCACTATAGCCCCCGAAACCATGCATGGGTAGCTCCACAAACCATTCATGTTAGCTCCAAAAACCATGCACGGGTAGCTCCACGAACCATTCACGGGGACGAGGTATGCCTACGAGGTTAGGTAAGGCCTGTTACATTAGGTTCCATTAGCACTCATTTCCCTTCTAAATATGTGCTTCATCATCGAAAAATTTCCTCAGTACGTTCAATTACTCATATCCGAACAATATCCCTTTTGGTATGACTTGAGATGACCGGACCCCTCTCCGATTTTCTTCATATTTGACATACTCACTAATTGAGGCCTCCTAACCTTATTTTTGCTTATTTTGCAATTTCTAGATGTTCCCGACAAATTTTAACTTCAGATTCGTGATTAGGAGGCCTCAATTAGTGAGCATGCCAAATACGAAGAAAATCGGAGAGGGATCCGGTCATATCAAGTCGTTCCTCAGTTTTTATCAATTTCCTCCTCCAGGTAATTTAAGTTGTTGAATTCCTTATACAATAAGCTTTCCAATGATATATGACACGTATTTCTTAGGAAAAGGACATAAAGTAGAGTCTTACCTTGGAAATATGCAAAGGAAAAAAGAACAAATTTTGTAAAAAAGTGACAGGTATATAACAGAGAAGGTCCTTGTAAAGTTACTGATTTTTGCTTACCTTAATTTGTAGCGAGGATCCAGACTTGTTGCCTTCATGTAGACTTCTTTTGTCCCAGGCTGAAGTTCTTGAAATCGACGTTCTAGTGTTGATTTCAAATCTTCTGCTAAGTTCCTCACTCGGCGTTCAGATGCAAAACTGTTCATTGCCTGTACAACACTGTTCTTCATTGGGATTATATCTGATATCGATGTGCTATTACTGCTACATGATACAGTAGCTTCATGGAATATTTTCAACACCTTTACCAAACTCTCGATTAGGGTCCACTGTGATGACGATATTTCGACTGGGAGTGACAAAGATGATGTTACAATTGTTACAGAAAGTCTTTGTTCAAAGAAACGCTCCAACATAAGATACGTTGAATCCCATCTAGTGGGAACATCTTGGATTAAACTATGAGCTGGAAGTCCTAGATTTTCTTGGGTTTCCTTTAATTTTCTGGAGTCTTTTGGTGACATATGAAAGTGCGTTGCTATTCTCTTTACAATTTTAATAACCGAAGATATTTCAGTTTGACTTAGGCACTGGTTGACAACAAGCTGAAGCAAATGTGCCATGCATGGTATCCATATAGGTAATGGATCATCCAACAAACCTGCAGCACGTTTCATGTTGGGAGCATTGTCTGTAATGATTACTTTTACTGCCGAGGAAATTCCCCATTTATTAAAACATTCTTTGAGGTTTTCTGCAATATTGAGTCCAGTGTGACTTGTGCCACTGAAAGGCACTACTTCAAGATTTAAATTTATTAATTTAAAATTTGTGTCTATAAAGTGTGCTGTCACACTCAAAAAATCTTGCCCAGCAATTGAGGTCCACACATCTGTTGTTACAGCAATGAATGTACAAGTTTCCAGCATTATATGGACCTTCTGTGATACACGTTCATACATTTTAGGTATCAGTGAGGAAGACAATGCCTTCCGATTAAGTATCTGATACCGTGGTTCTAAAAAGTTGACAAACCTTCGAAATCCATCCTTTTCTACCGTTTGCATCGGTAACATGTCCAGAACAACCATTTCACATATTTTTCTATCAATTGCTATTGATTTTGGGTCATTTCTTGAATATTTTTTTTTCTTGTTTAACAAAGAGTCTATTGTCGGCTGCATGGTAAGTTTTGAATTGGTTTTTTGATATCCTGATAGCGTTTCACGGATAGCAAGAACAGATGAACTTGGGCCAGGTGTTGGTTCAAAAACATCACATTGCACATGCGGTACTTTATCTTCTTTTTCAGCATTATTTTCCCCGGAACTAGAGTTCTCACTTTCAGCAAATACTTCTTCACTATATAAATCTTTCAGCTTTCTCAGATGTGGAAGACATCGTTTCAAATGATATTGCATGTTAGACGTGGTATATGATTTTGTCGACTTCCCGCCTCTAGAAATTTCGGCAGAACAATGTTGACACACAACTTTAGAAACATCGGTTATTTTAATTTTAAAATGTTTCCACACTGTACTCTTCTCTTTTGGCATGTCTCTACGCAGAAACTTAACACAAAACAAAAAAAAAAAAAACCACACACAACAAAAAACGAACTTGGATAACTAGACACAAAAGTAGTGACGCGATGTATTCAACACGATGCACACAAACAAAGAGAGAGTAAAGAGAGCAGCAGGCCGAGTGAGCATGCAGCACAGTTGAGACAGTGTTTCCAACAACTGGACTGCAAAATTCGCTATTGTCGCTAGATCGGATATTTAAGTGTGTGCGGGATGGGGAATTTTTTTTAACCTACGAAACGAATGTTCTGGGTGGGTAAAAATTTTCCATTTTTCGTCTAAGTCGGGAAATTTACGAAGTGGGAAATGTTGAAATTCACCAGCATTGTGAATATCTCGAATTCTAATCATTACTTTCCCCTCAAGTAATTGTTTTTGCATTTCTGGAATAAAAATTGCTATTTTCAAGAAATGCCACTTCTGAAGTCTGTATCGAGATTCCCCCCCCCCCCCCGGCCGATCCGGGAACAGACTTTCTCGAGTTCCTGCACACACCCAGAAATGTGCTTTAAAAATGTGAAATGCAATGCAAAAATAGGCTATTCTAACTCTGAGAGAATTTTAATATAATTCGACATCAGTAACGGCACACCAAAAAATATTAATGTCGAGGTGGGAGAAATTCCCACGGGAGCAGACAAATTTAATATCTCTAAATGTTACGTGCAAAATTCATTTTCAATATGAAAGTTCACGAATTATTCAATTTTCCTTCTCTGTAGGACAGCTGCCGACTAAGGAGAGTTGCGTGTGGGTGGGTGTGTTTGGGGGGGGGGGTGATCCGCCTCTGTTTGGCACCATCAGTTTTTTTATTAGTGCTTTTTCCAAAAGAAAATGCAATTTTATTTACTACGTTTGAATCTTGGAGCACCTTTCCATGTGGAGTGAAATCAAACCAAAAGGAGCATAACAGTTGCGGAAATTGAAAACATATAAACGGGATAATTGGAATGTTCTATCAGTAGCAGCCGATTTTCACAGAACCTGGATTCCACTTGAGGCCATTATCACTAGTTTCGATTCAGTCGGCTCAGGTGTACTACCTGCATTACTGACAATTTTCAACTGCCACAAAATGAAAATATCCCCTTTCCCTGTTCCTAGTGGAAGTTTCGTTCATATGGCAATACTGCGTGACTACTGCGATAAGTTTGTTCTCTCTTGCTTCCCCTTTCTTGCGCTCGAGTGCCACGTTGCCATCTGAATAGATTCCTGCCCTTCCTTTGTTGTCAAACCTTTATCAAGGTCAAATATTATGTCTAGTTTTTCTGTGTCCGTTTTTCTCTTTCATGACGATACAAACACTTGCTATCGAATAAAGGAAACAACTATATGTTGAAGAACGACGCACAATTTGGCAACGCATGGCCAACAACTGGCTTGCAAATCTTCCATGCTCCCTCCCCTCTGCTCGCTTCTCTGTCTAGAAAGCGGTATATCTGGTCGCACACCAAATCGAACACAAGCCCCACCCCTCCGTGGTCTGACGTCACGGCAAATTTATTCATTGTGAAGATTTCTTAGCATTAACACACGGAACTTTTCATGATGTAACAAGTCGAAGGGAGCAAACAGCGGTGAAGTTGCGGGTGCGAAAAGTGAGATCCCTCAATCAAGCTGTGCGTGCGTAGCATGTATTTCTTGTCAACCTGCTCGAAGATGTACGCAAATGTATGGTAGCGAAGACTTCATTACCTTTCAATGAGAAAGCATGAATGTGAGTTTTGGAACTGGTTTATTGACTGCAATTGCTTATGGTCGGATTCATTCTGCACACCGTTCCTCTAAAAAAATATATAGCAGTTAACTTGACAACATGAACGTGAGATTTGGAACCGATTTGCCGGCTGCAGTTTTTTACGATTGTCTTCGTTATGAATATTACTCCGCTAAAAAAAAAAGTTAAATTGAAAGATTCCTGCGGTCTGTTTTCAGAGGAATATATGAGGAATTCTGTGACCTTGTTAATTTTCTTCCATGAAAGGGAAATAATTACAGAATTCTGTCAACTTTTGAAAAAAAAAAAAATATCGGATCGGTAAAATTATCGGTAAATAAACCGATATGCCGATATACCGATATGCTTATATCGGCCGATACCGATAGAGTACCGATTAATCGGTCCCATCCCTAGTGCATATGGTACTACATGATCTGCCAGACATTCTGGCAGATCATTGCCCCATTCTCTACAAGAACCAACTCTGTACGTCCTTCTAAAGAGATACCTCCCAGGACCATGACACCACCGCCCCCAAAGGGCATTATTTCAGCTCTATGAACATTTCTCAAACGCTGTGACACAATATTTGAAGTTGTACGACGGTCTCTTAAGACTATGATACGCATTAAACGATCTTCCCATGCTGTTGTGCATAGTTTCCGACCAGAACCCGGTCTCCTACCATAGGAACCAGTTGCATCATACCATCTTAGAGCTTCATGGATAGTACTTCGTGCTATATTTAGCACCCTAGCAATATAGTGCACACTATGACCATCATCGCGAAGAACTACAGCTTTTACTACCTGTTTACGTCTCATTTTCAAGCTAGCAAACTTACAATACAGTTGCAGAAAAATACCAGAAATGACAATGTCAATAATATCTGTTACTATGGTTACTATGAACCAAAATTCATGGCTCTCTAGACATTAAACAAAATAACATAAACAGGAATTGAAAATCAATAAATTAAAACAAAATTGCATGAAATTAATTTTGAGCCTACTAGGTGTTCCAAATAAGTAAATACGAGTAAATAAATAAATAATAAATGGAAAAACTATGGAAAATGTTCAATAATGAATGTTCAATTGTTCAATACTTAACAGAGTGCAATTCATAAGTAATTGCAACTCAGATGTCAAATATTAAGGTGTCAGGTTTTTTTGTCCAGCAGTATATATTTGAAATTCATTTATCAAGCATTTTCTGTCTTTCAAAAATAGTTTATGTGCTTGTTTTCAGTGATTTATGTGAAGTAATTCAAATTTTTTGTTCGAACACAAATGCCTTAGCACAAACTTCTACCTCCTTTTTGCGTAATTTACGAGGATAACTACGTATTTGATACTACCACTACTAATAGTAATAATAATATTGGTCCTGGGTTCCAATCCCAGCTTGGGCATGGATGTTTGCAAGTATGAATTCATCATTTTCATCATGCCATCACTCATCCCCATCTTCGCAAATTAGCCAAAAGTGGCAGAAGAAGCAAAGTAAAGCAAATCAATAATAACAATGATGATAATAATAACAATAATGTTTTAATAACATTATTAGTATTATTATTATTGGTATATATATCCTGGTATTTGCACCCCTCCCAGACAAAAATTCGTGGTTGCGCCTCTGGTTAAAATTGGAATCAGATAAACTGTTGTGAGGTTGGAAACACTGCACTCACTCGAGGTCTACCTGGAGGAAATCTCTGTCAAGTTTGAACACAAAAGGGCATAATTATGAATAGTTTATGCAAATAAATATAACAACACTTTGCAAAGTACTGTGTAATATAATTAATAATTCTTGCAATTTGCAGGAAAAATGTGTTGGTCGCATAGAAAAGTGATGGATTGTGCAATCATCAACATGTTTCAAGACATTTCCTACAAGCGATGTTGTAGAGTAGTGGTAAAGTACTCACCACACAGATTGTTTTTTCCCCCAGGAATTAAGGGTTGTGAGTTCAAATCTAAAACACTCCATTTTTTAAATATTTTTTTATTTATTTATTTTTTGTAAGTATGACATTCAGATACAATGAGTATGGAGTTTAGTAATTAAGTTGAATAATTTTGTTTCAGAATGTTCACAAAAAATAATTCAGTGTGGAATTCGACGAATGTTTCCATCAGCTCAATGTATTTGTTTTTTCTTCGTGGCAATAATGTATACAATTGAGAGATGAGATTTATTTCAAAGCACTAAATTTCCACTCAATCTAGGAATGCTGCCTGTGAAAAGTCTGCAATTATTTTGAAACTAATTTTCACAACATATCCTTCATTATTTTTACGATTCACTCGAAGTAATTCTTTTTATTATTATTTGAAAAGCATTAGGAACATTCATAAATTTGCATAGAAAAATACCTAATTTGTTGTCGTATCTGTTCAGCAGATTCAAATGCACATATACCATTCAGCAGAATGTAAGGAGGTTACGGGGAAGAGTGACAATTTCACCCCTGAGTTCCTTCTCTCTGATGCAGCTGTGGAACACTGTTGCCAACTTAGCTCTTTTAAGGCCAGATCAGACTTTTTCTTGCACTGGATTGGCTGTGAAAATTAGCACCCGTCACCTGCCCCACTATGATGCCATTACTAGCCCCGGTCCATATGGACCAACTTTTGCCATGCGTATACATTTTGCACAAGACATGATATTATTATATTGGCTGCATCACCCCACCCCCTCTTACCTCCCAGCTACTTTTATATAGCGCCTTGGCTGAGGTGAAGATGACAATATTGTTATTCGGTAATCCCTTATTTTTGATTTCATACACCCATCGGTGGATTATTGAGATGGGTGATGCCGTCAGATCTAGACGGTGAAAACTAAAGTTACCGGTAATAGCAGCCCCCACACTCCATTGACAACTAAAATTAGGCACTTTATCCAGCCTTCATAAATCTAGCTCCATGAAAGTCTACTTTAGCTCAATTTAAGGTGAAATTTAGATCTTTTATGTGCATCAGGTTTGGCAACACTGCCAGGATGGCCATAGAAGGCAAGGAGAAATGCATTACGCTTATGGGTAGTGCTCGAAAAATTTTCTTCAAAGCTAGGCGCCAGCTCTGAAAATCAGGCGCCAGGAAACTACCTACTAGCAAATCGCACAACCCAAACTTTGAAAATGTATATCATGAAAACCGTAAGAGGTATTTACACCATGTTTTCTGCACTAAACTAATCACGTACGCTATCACTGGGTTAATAAATTTATGTTAGCATGTATCCAAATAAAAGCAATTACATTATTTCAAAAAATATTGTTAATTTGCTGAAAACATCTGAGAATTGATTTTTAACAATAAATACCAACGTAGAAATTTTCAGCGAAAAATGCAGGTTTGACCAGGACTCGAACACAGGTCTCTGATATACCGTGCCATTGTTCATTCAGTGTAACCAGAGACAGACTAGGATTCTCTCAAGAGTCCAATTTCGGCACAAAATCTTGGTTTATGATTTTTCACGTAAATGTATAGCCAATACTTAGGCACATGTGATGTGCGTCTGTTGACAATATTTCGACCTGCCGGACCCTGTGGCTGAGTGGTTAGCATATCGCGCTGTGATGCCACGGGGCCCGGGTTCGAATTCCGCTCGTGCATGCTTGTTTGTGAATGACAATTTATCAATTTCATAATTTCATCACTCATCCCCATCTTCGCAAATTAGCCAAGAGGCACAAAACGCAAAGTAAAATAAATTAAATCAATCAAATCAAATCAATTAAATATTTCGACCTGCTAGCATTGGCATGTGTGACCCGAAAATGGCACTTTTTCACAACCCATAAAATTGCCAATAAAAAATCCAACAAATGTTGCACATGACCAATTTTGGTCGCAAATGACAGATTGACATGGCATCAGTCATCAGACATCTAATTATGACCCTTCGATAATTTCTTACATATTTTTCTCATTCAAAAGTGCATTTCTGGAAAAATTTCAAGGCTGCCTTCCGCCAGTTACTAATTTATCTAAATTTTCTGTATGGAGAAAACTGATAATTTTAAGCATTGAAAAATATCTCAATGGATGAGACTATATAATGCAGAAAACCCGGTGTAAATATCTCTTATGGTTTTCATGATATACATTTTCAAAGTGTGGGATGTGCAACTTTGGAAACACACTGTATAAGAAGCTGAGCATCATGGTATTCAAAACATCATTAAATCATTCGAGAAAACAGGAAATGGGGTGTTGGGGGACAAAGAGTAAGAAATTATTACTGACTCACAACGTTGATTTAAAAAAAAATAATTTGCTAACTTAGGCTGTACTGCAAATTGAACTTAGAATCATCAAAATTTCGTATATATTACAGCATAAGATCACAGTCGCCAGGCCAAAATTTTTAGTCGGGATTTTTTGAGCCCTGCTTATGGGAGAATTATTTTATTTGTTTTCTTGGGGATATCAAACTTCCGATGGTGAAAGAAAACATATAATCAGGTAGAGGATCCGTTGAAGATGATATTTGCAGTAGAAATATTCCAAACTCCCATTTTCTTCAGCCTTAACCAGAATTTGAAGTTGTGTCTCCATAAGGAATACATGGGATTCTGTAAATGCTTATTCATCATATTTTTCAAACACGGTATATAGCTTAATAACTTTAAAAACCGCTTCCACTTGCAACATGGGGAGAAATTCATACTCTCAAATTATGCATGGATTTTCTCTTGTGCATATTTACAGTGGATTCTGAAGCAGTTCAGAAGATGGAGTGAGTGTATTTTCTGTTGTAAGAGTTGAGCTGTAGAAATAGTTTAAAAGTTTTAGAGCAGTATCCTTCACGGGTGGAAAATTTTGTATCGGAAATGACGTGTCAATGTAACTACACCAGAGATAATTCTATTTTATAAATTTTTTTTTTATGTTCTTTTAGGTTGTTGTAGCCTCAACTTTGAATTCAGCATTGCCAGATTTTTGTTTTAATTGATTTTTTCCATTTTAGACATATGGTGAGGATGAAGAATGGTGATTTGGTGAGAACAACAAAGGCACATAAACACAAAGTAACAGGCATGTCCAGGACTTGAAAATAGAACTTTTGGTGGCAAGATTACGAGTGAATTTCGGGATCGGTTCCACTTTTTTGTGCATGAGTCTTGAAAAATCATAACAGAAATTCGTGACATATTTTGAAAATTTTGAAAAATAAATTTCCTCACATGTCAGATACACGATAATATAAATATGGAACAATAATTTTCAAGAAACTAACACAAACTTCAGTAACTGAATATATGTATATTTCATGTATGTATAAAATTGATCTGTAGCAATCTATACAAAGCTTTTTTCGGACATAAAAGAATATCATAATTTAAATTTCTTCACTGATCGTGCTTCTTTACTTTTATTTTGAATTCCTGATGTTCTGTTTTCCACATAGTTGGTAACTTCATCCTGGAGTTGTGTGAAGAAAGCTTGTGATGATTTCACTCTTTCTCTCTTCTCTTCAAGCTGAAATATGAACGTAATATAATGCACACACCATGTTCATTTCACATCAAATTCACGTTTCAACTTGTGCAACTTAGTAAAACTAAAACCTATTTTGAATTATATACACAGTGTGTTTTAAAAATCCTGCAGGATTATAAAAAGCTGTAACTTTAAAGTGATAGGTTTATTACAATGAAATAGTTCTTTTTTTTTACACAGAGGAAAATTTAAAATTTTGTTCTGCCGACACTGCTGAATGACATGTGTGCAGGCGATTACGTGATTCGAAGATGCAGGAAAAAGCTCAGTGTGTGTTATGGATTGCCAAGTAAAAATCTTGTGTTTTGGTGTGGAGAAGGTTCCAAACAACATTTGGAAAAACACCTCTAGTGGAGACAAGTACATGCAAAATAATCTAACACAGTTATTTTTAGTGGTTTTTATATGATTTTATATGTGACATTTCGTTCTGGTTTCCCAGAACTTTTTCAAGCTACACATACAACAACGAAATGTCGCAGATAAAATCAAATAAAAACCACTAAAAATAACTGTGTTAGATTATTTTGCATGTACAAAAAGTGGTTATGCAAACCTTCAAGAAGAACATTGATATTCTGGAGACAAGTATCCACAGACAGATGTCACGAAAAGTTTGAGGCTACGGGAAGCGTAGCAGATTTGCCACACAGTAGGACTGGGAAAAAAAAAGAAGAAAGAAAAAAAAAAGAGAGAGAGAGAGAGAGAAGAGAGAAGAGAGAGAGAGAGAGAGAGAGAGAGAGAGAGAGAGAGAGAGAGAGAGAGAGAGAGAGTGTATTTACGAGATTTGTGCACGATCTGATAGAAGAGGACTGTGACATGAGGAAGGAATTTTGTGAATTAATGTTAATCCGATTAAATGGTGATGCCATATTTATCTGTGAACATGCGGCCAGGCCACAAAATATCAACATTTTATTTCTGTATTTGGTAAGTGTTTACTGTCTCCACTTCACTTATTTTTGTTTATTTGCCCTTCCAGCTCTTTTCCTCATTCTATTCCTGTGTGTATATATACAGACGTAGACAAAACTAAAAATAATTCTGGCTCTAGCCCCTTTTATCAGGAACCAGCATTTTTTTTTTTTTGACAGTACAGGCTAAGAAAACATGAATCCAATTAAGATAAGCTATTAAATGTGATCTTAAAACATTTAATTTATTAATTAATACAAGATTTGATTAAAAGTACTTAATTCTTGTGCCAGAGTGGTCTTCCTAAAGGCTCAACTGGTAACAACATGAATAATTATGCAATACATTCTAATATATGGCTGACTCTACCATATCAGTCCATTTCAAAATTTGTCTAGCACAAGTGCAAAAATTTATAATGGCATGCTTATTATTGATTTAATGATACAAGTGATAAAGAAAACACACAAACTTTAAAGAACTCGAACTGTACTCGTTATTTTAAAAAAAAGAGGCAATGGAAATGTTCTATAAGCCAACTCGAAATATTCTTTTTTAGAAAAGAAAGAACTGAATTTAAAAGTTCAGGTGCCAGGTAAGATTTTTCAGGTGCCATGGCAACTGGGTGCTCTGTATTTTTTTATACCTGTCCTTATAGTTCTTGTAGTTTAAACGATCGAAACCCCAGAGAGAATTATGAAACACCCTGTACTTTAAAGCAATGGCCAGACAACTGGTGGTGGACCATTTATCCAAATCAAATTACAAAAAATAAGGAGTTAATATAGGTTATAGAAATAACATTTCAGCATTTTTATGAAACTTTGTTAAATCAAAATGCAGAATTTCATCCAACCATTTTTGTGATCATTACTTTAACAAAATGGTGAAATAGTGAGTGATGAGTTCAAGATGTTTTATTCTGGAGGTGATCAACAAGGAAACCGTGGTGTGGGAATAGTGCTAGGACCATGTGTGAGACATAAAAGTTATAGCAGTGTGTTATGTGGATGACAGAATTCAATGGTGAACCTTCAAGGAAAGAAGAAAGACTTAGCGTTAATTCAAGTGTATATGCAACATTCTGGATTGTCAGAAGAAGAAGTGGAGGAAAACTATGAGAAAATAGAAGACTTGATGGAAAAAGAGAGAAAGGGATCATGGATTATCGTAATGGCTGATTGGAA
Organism: Lepisma saccharinum; assembly: GCF_977018435.1. NCBI lineage: Eukaryota > Metazoa > Arthropoda > Insecta > Zygentoma > Lepismatidae > Lepisma > Lepisma saccharinum. Next base: position 43,356,040 of record NC_139239.1, on the reverse strand, counting down.
TGCTGTAGTAGGAGAAAGGCAGGATGGAAGTACAGTAGGAAGATACGGATTAAGTGAGAGAAAAGAGAGAGGGTAAAGCCTGGTAAATTTCTGTAAAAAACCTCCCTAATTATTGGAAAAACACTGTTTCAGCAACATAAGAGAAGGAGATATACCTGGATATGTCCAAGAGATAGCAAAAGATACCAGATAGATTACATACTGGTACAAGAAAGATTTCGAAATTGTTTGAAAAATGCGAAGACATTGCCAGGAGCTGACATTAATTCAGACCACATCTTCCTAATATCAGAAATCGATTGAACAAGATAACACAAAGTCAGGTGAGCAAGAAACCCTACTTAGAGAAGCTAAGGGAAGAAGAAGAAAGACAAAAATTTGCAGAAAATTTCCAAGGAAACTATACTAAGTTTAAAGCTAGTTGTAACAATAAGAATGAAATGTGGGATGGAATAAAAAGTTGCTTACAGAAGGCACTGGATGAAACAATAGGCTACAGGGAAAGGAAAAGTGCAAAGAAACCATGGATTACTGAAAGTATGCCAGAAAAAATGGAGGAATGGAGAAAATAGAAGAATGTAAATACAGAAAAGGGAAGAAAAAAATACAGGATACTGAATACCAGCTAAGAAGAGAAACTGACAGGGCAAAAGAACAATGGTTGAAACAAAAATGTTAAGAATTGAAGAACTGGAAAAAGGGGAAGGTATGACTTGATGTATCGTGAAGTAAACTGCTTGGGCTTCCAAAAGAAGAAATCGAAAACTATGTGAATGATAGAAGACGAGGGAGGATGTGAAATCACAGACAAAAAAGGAATATCAAATGTGTGGGGAAAGTAAGTTGAAGAGCTCTACCAGAAAGAGAATCGCCCAGACAGTCTGAATGTAGAAAATGAAGATGTACCTGATGATGAGAAAGGATACTATATCCTGAATGAATAATTTGATCAAGCACTTAAAGAAATAAGGAATGCGAAAGCAACAGGCACTGATGAAATTCTGTTGAACTTATTAAATGCCTGAGAGATGGAAAAAGAGAAATACTGCACTTATGCAATGAAATCTAGGAGAAAGGGGATTGGCCACAAGATTTCACGGAGACTGTTTTGGTACCTCTGCAGAAGAAAAGCAATGCCAGAAAATGTTCTGAGTACAGGACAATCAGCTTGATATCTTACTTATACATAAATCAACGAGAAAGTGAGAATAGGAGACAAAATCACAGAACGCTGTGTAATTGGAAGAGGAGTACGACAAGGATGCTGCCTATCGCCTACTTTGTTTAATATCTATTTAGAAGATATAGTGAAAAATTGTTTCCAGGGAACAGGAGGTGTCAAATTGGGAGGAAGAAGGATAAACTGCATAAGATTTGCTGATGACATGGCATTATTCGCTGAGGATGAAAGAACCATAAATTGTATGTTAGAAGAGTTAAACAGCAGCTGTGAGCAGTATGGGATGAAGATTAATGTAAACAAGGCAATGGTTATAGGACAGAAACCAAGGAATATTAATGTGAGAGCAAACAGTGAAAGAATCCAGCAAGTGGATAGCTTCAAGTACCTCGGATGCACTATAAGCAGTGACATGAGCTGCAACCAAGAAGTGAAAATGAGAATCGCAATAGCAAAAGAAGCTTTCAATAGAAGAAGAAATGTTTTTGTGGACCCTTGGACATAGGTCTAAGGAAGAGAGTAGTGAAATGTTTTGTGTGGAGTGTAGCACTATATGGTGCAGAAACCTGGACGTTGAGAACGAATGAAGAAAAACGACTAAGTTTTTGAAATGTGGACATGGCGAAAAATGGAGCATGTAAAATGGATGGACAAGGTAAGAAACGAAGCCGTACTGAAAAGAGTTGGTGAAAAAAGATCTATACTGGAGACCACCAAGAAAACGAAAAGAAACTGGTTAGGACACTGTCTAAGAAGGAACTGCCTGCTAAGGGATGCCTTGGAGGGAATGGTTGAAGGAGGAAAAGTCCGTGGAAGAAAGAGATATCAGCTTATGGATGATATTAAATTAACTGGGTCGTATGCTATTATGAAGCGTAATGCAGAGAATAGGGAAAGCTGGAGATTGCAGTGAAAAACCTGCCAATTAGGCAGAAAACAATGAATGAATGAATGAATGTAAATCTTCTCAATTGGGTGATTTGTGTACTAAAATGCTAACATTTGGTTACATGCTGGAATGATTTGAAACATAAATTATGTCTTTTGATGTATTAATTCATTTGTATTCTTTCAAGGTCGGTTGGCCTATTAATTGATCTTATCTTAACTTAACATGCAGAGGTTATGAAAAGGAAGATGAAAAGTTGCCCAATAGATGGCGTGAAAATTTATTAATTTTGAGATGATGTAAAAAATCATATTTGTAAAATCATGTGTTCAACTTAAATTGGTTGATTAATCCAGGAATAATGTTGAAGATCTTATTTTGTGATACTAGCAATGAGACAGACTTGTTTTGAATGCACTAGCATGTGCAATCACTCTTATGCATGGTATAGAATCCAGCACAGTGTGCTTAATTTATTATGACTGCAAACACTGTATGAAGTTGATGGGATGTAAAGAAAATTAGTCTTTAGGAAAGTTACCTTTACATTTATGTGAAAGATTAAGTGTGGGCCAATTGAATCTTGGTGGGTGTGCTAGAAGTTAATATAGCAGCAAAATCTGTTAACATATACAGAAAGGAAAAAATCTCCTGTGTGTGGAATGTTACAGGCAAGAGAAAAAAGGTGGAACTGTGAGTGTCCTCAAATTTCTACCTTCAAAAATTGCAGGTCATATATTGTAACATTGAATTTCTGATATTACTTAGTTTCGTGGTACCATAAGCCTATTTTCTATTGCAAATTTCTAAACAATATTTTTATCCATACCATAGGGAACATTCTATATCTCTTTTAAAAATTTAGACAATAAGCACCATTCTTTGAAATGACACATTTTAGGGGAGGGTAGTCACTGAAAAAAAAAATGCTGGATGCAAAAGCCAAAAATATATCTAACAAATATATGAGTTACATACCTTAGTTATCTTTCCATCCTTCTCAAGTTGCTTTAATGCATTCAATTTGCTGTACTTGTTTCCGAGTCCAGGGGACAATTTATTGACGAGTTTCTCTCTTCTCTCTCTTTCACGATGCTTCATCCTTTGACGCTGTTTCTTTTGTCGCAGTTCACGTTTCTTGTCTGTTTTTGTCCTTTCACTCTTTGCTACTTCTTCTCCTTTGGGTTTGGCTGTGAAAATTTTTAGCAATTAGACAGAAACAGATATTCAAACTGTCACATTTTTCCTGGTCAAGTATAAACTAGTTATTTTTACATTATTTTTATATTATTACATGTGCCTAAAAATTACTTATGGTGTAACACCCAACTGGACTGAAATACTATGAACACATCAACATTTAATATATTTAACTGACACAAGATTGAGACAAAGTGGCATTCAACAACAAGGCAATCCACAATTACGTTCTCTTGCAGATATGATATGAGAGTAGGATGACCTCAAAAATTCCTAAAATATTCACATATTGCATAAAAGTTCTACATAATATTTTTTTTTCAATTAATAAACAGTGTGTGTTTCTTCATTGAGTGAAAGATTAAGAAAAGAAGAGAGGTAAAAAATTACGATATGTGAAAGTATGTAAGACAAAAAAATAATAAAAAAAAGTAAAATGCTCCCCTGCGCTTTGCACCATGCCATAAAGGCATATAGGGGGTGTAGAGTTAGGGCCCACACTTTCTTGATCACAGCCAAAGGTGGGGGTGATGTGATCAGCACTATGCCCCTGGCCACCTTTACATCCCCGAGTTTTCTTCAGGTACCCACTTTATACAACGCTGGGTGGGTACCGGAGCCACTCGCAGGTGGAAAAATTCCCAGTTCTTCCCTGTCAGAGATTGAAACCCTTTTAATCTCAGTGCTGGGATATGTATTATATGTATTATCACACTCTCCTTGCAAATTCACTTGATGAACAATAATTTGTGAAGTACAATGACTACTTTGTGCAACTGCACAAATGTAAATTATAGTCCTTTGTTAGCCAATAGAGCCTTGTAACGAGAAGAGCTTCTTTCTACTTCGATTGACAAGAGAGTAGCAAATTTAATAATCCACTTTGGAAATAACTAATATACCTCTGAAGGGAACGTTTTCATGTCTAAGCCGTATGACAGTTTTCACAGTAGGCAGTAACTTTTCCCTGATTTCAGCTATTTGTTCTAGGCATTTCTCTTGCTGCATATCAATTATATCAAGACTAGGATGACTTTGCATCTTCCAAAACTGTTTTCAATCTTGTACTGCCTTCTTGTGAAAATCTTTTCATTGATAAATAAACAAATCGCCATCTTTTTCCTGCTAAATTTGAAAACTTCTTCAAAGGTTTCCAACTAATTTTCTGAGTGTTTAAACTTAGCCAGGTATGGAAATGGTACAACGTTTATCTGAAAGAACAAGCCACGCAAATAATTCCAGGTACTTCTTTGAAACATATTGTCACCCTTCCTTTGTAAGGAGAACCAATATCCAACCAGTGGAACCCAATGGCACCTTAACATACACTCTTTTGCAAAATCTTCTGTCTGTATCCCTAGAAATTTTCCAATATAAAAAACATCAATGTTTTTAACTGACTGAGTTGTTTCACTTTCTGTGCAAATTATGTTGCCTGCACTCAACCCAGTCAAATCTGTAAATTCTACAGCTAATGCACTATCATGTGAAATACAGGGTTTCTATAAATTAGTTATACCCGGGAGGAGGAGAGGAGAGAGAAAAGAAAGAGAGAGAGCAGAGAGAGAGAGAGAGAGAGAGAGAGAGAGAGAGAGAGAGAGAGAGAGAGAGAGAGAGAGAGAGAGAGAGAGAGAGAGATTTTAAAGGAAGCAGAGAGAGAAGGCGAGAGAGAGAGAGAGAGAGAGAGAGAGAGAGAGAGAGAGAGAGAGAGAGAGAGAGAGAGAGAGAGAGAGAGAGAGGCAGGCTCTCGCTTTCTCTCTCTCTCCCTCTTCTTTTGATCCTCCTTCCCCACCCCCTCTCTCTCTCTCAAGAGAGGAAGAAAGGAAGAGAAAGGAAATCTTTCTTTCTTTCTCTCCCGGGAAGAGAGAGAGAGAGAAAGGTGAAGGAAGGGAATGAGAGAGAGAGAGAGAGAAATTGCTCTCTCTCTCTCTCTGTCTCTCTTTTATCTCTTTCTCTCTCTCTCTCTCTTTCTTCCTAATAGAGAGGGAGAGAAAGGGAGAGAGAGAGAGAGAGAGAGAGAGAGAGAGAGAGAGAGAGAGAGAGAGAGAGAGAGAGAGAGAGAGAGAGAGTGAGAGTGAGAGAGAGAGAGAGAGACGAAAAAGAAGGAGAAAGAAATACATCAATGAATTCAGCATATCTTCTACAAGTTTATTGTCACATGTTGTTAGTTTCCGATGCCGCCACTGGAGGCGTGAGTTCTTGTTTATCTTACACAAGTACAGACTTGGATTGGCCGTGGCCATCTCGTTCGCCTGATTGGGACCCAAAGACTGCATGACCATGTGTTTGTTCCCCCTCTTCCCAGCAACGTCGACGAGGTGGCCACGGAATCGTTCCACCATGACCAATCCAAGTCGGTACTTGTGTAAGATAAACAAATGCTCACGCCTCCAGTGGTGGCATCTGAAACTAACAACGTGCGACAATAAACTTGAAGATATGCTGTATTCATTGAAGTATAAACCACTTCTGTTGCACATACACTTTCTTCACAATTAACGGTTACTTTTGTATAACAAATTTATAGAAACCCTGTATTATCCTCATCCAGACTACAACAGAGAGAAATAACTAAATTTCTTCCCTTGCCATTTTTATTGGTCCTTTCTCTATTTTTCTCATCTAGAGTTTCTCTTTTAGCTGCAGCTGTTATTTTCCCTTTCATCACAACTCATATTTTCATTTCATTACTTCATAACAACGTAAACACTTTCGACATAGCATCAAAATATCACAAGTACCAAACGAAAGCTTTTTTTTATGTCATCATGGAATTAGTCCTTCACAACAAACACACAAAACCCCAACATTCATCACATAAGGGAATATATTATGTAGAAATTTAGTGAAAAATTCAAGCTCCCCCAGGACTTGGACCAGGGTCTCTGGCATACTGCATCAGTGTTTCAAGGGCAACAGATCTCATTGTGGTATCATTGACTAACAATTTCCACACGTACAAAACAGTGGAAGCAAAAAAAATTAGGTGAAACCAGGGCTCAGTAGCTCATTTGGTAGAGCAGCGGCACTGTACGCCAGGGACCCAGATGTGAGTTATGGTTGAATCTAAGCTTCTTTCTCAAATCTTTACACAATATTCATGTTGAAACTGAGCATGTAACATGTCCCTAGGTCATTATATATCTTTAAAAAAGTTGTGATTTTCTTTATGATGGTGCTCTGGAATAACATGCCCAAGTTACAGTACTACAGATGAATTATCATTTCTGGTAACGCAGAAAGATTACACACATACCTTTGACTTCTTCAGGTGCAAGCAAAGCTGCATCACTTGTGGCTACTGGAGCTACATCTTCCATTACTATGGCTGGAACATTCTTTATAACTTTAATTTCAGGAGCAGCCTGAGGAGAGAAGTTAAAATAATACAACATCGAGTAGCCAATATCAAAACAACTTTCATTAAACTATCACATTCACAAAAATGTCCCCAGTTTGCGGTCACCAACTTTCCTGATAAAAAAATTTACTTTATGTGTAATTCACATATGAAATCAATTCCATATGGTACAGTGCACTAAAAAAAAAGTTTTAATGATGTAACAGGCACATCGAAATTAGATCAATCAAGATTTTTGTATCAATTAAGAAAGACTGCATGCTACATGTTTAGTGGATAGTTTCTCATCTATCAGATGATAATTTAGGCAAGGTACTTCCTTCCTATTCCCAAGACTTAGAAATTTCCACTTTGAGCAATGGTAACTATTAACAATTCAACTGCCAAAATATGTAAATGTATTTATGGACAGTTCTATCACTTCTGAAACTTTGTATGAAGAAGATTCATTTGTAATTAATTGAAAGTTTATAACTAATTTACACGAAAATTTCTGTGTAAGTCGGTGCAATTTCAGTCGTCTGCTTGAAATCAGAGATAAAAATTAGTGCCATTATTTGATTGTAGACATTTATTCTTTGTTTTCCAATGCAAATAGTGGTGCTTCATGAATTTTGTCAACTGTATTTGTGTCAGGTGTTGCAAGATTGAAGCGTAATGCTTGAAAATAATAGAAAGACATATGCGAGTGAAAGTCAGTTCAAGGTCATGCCTTTACCCTTAATCTTCCCTACCTTACTACAGGGTTGGATACTCTAAGCCTCCTTTCACTGGAACTAAACAACTCATATTCATGAATATGTCCATGGCACTATTACCCATAAAGGAATAGCAAAATATAACACTTCTTTGCAATGTCTGCAAATATTTTGCTGCATTTCAGATGGCTAGAGCACTGCGTTAACTTACCAAGAGAAACATTGAAAAACAAAAAGTCCTTAAAGGATAGGCTGTAAGTTTAGACAAGGGGCAAAAGTGAACACAGAATCAAATCCTTTCTGGATAGAGAACCCAAGCAGATGTAAAGGACTCCTGAAAACATTCTAAGTGAAATGGAATTGACGCTTCAGATTAGGAAAACCCTTTATCCTTTTTTTAGAAAGCCACAAATAAATGAAACTTTCTATGAGACCTTCTGAAAAACATATCCCAGTGGCACTTGCCCTTCCTGAGTGCATGTTACTAGTAGTCTTGGTTCAGTCCACAGTGACGACATAACAATGGCATCTACAACCAAACAGATGAATTATGTAAGACAACAAATCTAGAGATCCAATGTAGTTGCTAATTCTTTAAGGGATGAAGGATTGTAATGAAAAAATAGGTTTTTTTAACCCTTTATGTTCATTTTTACAATTAATGTCTAACAAAACCAAGTTCGCCGAACCAACATACTGATGATTAAAAAGAAAGGGGAACAACAATTGAAACTTACAGGTTTTGGTGTGTAGTGGAAATTTGAGAGTGCATCTAATTTTGCAAATAAAGCTGTCATCATCTTTGTTATTTCCTCATGTTCTTTTGGAACTTCCTCCTCGTTGTCCTGATTGGAATCCAATTCCTTTTGTTTCTTCAGATATTCCTGAAAACAAAATAATATAACTCATTAGGAGAAGGCAATGCTCCATGGTAAGAAAATAACAGATATCAATAGGATGACCTATTTATGGTGAACAAAAAACAAGATTTTGATACGAAAAATGGGTAAATTTATATATATATAAAGTGAAAGAGGGGAGAGGAAACGCACACCAGACGTAGAAAAACTTCAAATTTTCCTGACGATTTGTCACATCATAGGGAGTAGAAAGAAGGTTCATGTAGTGAGCGACATCAACAGTGGTGTGGTAGCATGGCCTGCAGGGTTGCCAGGCCCAGAAAGAAAAAGCAGACAAGTTTCATACATGAAAAAATCATGTTACTCCCTCGCTAGGCTGTCGAAAACTGTGAGTGGTGGAAGGTATAGGGGAGGGTAAAGGGTGTTGCTGAAGGTGAGGGGTGGTTGTGGGGGGACATTACTGAGTGGCCTTCTTCAGGCCTGAGGGTGTGGGTGCACTCATGGCTGATATGTAGGTCCTCTCCCATCTTCTACGTATGGAGGTGTTGGTGGATTCAGGCAAGGAGTGGACGATCGCTACCTGGAAGCAGTCATTGAAAGGAATATTGTGGTGATTGGTGTGAATGGCAACAGCAAAGTCCAGGTTTTGGGTGGAGGAGCGGTGATTGTTGATGCGGAAGTTCAGGGCTGTGATGTTCCCCCAGGTAGAAGCTCCTACAGATGTTGCAGGTGAGGATATAAATTAGGTTAGAGATGAAGCAAGTTCCTTTGGGGTAGAAGGTGAATTTGGCAGTATGGATCTGGAGGGTGCAGGAAGTGACAAATATGGGGCAGGTTTTGCACCTTGGGCAGTTGCATTTGTGGGTGGGTGCGAGTTGATTGTGAGTAGGTGGATTGTGGTGGACCAGGATGTTTTGGAGATTGGGAGGACGTTTCAAAACCACTCTGGGCTTGTCGGGGAAGATATTTCTGATGTCAGGGTCACTGTGCAGGATGGGAAGGAGGGAACGTAGAGTGTGTCTGATTTTGTTGAGGTGGGGGTGATATTGGGTGACAAGTGCAGGGGGATTGGTGGCAGGTTTCTTGGTGGGAGTGTATGAAGCAGCTCGGGATATTCGTTTGGTAATCAGGATGGGAGGATATCCACGGTTGGTCAAGGCTTTGTGCAGGTGGAGGTTATAGTTTTGTCGGGAGGTGGGTGAGGTGTTGATGCTTTGACCTCTGAGGGCCAGGGAGAATGGGATGGCTTTCTTGGTGTGGAACGGATGGGAACTGGAGAAGTTTAGGTATTGCATATGGTTAGTAGGTTTGATGTGGATAGAGGTTTCCAGATGTTCTTCCTTCATGTGCACATCCACATCCAGGAAGTTGATTTGGTTGGTTGAGTTGGTCCAGGCTCCTTCCTAAGTCAACCTTTTCATGGGCAAACTTGAAAAAGAGTTCCTGAAGACCCAATCCCTCAAACCTCTCCTCTGGCTCAGTTTCATCGATGACATCTTCATGCTCTGGACACATGGAGAACCTTCCCTGACCACCTTCCTATTAAACCACTTCAGCTCCATCAACTTCACTTGGGCCCACTCCACCAACCAAATCACCTTCCTGGACAGTGATCCTGACACCAGGGACATCTTTTGGGATAAACCTAGGAAACCTAGGGTCGTCTTCCGTCACCCCCTCACCTCAAGAACATCTTGGTCCAAAACACTCCCCCCAGCTCACAGGTGCAACAAACCCAGGTGCAAGACCTGCCCCATACTCATCACCTCCCCCACCCTCCTGATCCCCACAGCCCCAGGTGAGTTCACCCTTCACCCCAAGGGCACCTGCCACTCATCCAACCTGATTTACACCCTCAATTGCCAAATCTATGGCAACTTCTACCTGGGCAAAACCTCCATCCCCTTGAACCTAAGGATCAATAATCACTGTTTATCCACCCAAAACTCTGATTTCACAGTTGTCATCCACACCAACAGCCATAATACCACCTTTAACAACAGTTTCTGTGTTGTCATTATCCATCTTTTACCCCTCCACACAGACACGTCTTTTCGCAGGTGATGGGAAAGGGCCTATATATCAGGCCTGCACGCCACTATACCCCGGACTCAACCTAGCCAACCAAAAACCCTTTCCCCTCTTCCCGAAACCACCCACCCACTATGCAGTAAACACTGGTGAAAGTAACTATTTTCTATCTACTGTTTCTGGCAACACTGACGGTAGTGACGCTGCCATCAGTATTCTGTGCCTCTACTCTACTTGGGGAGGAGGGAGTGGAGGGTATGTCTGATTTTCGTGATGTGGGGGTGGCATTGGATGATCAGAGCTGGAGGATTGGTTTTCGGTTGTTTGGTGCGGTTGTGGGAGGTGGCTCTTGTGATTTGTTTGTTGATGAGAGTGGAGGGGTAGCCATGGTTGGTTAGGGCTTGGTGCAGGCGTAGGTTGTACTTCTGGTGGGGGGATGAGATGAGGCACTGGCCTCTGAGAGCTAGGGAAAATGGGATGGCTTTTTAAGTGTGGTAGGGGTGTGAACTGGAGTAGTGGAGATACTGGAGGTGGTTGGTTGGTTTGATGTGTATGGAAGTTTCCAAGTGGTCTCCCGCAATGTGGATGTCCACATCTAGGAAGATCACTTGGTTATTGGAGTGGAAACAGGTGAATTTGAGGGTGGTGAAGTTGTTCAGTTGGTTTAGGAAGGTGGTGAGGGAGGGTTCGCCATGTATCCAGAGGATAAATGTCGTCAATGAATCTGAGCTAGAGGAGTGGTTTCAGTTGTTGGGAGTCTAGGAACTCTTGTTCAAGCCTGCTCATGAAAAGGTTTGCACAGGAAGGGGCCATTTTGGTTCCCATGGCTGTGCCACGTACTTGCAGGTAATGCTGGTCTCCGAAGCGGAAGTTGTTGCAGGTGAGTACAAGGTTGGCTAGTTGAATCAGGAAGTGGGTGCTGGGGCTATGTGGTTTAGGTCGGCTGTTGAGGAATGATTCCGTGGCACGGAGGCCATGGGGAATGTTGGTGTATAGGGAGGTGACATTAAGTGGTTGGGATAAGAACCAAATTGTTGTTTTTTCTATGAGCTTTAATTAGATATATCACATGACTGCCTTTCAAATTTTTTTCATGTCAAGGTCATTCAAACTTTTTTTCAAAATATAATTTTTCAGAAAATGTATTTTGAAAATTTTTTAAAAAATACACATAGAAACATACATATTTCAACATTAAGTCTTATATGATGATGGGTGGGCACGGAGCCGCTTGAATAGGTGGAAAAAGTCCTGGTTCTCCCCCGCCGGGGATCAAACCTGGGTCTCTCGAATGGTAGTTCAGAAGCCCGAACGACTGAACTACAGCGGTTACTTTACACCATAGTAACTAGATTATTGTTGTTTTGCCTGAAATATTGAAAAATTTCAGTTTATATTTAATCTTTGGTACATTGTTTGCAAGATGGCTATAAATGAAATTTTACACATGTACAAACTTACATACAGTTACATTCACAAAAATTTTTAACTTTAGTTTTTTTTTATCTACTGAAGAAAAAAAGTATATCATCTTGTAATGAAATGTGATATTTTATAAAATACACATTTCCTTACATTTCGTAAGTGAAGCATCTCTCGTATTTTTGACGTGGTTCTCGGTTTCGCCACCAAATGGCAGGTATAACTTCACAGCACTAGATATCTGCTGCCCCTTGTGGCAAAAACTTTGTACTGAATCTGCAAGCATGCAGGAATGATAATTTTCACTTCCACTTGGCATCCAGACAGCAACACGGAACATCGCATTTTCGATCATCGTGGCCTAACTGGCCTACGTGAGCAACCACCAAGTAGCACGATGCATTGCATGTCCTTCTTATGTATAAAAGGTGCCATTTGCATTTTTTGATTTATTCAAAATTGGTACCTTGTGCATTGGATTATTGTGACAATTATTCCAGGTGCATTTGAGTGTCTTGTAGTGCAATACTTACAGGGTGGCTACAAACAAGCAGAAATGAAATTCCCTGACTTTTCCAGGTTTTCCAGGACAAAATTTTCATTTTTCCCTGACAATTACAAAATTAACTAAATCGATCTTTTTGCAAATAGAAATAATAAACTCACACAGATCCACATATGGTTTTGTTAAGTACCAATATTATCTTCTATGAAATTGACTTAATTTCTATGATTTGAATTCAAACTGCAATTTGGAAAATTATTACAATTCACGGAATAAAATACTTGATTATTTTTAAAGTTACAACTAAATGAGATAAGAGTGAAGAGTGATTGATTAAGAAATACAATTTGTAATTTATCAGTCTCCTTAGCTATACATTCTCCGTATTATATGTTCATATTTCCACTGAGGTTTGGAACCCATTGCTTGCAAGAACCATGAGTGCGGACTCATTTTTAATGCATAAAGCTACTTCTCTCTTCTCTGTAAAGCAAACAACTTAACTCTTGCATATAAGTGAAACAACTGAATCGAACAAAATAAAGTGTCATATTTCCTTACATTATCAATGGGATTTCTGCTTCAGTACAATATATCCAAGTGAAGTACTGTGAAACTGACAATATGCAGTTATACCATTACACTGACGAAAAGGGTATGTAGGTATTAGAAATTGAACGCAAGGAATTTATAGAATTGCATTGTATAGGTACGTGATTTAGCTAACCACACATTAAAACAGGAACACTAATAATAAAAGCTTCTGAAAGTTCATATACGAGGGGCATCCTGAAAAAAGCTCCTCCAAAGGTGCCTATACGCAGCACTAGTGGTCGGAGAGCTACACACACACATGCAGGCAGGAAGAAGTGGCATGTAACTGTAATCTGGTACAGTTGCAATGCAGCCGTTTTAGGACAGTTCTAGGTTAAAGATTGCAGCTCTCATACAGTCTCCCACCGACTGCGATGTAGCCTACATTGCACGCTCAGAATTTGGCACAGAGCCACCAGCAATCGTGTCAGGTGTGCAGACCGGACGTCGTGAGTGATAGTAAGGTCAGATGATGGTGCAGATAATTCATGGAAGGCCAATCGAATGTGCACAACCCCATACAGCTGAGTACACACGGGTACTTTGCATCACTTCGAGTGAGAGATGTTGGACAACTCCCTGTACAGCCCTGGCCTTGAATGTACCGACTTTCATCTCTTTGTTTAACTGAAGAGGTTTCTGGCAGGGCAAGGATTTGACAGCTACACTGCGGTAGAGATAGTTCCAGTCTTTGCTGTCAAACACATATAACATGGGCATACAAAATTTAGTGCCATGCTACGACAAATGCCAGAACAACAGTGGTGATTATGCCGAAAATTAGGTTAGGACTCACTGTTATTAATGTAATAAAGTACAACTGATGTTCTTGTTTTATTTATGCCTAATCACTAGGGACCTTGATATTTTGTTATTTTTTTAAAAAAATGGTGTATTTTCTTATTTTTTATTTTTTACTACACGGTGTTATTTTCCGGAAAATTCACATTTTCATTTTAGCGCATTTTCTGGCAAATATCTGAAATTATACCTTCATGGTGTTTTTAAACTACTGTTTCAAAGTAAGTCACATGGCTTACGCCTCTTCGTGAGAGTTTGATATCTTGAAAGTTATTTCAGGAAAGTTATTTTCCATACCCCTTTTTTAATTTTAAGGTAAGGATTTTAGATAATGGAATTTTCCCCGTATATACTGAAGGGTGCATAATGACCTTAAGTGGCGACGCACCCAAAAAATTAAAATCAATCAATCTCACGTGACAGATACCGATATATTATGACACCAAAAATTGGCATTATCTTTTTTTCACTTGTTAAGTTGAAAAAATCGTGGGAAATACATGATTTAATGTGGCTGTCGGAATCATTCCATGTACGTATAACTCTATAGTTTACTCTTGAGTAAAATGTTGGAAACCTTTCATGTTCTATGTACACAAACATGGCCTACAAAAGACAAGAATGTTGGATTTCATGGAATTTTTCGTTGTTTTAGGACATTTCTTTAAAAAAAAATCGGTAAAAATGCCAACAATTCGCATTTTATGCCAAATTCACATTATTTCGAACGGGCGAAAAATGTGTCCAGACATCATCACTGCACATTCCTAAACATAACTTCGCAGCAATTACCATTTTTCACAGTTTTCGCGTTTGCGAAAAATCAATGTCCCTACTAATTGGAAACTACTTTCTGGCCACCCCTCGTATAAATCAGTAGATGGAAAGTGAAAATTTAGCAGGGCTGGCAGAGAAAAGTCAATTCTTGAAGAAAGTGATTTGCTTTTATGATTGACTGATTCGAGTAAATATGATATTAAAATATTTCCGTATCTATTAGTAGTATTTTACTTCATAATATTGGACATTAACCTTACTCAGTGAGAGATTAATGACCATCTCTCATGAGTTTAAACAGACAGGAATTTACAGTGTTGCAGTAAATTTGAGGTTGGGAGCATGCACTTGCCAATTTTTATAACGTTCACTAATGCAGATTTATGTTTCTCTTTTTCGTGATAGTATTCAATATATATTCCATTTGGTTGGATTCTTCTTGATATCTAAGAATAGTGCAATGTCATTGTAAACGTATGTTAACTTGTGCAAAACCAGTAATACGTCAGGATGATGAAAGAAAACCTTCGTAAGCACTGCTACATTAAATAAGGTGAAGTGAGCCAGAAGAGTAATAAAATTCCAGCAGCATATTTGCAGTCTAAAGCTCTTCTTGTTTATGCATTCGATTTTTGTTCGTTGGATGTTGCAGTCCATGCAATTTCAGTCGCATGTTGTAGTGAGATACTTTGTCGGGTGGCGATATTCGACAAAAATCGTATGTATCAAAGGAACCTATTTGTTTCCATGTTCCTTCAGTTTGCCCAACAAAATGACTTACTACGACATCCGACAACTATCGGACGGCGCCACCTGCTCTTATCCCCTCCATCTGTTGACAAGTCCCCTTACTACTCCCATACGGACAAGAAAAAAAATGATAATTCAATGCATTTTCCACGTAATATTTAGAGGCTTAACATTTACTCCCCCGATGATACCATATGGTATCATCAGTGTAAGGTCGTACTCGCCCGATGATACCATATGGTATCATGGTGCTGATTACGAAATGAATGTGCTTTTTGGACCTTCATACACTTATGTTTGGGTGGAAACTCTGACACAGGTCTGGAGCAAGCCTGGGAAATTCATATTGATGACCAACCTCCTCCCCCCCCCCCTCCGCAACATATCCATGCCACATTTCCGAACAGAGTTTCACATGTTGTCTCATTATTCAACTTGCATGGCACCCAGGAACATGAAATATGTTTCAATCTCTTTGGAAATGTTAATTCTTTGAAGAGAATACTAAGGTTTGCGCCTTCTCCCCAAAATAGCAGCAGAAGAGGGGGCAAACTCGAGATTCTTGTTTTTTTTCATGGAAATTTGGTGGTCGCGAACCCAAACCCCCCTTCCTCGGTTCGGCATTCTGAATTATACACGGTTGCATGCTATGTTGATTTAGCTGCAAAAAAAAAAAAATATCCGAAATAGATTGCTCCTATAGTGCCCGAGTTATAACAATTTTCCTCCAAAAATTCAAATTACATATTTTTCGTAAAAAAAAAAAAATCACATTTTGGCTTATTATTCAACTTGTATGGCACCCAAGAACATGAAACATGTTACGTGCTCTCGAGAAATGTCCATTCTTTGAAAAGAATACTAAATTTCGCGCCAACTCCCCAAAATAGCAGGGGAAGTAGGGGCAAACTCCAAATTTTTGTTTTTTCCATTGAAATTCGGGGATTGTGCCCCCAGCCCCCCTTACTCGGTCCGGCGTTCTGAACTGTACACGGTTGCATGCTATGATGTTTTATCTGAAAAACAAAACTTATCTGAAGTAGATTGCTCCCATAGTGACCGAGTTATAACAATTTTCCTCCAAAAATGCAAGTTACATATTTTTCGTAAAAATAAAAAATCACATTTTGACTTATTATTCTACTTGTATGGCACCCAAGAACATGAAACATGTTTCATTCTCTTGAGAAATGTCCATTCTTTGAAAAGAATACTAAAGTTCGTGCCTTCTTCCCAAAATAGTGGGAGAAGAGGGGGCAAACTTCAGATTTTTGTTTTTCTTCTATTGAAATTCGGGGATCGCGCCCCCAAACCCCCTTCCTCGGTCAGGCTTTCTGAATTGTACACGGTTGCATGTGCTGATGTTTTAGCTGCAAAACAAAACTTATCCGAAGTAGATTGCTCCCATAGTGCCAGAGTTATAACAATTTTCTGTTCCCGTGCAGAGTTCCATAACGATATCTTTAAATTAAATAAAAAAAAGTCAATGAAGATGAAATTCCCTGACATTTCCCTGAGTATTTTTGACACCTCAAATTCCCTGACTTTTCCCGGTTTTCCAGGTTTTCCAGGTCTGTCGCCACCCTGTACTTAGGTATGTAAGCTTGTAGTGCTTTGAACTTGTGACAACTGAATAGTGAAGTGTTTAAAAACTGCGTCACGAATGAACTCTATTTTTGCTGACAAATATTCACTTTAGCACGATCGAAAAGAACAGTAAATAAATCATTAATTAAATATGCGATAAAAGACCCTTTGTTCCCACTAACTTAAAATTTATTTTTGTGCCAAGTCGATTAAATATTCATAGGCATTTTTGTCCAAACTTTTTAAGAGTTCACGCATGCAACTTGTCAAAAATGTGATTGTAATTTGCAACGTGATTTTGATTAACAATACTTGAGAACAATAAGTGATAGTCGTCAATTAATGGACGATATAATTCTACCGCAACGTGGTCTAATCCAATCAAATTCAAAGAAAGCAAAGATATGTAAAATTGACGTCTTAAGAAACAAATCACTCTTTTCCTTAAACTTTTGATGCTTGCCACCATATCCTAGTAGCATTAATAAGAATTACTAGTGTAGAATCAGAAAGCGTAAGAACAACTATTCTCAAGCCATGCCTTTGTTGCATCATTTAAAATCTAGTCAAGTTATATGAAAAATGAAAGCTATATTTGTGTGCATTTTAATGTAGATTGGATTTAATGGATAAGTGGATTAGTGTATATAAATTTGATTCATGTATTAATTGTGTTATGAAATATACGCCTCCCTTTGTAAAAGGCCAGTTGAATATTGAATTTTCGTCAAATAGTTGTATCAATCTTACGCACGCGCAAGAAATTGTTATGAATGACTGTATGGTCAAATAATGTTCAAGAATAAAAGGCATGTTTACTGTTATTAAATGTTACATTTTTGAGAGTAATCAAATTCCCCTTTTTGCCTAAGTACTTAACATTAGGTGTAAATTGCATGTTAAGTGAACTAATCCTAGATTAGAAATATCTTGACGTAAAGGAACGCACACACACTACCGCAGCTCACAAAGTTCATGGTATGCTGTTGGCGTTTGCGTCCCTTATTGTACGAAAAATTGTGAATATTTAAATTTGTGTTGCTTCCATAAAGAGTGCTTTAAACACGGGAACCATTAGCCAATTTCATCTTCGCTTGGATAGATATACGAACAGCATCATCTTGTCAAAAACTGTATTTTTTTGAAAGTAGGTTTGGAACTCAATGTACTGATAAACTCCCTCTTTTGTCTTTGGTGCAACACTCCTAACCTGGAGTTTCCATGTGGTAAATGCAATTGAACCCCATTAGCCGGTTGACTTCAAAATCATCTAACATCTTTTGCTCCCTGCGCACGACTTCCTCTAACTTCCTTTGGGCTAAGATTTAGAAATTTAGCTGGGTGTTACAATCTATGGACCTACATATTTTTGTCAATTTTTTTTTTTCATCAAAATTCGTGTTTAAATTTCATCCCCCTTTACTTCAATATACATCAGGAATAATAATTTCATGAATTGATTGATTTTTGTTATTTAGCATCGCTTTTCTGCCACTTTTGGCTAATAGCGACTATGAGGATGAGTGATATAATGAAATTGAAGAAAGGACACTCATGTGTAGGCTCTGATTTAAACCTAGGACCCCTGGTCTCTTACAGTGCCTTCAATGTGCTTTTTCAACTCTTAAGTGCATAATTTTAATAACATGGTTCATCGTTCATTGTAATCAAAGACCATGAAACTTTGTTCCTAGTTTCAAAAGTAGAACATTTGCTTTTATAAACATTACCCAAGTTTTGTAATGCCAGATGACTTTCTCTGTATTTTACCATTTCACTGCTGAAAAAAAGCTCTTTGAAATAATTTTTGGAGTGTAAAGGTCATCTTTCTCGAACTCTAAATATTCTGTCAGGTATTGTAACTGCACATTTCTAGCCATATTTCCATACCACCACATTGGTAAAATCCAAGGAAGAAAAATATGTCCATACCGAAGGATGGTTGAACAAGACACTTTGCCTGCAGCCTTGGTAGCTAGCTATACAGATTGTGGAAGTCAGCATAGCATAGTCTTGATTCCCTTAATTTGTTCTAGTAGTCATCTCAACACAGCATGGCTTTAGACTTGTGCAGCTAAGAATGTCGGACTATGGCAGTATTAACTTTTAAAGTGCAAAATGTGTTGATATTTGCAAGAACTGATTTGTTTATTTTACTTCAGTTTTCTACCACCATTGGCTAATTGCGAAGATGTGAATGAGAAATGATATGATGAAATTGATGAAGATACAATCACAAAGAACACCCAGACCCCCGTCGGGATTTGAACCTAGGATTATAGTGTGCTGTGCTAACCACTCTGCCGCAGAGATCAGCAAAATTTGCAAAAACCCTGTCAAATTCACAGTATTTCGTGAATTCTAGGGCATCAAAAGTGTGATCAGTGCACATCACTTCCTTGCAGCAATTAATGTTCTTCGGCCCGAAAAATCTAGGTTACTAACAATCGAAAAAAATTGTATCGCACACAGTTGTAATTACCTGTTCATACACTTCTGCCAAGCTCAATTTACTCTTCTCATGATCTAAAACGAGCCTCTTCTTGTACTCAAATGGAGTTTCCACAGGTTTTATTTTCCTCTCTACATCATCCCAAACTTTGTCCTTTATTCTTCGCAAAATAATATCCTCTAGTCTAAGTGACGTCTGTTCTGTGATAACAGGAGCTGAAATAAAAAAAATATATTTAATATAAAATTCTGCTTTCAAAAATAGCATAGATTGCAAAGGTGATTGGCAAAAAGAGTCAAAGAGTAGCCTATTGGAGTGGTTCTCAACCTTTGCGAGACTGCAGGCCACTTTTTTTTTAAACTTTATACTTTAATTAATATGTACCCTTGAGATTAAATATTAATAAATAAATTATGGCATAATAGTTTTTCTTGTATGTATGCATTGCTTGCATTATAGAATTATTTTCCTGTAGTTTACGGTTATTACAAGCATAAGAAAACAGTTTTTCTTTGTGTTCTCCTGAAACGTCACAAAGAAAAACTCTTTTCTTATGCTTGTAATAACCGTAAACTACAGGAAAATAAATTATGGCATATTTGTAAATACTAATAGTTCAATTATATCTAAGGTTGTTGACAAATACATACACAATTAGTTTTAAGTTAGTTGCCAACCCTTACATCTAATGACATTTTTGTAATTTCCTCAAGGCAGATCATTAAATTAATTTTGCAGTTGCTGATTTACAACAGCAAAAAATCCTAATTAAAACTCGTTAGAAAATCTATTACTATACTCGTAAAAATGGATATCTATATTATTAATTTGATTTTAATGATGTTGGTTGAAGAAAAAAAGGTTTACAAGTACCTCATGCACTATGGTGTAATTGATGCCAGGGCCCAGTATCGGGATGCAGCCTGGCAGTTGAGAAACACTAGCCTAATGCCTCTTGTCTTTAGTGCACATTGCCTCAGGTTCAGGCTTGCGCACCAAATAATTTTCTTCCGCACCTCCTTCAGCAACCCCTACGTTCAACTGAAAACACTAACCTCTAGAGTGTCATATTATGTCATGTCGTCATATTGAGCGCCGAATGTTAGGTACTAAAGTAAGACCATTAATATTGTATGCAACAGGCAAGCACTGAAAGTGATGTCGATATATATATACTTTCCTGTACTGGCGGCAGCCTCCATAAAGACCAACGGCCATATTTCTTTCTTTCATCAGCATTGTTCTTATGATTTTTTTCTTATTTTCTTTCTTGAAGTGGTCTGTTTGTGGTTTTCGATAATTGCCTACAGCAAGGGTTCCCAAACTTTTTCGTTTCACGGGGCCCTTAGTGTTTCAAGATTTTTCCACGGCGCCCAAGTTAATTGTATTGATTTGGTGTTTTTAAGTCCACTTTATGCACAGTAAGGCTGATCTGGACTGGACCTACAGTTTAAAGTGGAATCCAAACCACTATGTGCCTCCACCGGGAATCGAACCTGGGACCCCTTGATTACAAGGCGATGACGCTACCACTGCACCATCGGGGAGGCCCAAGTTAAAATGTAGGCCTATGTAACACAGTGGCCCAACCACAGGGGGGGCCCAACCAACGTTGGTCGAAATTAGTTCTAGGGGGGCAAACATTGACGGCAAAGTGTACCTGCAGGAGGCAATTACCGCCCAGAGCTTCAAATTTTAGGCAATGCCTGCTTTTCTTAGTCTTATCAAGTTCAGAACCTTAGCTAGGGAATAGCGGAAGACAGCCCTGTACACCGAACAATCTGAATGAAAAAAGGTTGTAAAATTGATCGACAGATGTGTGTTTTCTTTGTAGTCTACTTTATGCACAGAAAGGTTAATTGAGACTGGGGTTAGAGCTTAAAGTGGGTTCTGAACCACTATGTGCCTCCACCGGGTATCGAACCCGGGACCCCTTGATCACACCATCGGGGAGGCACAAAAGTTGTAAAAGAGAGAATGCATTGGCGTTCTGTGAAATTATTTGCGCCCTACTAAATCAATATTGATTTCAGCCTGCAAAAAAATTGGATCCAAAAATTTTCTTGCACGCTTCACTCGCAATTTATATTTGTTCACTGTACTGTATTGTAAATCACCAGACAGAGAAATAAGACTTGTCTTAATTGATTTTCTTTTAAATGCATGAAAAATTGTTTTGAGGTTTATTGTGAGATGGATGAATTGGTTGTGTAACGGCTTGGACATGGATGTTTGCGAGTATCCATTCATCATTTTCATCATGCGATCACTCATCCCCATCTTCGCAAATTAGGCAAAAGTGGCACAAGAAGCGAAGTAAAGTAAAGCAAATCAATAATAATAATAATAATAATAATGTTATTCAACATTATTATGAACATCATTTTTATTAACATTATTATTATTATTATTAGTATTATTGGTACGTTTAACCTGGTACTTGCCCCCCCCTCCCCCACACACACAAAAATTCGTGGTTGCGCCTCTGAGGTAACACTTGCAATGTCAGTTAGTGTGGTTAGTTTGCTTGTCTTAAGTAAAGAAATTAACACATATTTCAAATTCAAAAACATTTTACATGTAAAAGGTAATAAATAAACACATATTTCAAACAATCATATCATTGATTGAATTTACCATGTATAGAGAAACGGGTAAGTGTAACTTCAGTGAAAATATTGGAACATTTTGCAGCGCACACTTTGGGAACCACTGGCCTACAGCTTAATGTAAGTTTTTTCTTTTCTTTTTCTAAACGGTCTATTTTCCGCCTACTTGTTCTTCCTCACACTGCACAGTGATCCGTAATGCGAAAGAAATCGGCAAAAATCAGGAGCTTGCTATTTGACCCCTATATCAATACAAATGTGTCACATTAGCAATTTTAAGAAATAATTCAGACTTTGCGTTTACAGAATTTACATGAGATTGATTATTTTGATTTTTATACAAAAAGTATAATTTTGACCTATTTCAATACACACTTGGAACTACAATAAAACTAAACAACACACTTGGAAAACCAAAATCCATCTCCAGATATAGATTAAATAATAACAAAAATTATGAAATAAGGATTATAATGATAGTAATAAAATAATAATAATAGGCTAATAATAATCATAGTAATAATAAATGTGAGAAGTATCGTTAATATGAATTTATGTGCAATAAATGTTTAAAGCGAGGAAAACATACTTCCTATCAAATCACTTTCAAGATAAATTAATATATTTTAAGGCAATAAATAATATTTATGTACTAGTTCCGATATCTTTCCTTCCTTTAAATGTACTTTGGTTGTGAATGCGAGTTCCTTAGACGAATTTATCCGGCGAAGCTCTTCACATATTATTTCTGTTGCTACTTGCTTCAAAACTGATAATCTGCTTTTGAGATTGCATAGAGTGAAGAAAAAGCAACTACAAACACCACATATTTTTAAGTCAACTGAAATTATTTTTAAGAAAATTATCTTCTTTTTGGCAACAGTTTTCATATCCTTAAAATACTTTGCTGCAGCACCGCGACACATCAACACTAAAGGTCTTAAACACAATCTTAAGCGATATTTTTTAAATTTATAGAATGTAAGACGAATGAAACAAATTAATAATCAGATAATTTCTATCTTCATCAGATTTTTCAGCAATAATGTTTCGTGGATTTCTATGACACACCATCACCATTAACCTGCAAGGACTCGTGACCCAAAAGATTTTGAAATATTTCTTTCATCTTTACCAATGAGTGTACTTCAGGCGACCCTTCTCAGTACCTTTCCAATAAACACTTTCGAATGTCATGACCTTGAAGCTATGAGGCAGGGCCGTAGAAACATCGCCTGTGTAAATTTCACCCACACATGCGCTCGTTTCAGCTTGGTATTTAAACATAATCTTTCTTTCGTTTTTATCAATTGTGAAATACAATAAAGATGTTCAAAATTAATACAATTAGTTTAAGAAATAAAGATATTGTTAATCAAATGCTTTAATGTAATTATAACTCGTATTTACAAAAAGTAATTTTGCTTCTAGGTAATATTTACACAGCCGAGTTTTTGGGTAAAATTTTAGGGAGGGTGTTGAAGGTTTTGGGAGGTGTTAGGGGTTGTTGGGGACATTTGAATAAATTTCTGTTACACTATACTACTTCTATATGTATTAAGCATCAGCTGATAGCAAAATCGGAGACGACCTATTCTCCTAGCACATGCACACGTTTGATTCAGAGGTGCCAGCTGACCCATAAACAATGGAGCACACGTTCACAAATTATCTAAATTTGTCAAAAATAGCAAAAAGTAGCAAACCTTTTCTCTCGTGCCGTTTTCACAATACTTTAAAGTATCCTTTGCTTTAGAAATCGTCGTGGGGAAATAGCAGCGAAAGCTATGTTAACTCAAGATAACTTATGTATTTTCAAGTCAAAAATAAAAACGTTATATTTGTAATTCAAATGTGTGTCCTTTTTCTGTGCATTACTGAGAAATTGTGAGTCTACCTAGCACAATTATATTGTCCGGCAAAAAAATAATTGCTACAACAAGCCTTAAAAATAAGTACAAAATATAGTCCGAAAATTGCATTTTCAAGAACCGCCATTTTGAGGCCCGAAAACAAGACAAAATAATAAATTTAGAGAACAAATGTTATGGCAGTTTCATGCCACATTTAGTTGTTTACAGAAGTGGCAAGGTTTTATTCCCTTACCGAAAAGTCAAAATTTTTATTTTTGCAGACTTTTTTTGCATTCTGGATCACTGTGCACTGGAGCAAAAATTTCAGCAGCTTTCAAGGTATCACCAAGTCATGCTCAGGAAATTATTTAATGTGAATTGTGACGTGAAGGGTAGTTTTGTTGTTAACACATTCTGTGGTAAACGTATCATTTCATTCTTTTTTAAAACTCGTTTAGGAAGAGGCCCAATGTTCACGAAGAAATTTTACAGTTCGTTGTTGGGGATATTGTGGCAGCAGGTATTTTAACGAAGACGAAGTTGCTGGTTCTGCACTTTGCATTTTGTCCTGAAGTGGCAGACGGAAGGTACAATGTACTATGTATTAGTATCAATAGTTAATACATATCATCATGGACGTCCAGGGGGAAGGCAAGGGGGCACAGCCTCCCTGGAAAATGAATGTCAATCTAAAGTTATTATATTTCACACACATAATTTTGATTTCAGTCAGTAATTTATGTTAATCAGTGGTGGCGATTAGGGGTGCAGTTGCCCCTGCTTCTTGCTATTTTTACCCCCTGAAATGCTAAACTGTCCTTGCCTCCCCCCAACCCAATTTTGGCACCTTGCTCCCCCAGTTTTGAACGGTTGCATGCGTGTTTCATGCCTTTCCTTATTTTCAGCATCGCACCCACTAAATTTCTTTCTGCACACCTTCAGCACACCTAGTTGATTAATCCTTTCCCTGCCGCTGCTCAGGTTTGATTCTGGTGGAAGATCCAAAATTTCGATGTTGACCCTGCATCATGAAGACAATTGGAGAGCTACATCAAAGCAATAGTAGTGAACTCCACACTTGATAACTAGAGAACAATGGCAATGGGATGTGGTGCAATGACCATACATCGTCCAATGAAAACCTGTACGAGTCATTTATTTTTTTATAATTGGCAAAGGATTCTCAATAAAATTACTCTACCTGGTCTAGTGACCTGGTCAAATTGCAGAACTTCTTCTAGTAAAGAGTTTGAAGGAC
The DNA here is from genome assembly GCF_977018435.1 of Lepisma saccharinum. Taxonomy (NCBI): domain Eukaryota; kingdom Metazoa; phylum Arthropoda; class Insecta; order Zygentoma; family Lepismatidae; genus Lepisma; species Lepisma saccharinum. The sequence continues at coordinate 43,331,213 of NC_139239.1, read as the reverse complement.
GAGCAGCTGCTTGCACCTCGCCCGTCAGTTGCCAAGGCTTTTCTGCAAGAGCTGTTTCTTCCATTTCTGTTATCTTCTTCTGCAGTCGTTCCTGGCGAACTTCAAATGCCGATTTGATTGTTTGTTCTTGGCTTTCATCCATGCCTTCATCTATTTCGCTTTCATTCTCAGATTGGTCCATGAACCTGAAGCAAACAGGAAATTATAAGAATCTCTCTAGAATCATGACAGCCTATCAAAAGATGAAGTATAAAAAAAATAATCCTAAATGATCAGAATTCAGTTCAGGCATTAGCCAAACTTGCAGACTATGTTAATCTATTTGATATGTGGCTATATAACAAAGGCACACACACACAAAATTTATTGCTGATATCAATAAAGTACCAATATATAAAAAAAGGAAATGTTCAATGAAGAATATGAATACTCTGTTACCAGGTGCCTGGAATGAGCTTTACCTTTGAAAACAAAAAAGTGTGTTTAAGCTTTTACTTTACAAAACTAGGGCATTTAACAAAATTATGGGCTATTAATAAATACATTTGTTCAGTATAATTATCAAGAATTACACCTATGTCTGCAGATACTGAGTACTCAATGTGACCAACCTCTAACTTGCAGTCTTGCAAGAGGTGTCCATAGCACGATTACCTGTGCAACCAAGTGTGCACAACTGTCTAAAGCTATACATCTATATATTGAAACCTGATCACAGGATGAGAACAGCTTTTGCTGAAGACAATCTTAACTGCATCACCAAGAATACCATGTGTCAGGAAAATATACCTTGCAGAATTTGGGGCTTGGAGGTCAAGAGTTCAAGATAAGACAGCCTAAAACTTAATGTGTAGTTTGGTTTTGTGCTTGAGATAACCATATGACTTTTTAAAAATTATTATTATTATTATTACTATTTACTGAGGGTATTGCCATGACATAACTGAGGATCTTAAACTTTCGCATTCGTGATAACACCTAAAAACGTAATTGTTCTCAGAAAGTGATTGTAAGTGGATAAAATGGTACACTAAATGCATCATCTTTTTTGCATAGTAACTCACAAAATAACACAATTTTGGTTTTATATGTGATTTTTAATGAAAGGCCCTTGCTTTTTTTTTTTCAAATAAAGCTTTAAAGCTTTGCTATAAACATATATTGCATTGTAATTCAAATATGTCATATCTTCATATGTATATTAAATAAAAAAAATACCCACAGTAGTTTTGAAGAAATGTGACAATTCCTGGCAATACCCAACAATTTTCACACTTGCCTGACTGCCCTTGTTGCAACCCGTTCTTCCTTTTCTGTGTCAAATCCTTCATCTTCTTCTAACTCATCAGCCCCCAGCGCCATTTCTTCATCTGGCATGTCAAAAAAGTCATCATACTGAGCAGTTTTTCCACTTTTAGGCTACAAATACACAAAAATGCTGGTTATTGTATTAAAAAATTATCACCAGAGCCATATAATTTTCTAATTCAAATCACTACCACAAATCTATGCCACTCATACAGGTGGGTCTGTTATACAATTTGCACTCTCTTCTGGCATTCAGTTGAGAGTTGCCATAAGTCTAACATTTCAAGAAACAATACACAGGATAAAATATTTACCTATTTTTAGGCACGTATGTCATAACCCTTGTTGCACACATAACTCGGAACACATAAGAACACACATTGACACTTACTGTCAAATTTCTGAGACAAACGGGCACACAAGAAAACTTTTATTGTGCAAACAATGATCAGATATAAAATTTATAAGAACTTGAACAGTAAAATAAAAACTTTCTGCTGACATCCAAGCAGCAAGGAAGGTTTTATTTACATTCCATTTCTGCCCCACTTGATTAATTGTGATGATTAGATGATGAAGAACACCCACAGCACAGCATTTTGAATCCCACTTTAAACTACACGTCAATTAACCTATCTGTGCATGAAGTGATATTATGTAAACAAAACCAATTAAAAAGATAGAACCCTTGACTATTAGTTTTTCTTGTATGCACACATTGCTTGCATTATAGAATTATTTTCCTGTAGTTTACGGTTATTACAAGCATAAGAAAACAGTTTTTCTTTGTGACGTTTCAGGAGAACACACGCTCCTTTCATCAGACATTTATTTTCATTTTGACTAAAGATACAGTTATAACAATGGTTAGTAATGTTTTGAACAAAAAGAATCTGTTATATAATGGATGTTGTCAGTGTTACATTGTTGTAATATAGCAACTTAACTGTGAAAAAAGCAGTCTGTTTTATTTTTATTTCAGATTTTTTAAAATTATGAATCCCAAATATCATCAGGTAATTCAAATTCATCATTGTTTTCACAAAGTCTCTTGATATTTTCTGTTACATTAAATTTTAAAGATGGTGGCTTACTCCATTTGTGAAAAAGAAAACCCCATACTGGATCTATGTTACCATTTTCATTATTTAATTTATTCCAGTGTTCTCTTGCAATGAACGAAGCTTCCCAGACATTCAATTCTGTGTTTCCCGTTAATCTTTTTAAAACCCTTCTCTTTTTAATCAAATGCTTCCCTTCGATGATATGAGTTGACAAACCTGTCAGATAAAATAAAACAAATAAAACAGACTGCTTTTTTCACAGTTAAGTTGCTATATTACAACAATGTAACATTGACAACATCCATTATATAACAGATTCTTTTTGTTTAAAAAATTACTAACCATTGTTATAACTGTATCATTAGTCAAAATGAAAATAAATGTCTGATGAAAGGAGCGTGTGTTCTCCTGAAACGTCACAAAGAAAAACTGTTTTCTTATGCTTGTAATAACCGTAAACTACAGGAAAATAACCCTTGACTATGTAATGCTTCAAGCACCACCAGAGGTTGGGTACCACAGGATACTGCCACCCCATTAGATAAACAAATCTCCATAGTAAAGGATAGGCTCTTGTACAGTAAGATCTACATTTTCTAGTGGAAATAGTAATCCATTCTTACCTTTGCATCATCATCATCTCCAGATTCATCTTCACTTTCACCTAAAGACATATTAGTAAAATAATCAACAGATTCATCACTTGCATCATCATCATCATCTTCATCATTACGTTTTACACGAGTCGAACTCTCCTCTTTATCTAGGAATTTCTCCATTTCACGTAGTCTGAAAAATTTATCATCAACCACTGACATTTTGGTCCTACGCTTTCCAGAGTTCTGTGTCACATTGTCAACAATGTGTCTGGAATCTTCACAACTTCTGTCACCTTCCACTGACGTTCTTTCACTCTCCTCAGCACTGTCCTCTTTATTTTCTTCTTTTTCTTCATCTTCAGAAAAGTGCTCACTATCACTGTCACCTTCAAATTTAATAGGGAATTGTAGTTTACTTTTATATGCTAGAATCCTAGCAACGTTTGTGATAAATACATCATGTGTACTTTGATTCTGAAGTTCCAATTCTTGCCAAATTTGCTCTTCATCGAAACCTTGCACTATAAGTTCTGGAAGAGCATCTGAAGAAGTATTATCTTCTGTTGCTTTTGTAAAATCATAGAGATTCTTTACAAGACTCTTCACTTTGCTCATGCATTCTTGTTGCTTACTGCAAATAAACAAAATGAAATTAGAATACTTCACATGTCATTCTACTCAGAAATATACTTATGTTTTTCTGAACAAATGTATTATAGGCACTTAACTACAATGGAACCTTGCTTTTGCAACATATTTTATTCAATCACTACGGACAAAATGCATAAATGAATATCTTCACAATGAAATTCTCTTAATGCATTCACCACAAGCAATGCACATTTTTATGACATTTGGACTGGGTTCCTTTGATGTACACGTTGGGAATGTATACTCAAATTTTCTTTGTGCTATCTAGCAATGCAACTGATTGGCAGTTGGCCTCTTGTCCATATAGTTAGTAAAAATTACATTCTCAGCATTATGGGAGTTAATGTATCACACACCGATAGGAGCCAGACCTAGTATGCAGCACGATCTCTGGTGTAGAATTTACATATATTTTCCTTAAAATAAAACAAACCAGATGATCTTCAATGTGATATTTTAATCCTAGTTTATATGGACTTCCTCTGAAGTGATCAATCAACCAATGTTTTCATCTAACAGACTTTCTTTTTTTTCTTTTCTTTTCTTTCTTTTTTTTTTGGAAAGCAAGGTAAAGAGGTAATAATGCACACCAGTTGTCTCCATCTGTATACAATAATAAACAATGTTCATTAACTCACTTGCATCTCTTGATGTGTAGGACCTGCAAACATGACGGAGTTGCAATTTTTGCTTCCATTCCTTAAATTAATCACTATACTATACTGTGCAAATTAATTGGGACAAGCTACTTTTTTCGCAGAATTTGAATGTGATTGCCAATTGTTGTCTGTACCTGGCTTCAACCGGTGTTATCTGCATTGTGGTGGTGTCAGTGTTTGACCTTGACCGGTTTTAAACTAGAAATAGCCACTTCAGCTTCAGTTGTGAGTGTGTGCGTGATAGGTGAATGTGAGTTTTTGTGCTCCGTGCGATACACGTTGCTTTCCGTTATGTAAAAATGGATATTACTCCAAGGAAGCATGCAAAAATTATTGCTCTTAAAGAGCACACCTCTGTGACAGTAAGAGATATCGTGGGTGCAGTTGGTGTAGGCAAATCAAGTGTATCAAGAATTCTTACAACAGAAAGCATCTGGATTGTCGTCTCCAAAAAGGAGAGGTAAATGTGGAAGAAAAAGAAAAAGAACTCCAAGAACCAATAAAATTCTAATCAGAAATAGTAAAATTAATCCAACAAAAACAAGCAAAGACCTTCAAAGAGATTTACTGGCTCATCTGTGTGTCGTAGGCTTCTGGAAGCTGGCCGCCAGCAAGAAGACCAACGAAAAAATAAATTTTGAGTGCTGCCACGAAGAAAAAAACATTTAAACTGGGCCAAAAATATAAATCATGGACTGCTGCTGAATGGAAGAAGGTGATTTTCAGTGATGAAACTAATTTATTTGTGCAGGGTTACGAAGAAAACGTCGTTAGACGAAGTAGGTGTGAAGCCTTAACACCTGAGAATGTTCAACAAACAGTAAAACATCCTCTGAAACAGATGTTTGGTTTTTTTTCACAGCAAATGGCACTGGAAGCTTAGTTGCTATTGAAGTTATGATGAATTCATCCAAGTACATCGAAATATTACGAGGGAAGATTGTTCCATTCATGCAAACCTTTGACGGGACATTTCAACATGACTTGGCCCCATGTCACAATTCAAAAATTGGTAAGGAAATTCATGCTGGAAAATAAAATTAATGTACTTGATTGGCCTGGAAATTCACCAGACATAAATCCAATCGAGAACTTGTAGAATATTTTGAAGAGACGTTTAGGAAAAATGGACTGTACAACCAAATCAAGCATGACAACGAATGCTATAGCAGTGTGGTTCCACGATGATGAAGTCAAAAATATGTACACTACATTAGTGGAGTCAATGCCAAAATGACTTCAAGAGGTAATTTCTGTTAAAGGAGGACATACTTCATACTGATACAGCTACTTATCAGTGCATATCAGGGCACAACATGATATAAAGCATTAACTTTTGAAAATGTGTGATTTTTGCTTTGTCCCAATTAATTTGCACAGTATAGTACTTTCCCTGGCTCATACAAACACAGGGCTTTGCACATGCCTTTTCTTTCTTTCTCTCCCTGATTGTTTTCTTTTTTCACACAAATAAACACACTGCTAATTGCTACTCTTTCAACTTCTAGAGGGGTTTGTTTACATATGTGACAAAAACGATGGAGGAAAACAAGACACTTCAATTATAGAACATCCCACATAAGTGTATCACATGTGCAGTGTTGCCACTTCTGGTTGTGAGAAACTACTTCCAAGCAATATGCAGGAGTCTGCTCTGCTTGGCTCTAATGTTTTAAACGTGATTGACTGATATCATTTTCTTCAAAATGGCACCTATGGAAGAGGCAGGTCATGATCGCCACTGTTGCGAAAGCACAGCTGCGCTTACGTCACATGTTAACAGGCATGGCAGATTGACAATTTATGTTTTACATTTACTGTGCTTATTACTTGTTTCAAAACAGTTCGAAACAAATGTCTTACAATAACAGAACTTCCGGTCAGGAGCAAGCTATGTTCATTGTATCCAAACAATGGAAGAACAATGCCTAAACTAGAGACATCTGTTTGGCTGCTGATAAACTACTAGACACTTACATATGATTTTACTTTAGGCTGGTTGAGGCATCTTGCTCACCAGAATAGGGTTACCAGACGTCCGGTTTTTCCCGGACATGTCCTACATTTTAGCCTTATGTCTGGCATCCCGGAGAAATTTGAAAAATATCATAAATGTCCTACATTTTGAGTGTCACGTAATATTAATTAGGACAATATGTGTTTCAGTTGAACAAAAATAAATCATGCAAGTTACAAGTCCATGGACTTCCCACCTAAACTCAATAGTGGAAGTTATTTTGATTCAATCATAGCCCAAAAAAGAGAATAAAAGTTTGTGCTAGAAGAACAACGGAAGCAATTAATGAACAAAGTTTTCATGCTCCATATTGATGATGTAACTGTTCAATGCATGAGGGTAATTTCTTGCCTTGGGGTTGATAGTGATCGAACAAGATGTCTCCCATTCTTATTCATTATCTGGATTATAAAGCAGGGTATAGAGAACAAAGTTATTTAGGGTGTCTACCAGTCATGAAAATCAAGAAAAAGTAAAGATATCAACAAGTAGGCCCAGAAGTAAATAAATAGTCAAGAAATTTTAGTTGTGGTCAACAATTTTTGCTATCACAATGACTGATTATTCGATTTAGTTTACTTTACTTAACTTTTCTGCAGCTTTGGCTAATCGCGAAGGTGAGGGTGGATGGTGGTAAGATAAGATGGATGTAAGGACAATCACATAGCCTACACATAGGGATGACAACACGAGCCCCACATAAGATTATACTGGCTGTGAGCACAGACACCAGAGCCTCGCAAGTCTGCCAAATCCAGTCTAGTATTTATTAATACATAAAATAGGTCTAAATCTCTTATACAGCTTCAGTTTTCATATTAACTGGCCTTTTGGTGGTTTTTTTTCAATAAATAAATATTTATTTTCTTAATTGCTAATTTCCAACTTTACCTAAGTAGGGATTGAATAAATAAAGGTTAAGAAAATCGAAAAAAGTAAAGAAAAAAGTCTGAAAAACTCAAGAATTTTTGTTATTCAACTAAAAGCTACGCAAGATGAAACTTCGGGAACCATTTCTATTACGGTAATTGCTGAACATTTGTTAGCCATTACATGACACAATGCAAATGTTGAAACACTATACTTTCATTACCATCAGCACAATGTACTCAAGAGAGATTTTTTTTTCATAGATTCTGTAAAAAGTTTGGACTGGTCCACATAATTTCACAGAGTTTTACTGTCCAGTCTCTCATAAATATATTTTGACTCAACCTGAAATTTTGAGAAAAATTAACTCATCTTACCAGTTAAAACATCTAGTAAGAGGTGCATTGTTTAGGATGATTACAAGTTTGGAAGTTTTGCATTAAATAATTAGTTAAGAAATATTTTCTTTAACTGCAAAGTGTCAATTTTAAATTACTCTCTAGCATCTTTTATAGAAATATGTATTATTTATTGCGAATGTTTTGTGTCCTACATTTTGACTCAATGTCCTACATGACGTTTCTCTCCATCTTTCCTAAATGTTTGAGGAGTACCACCCAAACATCCTTTTTTTTGAAGTCTAGCACCTAAATTTGAGCTGAAGGAAATTTTCGGTGCAGTAAATTTGGGGGTAAATAGGTTAAATTATTGAAGCTTGTTAATGAAAAACTGAACATGAGCTAAGATAATATGTATCAATGTAGAACACTAAGCAAAGAAGTAGCATATTGTGTAAAAGCTATCTCCTATGCATTACACAATCCTGTGAATACCCTTCAGGGCTGCAGAGGTAGGGCTCCAGACACATTCTCTATGTTGGGCACAGTGAAGATGGTGTGATCAACTACTTTTAGCTCCAAGGTACTTTTGCTTAGGAATCAGTACAGTGACAACATCAGAAAAAAATGAGTTGAGACAGAAATGCAGGGGGGGGGGGGGGACTATATTTTCTGGGTTCAATCACACTAACATACCAAGTATTAACATATAAAAACAACAATATTGGGGTTACATATGCTTTTTTCGTTGGTTGGGGCAGACTTATTGACTGAGGAGAGGGGAGGGGGCAAAAATGCAGAAAATAAATTGAAATTTGGTGTCATGTAGTGCTTTGGAACACACACAACGATTATGAATGTTTAATGATATTTTTGGAAACGCTTTAAAAAGTTAGAATGATTGTCCAAGCTTGGAGAAACTAATTAGCAGTTGAATTGAATTGTTGTTTGAAGTCCACTTTATGAAATTAAAAGGCTAATCGGGACTGGACCTATAGTTTAAAGTGGGATCAGAACCACTGTGCCATGTGCCATCACCAGGTATTACACCCCGGACCTCTTGACTACAAGGTGACGACATTACCACTATATCATCAGGGAGACTCAATAATTAGCACAGTTAAAAGCTTCACTAAATATTGTTTAACAGTTAAATTATGATTTGAACAATTGCTTACATGAGCATCAGCATTTCACAGAACGCAGCCATTCTTGGTGCATGGTTGTCTCAGATTTATAGTTCCAACTGATTTTCATGTGAAGCTCAATGGGAGTTTTGTGTTTGAGACCAGACATTACATGATTAAATGTTGGAGCCCAAGTTCCTTTTATTTTATTGTGGTTTCATCATGCTACGAATGCAATTTTTACATGGTTCGATTTCGATATACGTCTGTTAACACATACTGTGGAGTTTTAGCGATTACTTAAGGTTTTGTTCAATATATGCTTTTGTGGTTAGATTAGGCAGGTTAGGTTTGGTTCCCTTAGCATTAAAATAAAGTCCCTAAATGCATTCTACTAAGGTTCAGATTTACTTCTACATTCATTCCCATGCTTCTATGATATTTACTGTCGCTTGTCGACTGAGAATATCTTGTCCATGAGAAGTGCGTAAGGTAATTTTCAAGTTGTTTTTTCAACATAAATAACTTTTTTTCGAGTTCAAACAGTGAACATTACTTTAAGAAAAGTTCAAATTTCGTGTGACAATGATTTCCAAAATTCTACGATAATTAGTCTTTGTGCTAGGAGAAATCATAAAACAATTGGAACAGTTAACCTTTTTATTTGTTTTCTCCACAATATAAAGCATCCAGTTGCGTAGAAAAGTCAAAACTCCCTTTGATTAGTCGTAAATTGAAGGTTAAGTTTATTCTCCATAAGCTACATGAGATTCTGTAGAGACTTATTCCTCCTCATATTTTTCACATCCTATCTTGCTTAATAATCAACTTTAAAAAATGCTTCCACTTGCAACATGGGGAGAAATTCATACTATCAAATTCTGTTGGGGTTTTCTTTAGTAGCAGTGCCCATTCCAACAATATTGAAATAAAGGTACAACTGGTAAGAAATTGTCACTTCTCCTCTTAAGTTTAAGCCCTCTTTGTTACCAGAATGTTGTTGTTATACCTAATTTGAAAGCTTTACCACAGACAGTCTGCTATGAAAAAATTAAAAGGTATGCTAGACCCCAAGTTCCGAGTATTTACTTCCGAACTAATAGTACACACACATATTTTTTAATATGGTTTTATTTATTTTTGGTAACTGTTCCAATTGTTTTATGATTTTTTCAAATTCTCCTAGCAGAAAGACTAATTATTATAGAATTTTGGCAATCATTGTCACACATAATTTGAACCTTCCTTAAAGTAATGAATAATAACAAAAAGTTATTTATGTTGGGGAAAAAAAGACTTAAAAATTACCTTACTCAAGCATGCATGCTCCCCATGGACAAGGCATTCTTCATTGATAGAAGTGACAGCAAGTATCCTAGAATAGTGGGAATGATTGTAGAAGTAATTTGGAACCTTTTTGAAACTAATCAGCACAATTTTCATTTCGAAAAAGTCCCATTTATGGGTACAATAAGATGTTAGAGGTGCCTTGCTCAAAATTCCCCATTTCGCACGCTTGATGCATTACACAGACTGCCACCTAATGTAACTACAAAAGCATTTAGGGATATTATTTTAATGCTAAGAGAGCTAAACCTGACCCACCTAACCTAACTAGAAAAGAATATTGAACAAAATCTTAACATTTTTGCAGCAAAAATTATAGAGAGGTACATGGAAGTGAAAAATCAGTCAAGGAAACACACAGTAAGTAATCTACAGTATGTGTCAACAGACATAAATCAAAATCAAACCATGGAAAAAGTGCATACATAACATGATGCACAATAAAACAAATCACAATAAAACAAAAGGACTTGGGCCATAAAAAGAATGCTCCATAAGTGCAATGTATTTCTCTGGTGCACAATTCCTCTCTGCAGCAGTGCTGCCAAACCTGATGTGCATTAGAGAGCTAAATTTAACCTTTCATGGAGTTAAAACTGACTTTCAAGGAGCTACATTTTCGAAGGCTCGATAAAGTGCCTCCTAGGGTAATGTTAGGTGTCAAAGGGGGTTGGTGGTGCTGCTTTACCGTTAACTTTGAAGTGATGACAATTTATTCTTAGGGTAACAGTTAGATATAGTGAAAACACATTTCTTCAAATTTACAGGAGAAATGACGGGAAAGTACTTACGGAATTGAGTTCCTGTGGTCTTTTGGACTGGCAACAGTGTTCTTTCCATTCGTGCAACTTATTCGGCCGCTAAATAATGTGATTTTCGACATTAATGTATCTCCGTTGCACGATAGCTCGTGCCACCATTACCGTCGACTACGTGTGTTCGAATATGTAACCCCCTGTCAGTGTAGCATCCATGCTGTAGTTTTACCAGATGACGTGTGAGCATTTTTCTTTCCAATTTAATTTTCTATTTGCCTAACCTAGCTGAACCTAATCTAACCTTCCGTGAATGGTTTGTGGATCAATGTTAGCCTAAAAACCATCATTTTTCGGTTAATAAGTGTTAGTGCAGCAAGCACGCAGTAGTTTTACAAGATGACGTGTGAGTGGTATTTTTTCCCCAATTTAATTTTCTATGTTTGCCTAACCTAACTGAACCTAACCTAACCTTCCATGAATGGTTTGTGGATCAATTTTCACTTAAAAACCTTTTGTGAATAGTTTGTGCGGCATTTTTTGGTTCATAACTTTGGAAACACTGCATATCAGCTGACGATAGACAACGTGAGTCAATATTTGCCCGCCATATAGCAACGACCAATAAATACTTGTAATGTGAAAAATTACGCTTTTTTTAGTGAAAAAAAACATAATCCCAAGTTGAAAAATGTTCTGCTATGCATATAAGGTAAGTACAAATGTAAATAATTCGAAAATAAACGAGTTAAATGTGTTTTCACTATATCTAACAGTACTAATCTGATATTCCCTGGACAGATTTCTTCATTTTTACAGAAAGAAACTACATACGGTAATAAGTTCCTGTAGCATTGTCTAACATCTGGAAGGTGTTTTGTGTGATGTGGGAATGTTTGATAGCGGAAATTCAACCATTGACGCATAGCCCCACGAACCATTTCCGGTAAGGTTAGGTTAGGTAGGGTCACGTATAGGTTACAATAGTTAAAAATTTGTTTGGAAAAAAATATGCGTAGCCCCACACACCATTTTCGCATAGCCCCACGAACCATTGACACATAACCCCACAAACCATTTGCGGAAATGTAGGTTCTTCAGTTACAAAAACACTTTAAAAAAAAATGCAATTACTTTGATAAAAAAAGTGAATGCACGTTAAAGAATGTTCCACGAAGCAGATAGGTACGTACAAATGTCAAAAATTGACAAAACGAAGAAGTTATAGGTGTCCGGGGAATATCAGATTTTTACCTATCTAACTGGTACCAAAATATTCCCAGATAACAATATTATGTCATCTTCACCTCAGACAGGGTGCTAAAAAAAAAAGTAGCTGGGGAGGTAAGAAGGGGGGAATGCAGCCAATATAACAATATCACCTGCAAAATGTATATTTATGGCAAAACTTGGTCTATGTGGGACGGAGCCAGTGATGGCGGCACCATAGTTGGGTAGGGGACCGGTGCCCTAGTTCACAGCCAAACGAGTGCAGGAAAGAGCCAGAACTGACTCCAAAAGAGCTCAGTTGGCAACAGTGCTCGCAGCGGCCGCAGAGAGGAGGGCCTAGCAGAAATCCTTCCCTGGTACATATATTGTAGAGATTATCATGCAGCAATCGAACTTTGGGGGCGGGATGAGAAAGTGATAAGTAAGTAACGTATATTACATAGAATGAAAAATTTAAACTTGTCAGTGTAAGTAAACCGTTTGTGGCATTTACTTACCTCAAAAAATGTTCTGGTTTTCGAGTTATGTGTGTAAAGGTGTTTAACTGTTCACGAAGAACTCCATCCTCTCCAGTCATCTCAAATGATATTAGCAATGTCTGAAAATTTGAAAAATTACAATTGATCAAATATCAAGTGTGAACAAATTTCGTGTTTCTTTAAAGTAGTTTTCTCAACTCCACGTTGCCCTCACAAGAACTAGAAGATCAGTCGCTGCACGCGTCCATATTGTGTCTCCATGTGTTTTTCAAGTCCATTTTTTCAGTCTGCTTCAAGATTATGCACGAATTATCCATGGGGGAAATATTGAAATGAAATGGGACCTTTCTTTCAACATGTAGTAATTTAAAACTATTTGCCGTACTTTAGTTCGTGTGCACAGAAAATGCGAAATAACTTAAAATGAAAAATAATTTTTGGACGTGTGATTCTGAACTGACGAAGACTTATGATTATGGACAAACTTTACTATCTTTACTATGTTATGATTGGTTTTCCTGACAAATCATATATGACCGGGATCTGTCATGGATCCTTTTTCTGTAAAGCGTAAGATAAAACACTATGGAATCAAATAGAATTCTTTATTGTCATTAAGCAACCTCAAGATGCAACAGAAGAACATTTGTATATTTCCACATTATACTCTTATGTTTATGCAATGCAACATGTTTATTACGTGTATTTTGCGATCATGGACAATTGAACGAAATGTCATGTTTATTTTTATTCTGTTGTAAAGATTTATTTCTCATGGACGTGGTTTTGTCATAGGTTCGTAGATCTTTCTTCTTATTTGTATCAAAAATGAATGAGAAATGCAGTGGTTCTGATTCAGAAATGGTTAAGTGACTGAGAAATTTTTCAATTATGTTAAGGTCGACTAAATTTGGAATGCATGACTTTGTTGTCAAAGTTATCTAATGTAATAGAAATGTAAAGGCTATCTTCATGTCTCCCAGAAAGCAAATTACACAGGAAGAAAATGGTCTGATCGAATGTCCTACATGCAAGGGAAAAGGTTATTTAATAGAACATTGCCAGCCTAACAAAATAGGAGATGGTAATTGTACACAGACGCGTAAATGTTTTCAGTTCGAGAGAGAAAATTCAGAAGGCAAGCATTCTTTGTATGATGCTTGTATTTCAAGTCCATCTCCAGTCAGCCGTCCAAAATCTGCATCAGTTGAAAACGTAACTGCACGCATTCCAGATTCACGTCAAGTTTCGACAGCATGTGGAAGAAGAGAACATTCGTCATCGGTATCGACTGCTAGTCACCCAGCGCAAAGAGGGGATGCAATAAAAGATGCTGTGCACAAACTGAGACAAGCGGAATGGAATGTGATCTTAAGTGGCTTGGAAGACATTGTTCAGTTGTCACGAACAGACGGTGAAAATGTAGAACCTTCAGCCCAAATAATATATCGTACACTATATACTTTATTAGCCAATCCACGCTCGCATGTTGTAAGGGTAACTTGTCAAGCAGCTGGTGAGCTATTGAAGAATATGTCACACATTCGGCGCCCAGAATTTGATGAAATAGTTGGAAGACTACTTCAGAAGACAGCTGATATAAATCGTTTTATACGAAAGGATGCTAATGAAGCACTGGACATAATAGTTGCAAATGTGCAGCCAGTTCATACTACCAGGGCCATTGTGAACAGTGGTTCAAATAGTAAGAATCCTTTTGTGCGAGCAACAACTATGAGGTTGCTAACAGATATTGTGTTGATATACACTGGCAATGTCATTGTGAAGAATGCTTGTAGAGAAATCAGAAAACGAATTTTAACCACTGCATCAAAATTTATGTGTGATGGTAATCTCATCATAAGAAAATATGCAGAGGAATTTTTTCAGGCAATGCTATTTGATGAAAATTTTGAAGACATATTGCTGAATGATGTTGAATCGTCCCTTATAGAGAGGATTGGAGACAAATTGTATCTGTTGATATACCATGGAGAAGAAGAACCATCATGTGAAAATGAAACACAAAAGGTCTGAGGCAGTAATTGTTGTAAGTGAATGTAATGTTTTTCATAGTTTGGTTGTCTTTTTGCCAAAATAAAAATATCTTTAAATGATGTTGAGAGAATAAAGAAGCATGTAAAGGAGTTATTGCTAAATAAAATTAAATTTTACAAATGGACATTTTAAAATATGAAACTTACATTTTGTAAAATTTTAATAATCATTGTATAGCCTCCTCGCCTCTTGCTAGAAATCACAGTTATGAGCAGTAGTTGCCTAGTCAGTAATTGAAAAATATCAATTTTTAAAATTAATAACTAATAATAATAATAATTATAATTTAAGAGTCAGTTGTTAATCCCCCCATAATCGGAAGATGCGGCGATGACAAAGCAAAATAATAAAAATATTGCTTTTTAAATATTTTAGAGAAGAAGAAAAAATAAATCAGAATATTCGCATATTTGAGCGAAATTAGTCAAGTAACACCATTAAACAGCTAGAAACACGCAAGAGATTCTCTAAGTTTAGCGGATTGAAAGGAGAGACCAGCGTAACGGTTCCGATTGTTTTATGATTTCTCCTAGCACAAAGACTAATTATCGTAGAATTTTGCAAATCATTGTCACACGAAATTTGAACCTTTCTTAAAGTAATGATCACTGTTTGGACTCTAAAAAAAGTTATTTATGTTGAAGTAAACAACTTGAAAATTACCTTACGCACTTCTCATGGACAAGATATTCTCCATCGACAAGTGACAGTAAATATTGTAGAAGCGTTGCAATGAAGAAGTAAATCAGAACCTTAGTAGAATGCATTTAGGGACTTTATTTTAATGCTAAGGGAACCAAACCTAACCTGCCTAACCTAACCATGAAAGCATACATTGAACAAAACCTTAAGTAATCACTAAAACTCCACAGTATGTGTTATCAGACTTACATCGGAATTGAACCATGTAAAAATTGCATTCGTAGCATGATGAAATCACAATAAAACAAAAGGAACTTGCACCGAGTTCAGTTCTACACCCCCTTCCCCCATGCCCAACCATCCCGCTGGGTTTCTGTTGAGTGCAGTGGTGTCAGGTGGGCCAGCTCATCGCAGCACGTCTGCAAATCCAAGGTCCTTCGGCCACTTTTCCCCTGCTTTTGAAGGTCTGGTCATAATAGACCTTTTTTTTTTTTTTTTTTTTTGCAGCCTCCTTGTTTACAAACATGGCAGGGTTTCTGTGATATGAAGATGAAACTTCTCAGAATGAAACAGACTGCTTTTTTCACAGTTAAGTTGCTATATTACAGCAATGTAACATTGACAACATCCATTATATAACGGATTCTTTTTGTTGAAAAAATTACTAACCATTGTTATAACTGTATCTTTAGTCAAAATGAAAATAAATGTCTGATGAAAGGAGCGTGTGCTCTCCTGAAACGTCACAAAGAAAAATTGTTTTCTTATGCTTGTAATAACCGTAAACTACAGGAAAATAATTCTATAATGCAAGCAATGCGTACATGCAAGAAAAACTATTCTCAGAATGTCCAGCACTGTAAAACATGCAACGCTCTGGTTTTTTGAAAGAAAAAAAAAACATATTGAAGATCATCACAACGCAACTTACACAGAATACATGAAAGTAATGGCGCATAGAAAAATAGCTGTTCTGGATCCATTCTATTTTCTTCATAATATTTCTTCTTTTAATTACTTTGGATCCTGCGGTTCAAGTATCGTTTTCTGGAAAAAAAAATTGTTCTTGGTTTACAAAACACTAAGTACTTCCTGCTGTTTTGTGTTTACTATGCTTACAAATGACAAGATTGATCAAGATTTTTGTTCTCGAGGTGATAGACATACTCACTCAAACAGAACCTTTTCCCTAACATATCTTACTTTCACACCAGGGATGGCCAAAAATATCAGGATTCCGGAAAATTAAAAATCTTGATCCAAAAATTCTACTACTCGGATTTCGGAAGCAATCCGAATTTCTGGGATAAAAGTTTAACAATTTTTCCATATTTTTTAAGAATAGATTTAACCATCTCTACTTCTCACATCATGTACGAACACTGTTTTCATAATTATCAATGTAGGAATCCCCCTCCCCTTCCCCTTCCCAGGTTGAAAGATTGACCCTGACGTTTTGCAAGTCTTGCAATGACTATGTAAAAATGTCAGGCTTAACCACTACCCATAACACTGGAGACTATTAGCCAACTGATTCTCACAAGAAACAGGTTACAATTGTGCACTGACTATTTTTCATTTAGATTCAAATCAAACCTTTTATTATATTGAAGGAGGTGTAATGAAAAATTTGATTTCTGTGAAGTACATCATGCTGCAAGCCATTCCTACCTTTGTAGCAGACCTCCTTGGTGGAATGGTTAGCATGGCATACTACAATGCCAGGGGTCCTGGGTTCAAATCCCAGCCTGGGCATGGATCTTTGTGAGTGTCCCTTCATCACTCATTCTCATTATCACAATTAGCCAAAACTGGCAGAAAAGTGATACTAAATAACAAAAATCAGATGAAGTTTCTACTTTTCTCATGTCTGCACCAATTCTTAGATATCAATTGTTGTAGATAGCATTGATTGTGTTTTTGGAACACAATGATTTGCTGTACAGATACACTGGAAATTGTGCATTTGTTCACAGCACACGTAACATAGTCCAATAAAGTTCAATATTTTTCATTTCTAATGATGTCTTCCCTTTAATTCCTTTTATTAATTATATGAAATTTATGATTCCTCGCTTAAAATTTCATGCTTATGCCAACACAGTACATTGGTAACAATTCGCGATTAACATTACCACCTTAGTTCTAGCGTCGCTTCCAATATAGCCACTGTATGTAGGATACATCCATTGTTTACGTTCAGTTAGTATAGTAGCGCATGGTCATTGCTGTTATGGAAGAAACGTTGAAATTATGCAATATTTTTAAATATTGCAAAAATTATGTGAATACCAGGAACTATATCGAAGGTGAAGCTGTGCTGAGAAGGAAGCATTTAATTATGATAGGCAGAAATAAGACAGAAAATGCAGATGAAACAATTTGTATGCACTGATTCTTCATGCAGTGCTGCATCATCTGCACCTCATTATGTAACTGGGGTGCTTGGAAATGATTTGAAAAAAAAAAAATGACCTATACTTGAAAAGCTGAGGCAGGAGAATATTGCAAACATATCATTGCAGTCCAAAGTGACTGCTGGTTTAATAATAACCCATGTTACTTCCTATTGCCCGATTTCCTTACTTCCTGCACTTGCACTACTAGCTGAAAAAATCATTTCTAATCGTATCCTTGCACATGTTTCTCCATTTCTCTCTCCCACTCAACACGGTTTTCTCCCTCATTCTTCCTGTGACACAAACCTTGCTTGCTTACTAAAGCGGTTAACTGCCTGAATGCCAAGCAAGACATGGATGTCGTATACTTAGACTTTTCCAAAGCCTTTGACTCTATCTCTCACACACAACTCATCCACAAATTATCAAATAGATTCAATATTCATGGAGCTCTTCTCAAACTACTTTCATCTTACTTGCACAATAGAAAGCAAAAGGTTATCATATCTGGTTGCTCTTCGTCGTGGCTTCCTGTAGTTTCCGGTGTGCCCCAAGGAAGTTCTCTGGGGCCCCTTCACGAATATATTTCTTCCAAATGTTCAGTGTTATTATAACACCATTAAGCCTTGTTTCCATGATATGAAAAACTAAATATGCTGACCAAGGCAGTAATTTATTTTATTAAAAATATAAACTAATCGTAATGTTTCCACCTTCTAGCAAGGTCTTCTTCAGACTCTGTATCAAGTACAAATGTAACAAGATACAAAAACAGGGCATTATATATACACAAACTACTCCCCTCCAGACTATTAGAAAGTTGTTCTGGAACTTTCTAGCAGATGGCTTTCCCTTGTCAACTGTACTTTCACCTAAAGGACTAAATATAATTACTTCCATATAGGATGTGGTGGGACTTTTTATCTCACGCTCTTTTTCCTTCATTTTTCTTCCTTCTCCTCTCCTCTTTCTCTCTTCCTTTCCACTCTTTCTAACACCTTCTTCCATTCTTTGTTTAACTTCAGTCCCCCATTCCAGTTCATTGTGTCTTCTTCACCTTTCTTCTCTATTTCCTTGGCCTCCTTCCATTTCTCACTAGCATTCTCTTCTCCCTTCCTATCTGCTTAGCCTCATCCCACTCTATGTCATGTCCTGTTTTTCTCGTGTGTTTAAATATCGCATTTCTCTCTCTCTTAAGTCGTACATCATCCCTATGTTGTTTCAACCTGTCTTTCAGCCTCTTTTTCGTTTCTCCTATTGTACACACACTGACATTCTTTACATTTCACTTCGTAGATAATCCCTTCCTCTTCCTCTTCTCTGTTTTCTTTTTTCTTGTTTCCATTCTTCGCTATTCCTAAGATGCTTCTCCCTCCCTTCCTGTAAGTTTTAATGCCCGCTTTCCTAAGCACTTTGCATATCTTTTCTGTGGTCTTCCCCATACTCCTTATTCCAAACCTTTTTCCAAAGTTTTCTCTTTCTCTTCCTCTTTTTCTTTCTTTTCCAATTCTCCCCTGCCCCTTTTCTTCCTTCTTCTGTTTATATCAAGTCTATCCTGCTTCTCATAGCCATTCTTTTCCAGCTGTTTCCGTAGGCTATTTATTTTGCCTCCTTTTTCACATTCTTTCATGCATATTTTCTTTATTCTGTCCTCCATATTCTTTATGAAATTTCTTTTTGTCAACTCACTTACATCACTTCTTTTGTGGCAGAATACCCCTGCTGCACACTTCTTCTGATGCCAAGGGGTTTCAATTTCTTGTCCTCTCTTTCTTTCTTTTCATCAATATATGTAGGTATCTTAACTTGTCTTCTTCTTCTATTTCAAGTTCCAATAATATCCCTCTTTCTTCATCTTGTATTTCTTTGACAAAAATATCGAGCTGCCTCTTCGTTCCCTTCCATATGCTAAAACAATCGTCCACATATCTGCAAAACAGAATTATTTTGTCACCTCCTTTTTCTATCACCGTGTGATAAAAAGTCCAACTACATTCTATATGGAAGTAATTATGTTTAGTCTTTTAGGTGTAAGTACAGTTGAAAAGGGAAAGCCACCTGCTAGAAAGTTCCAGAACAACTTTCTAATAGTGTGGAGGGGAGTAATGTTTGTGTATATATAATGCCCTGTTTTTGTACACTGGTCGACAATTGCTAAGGAACAAAGATATATTGACCCATATCTTTTTCATACACAACTCCATGTCAGTTTGTTGCCTGAAAGAGACCAATAGAGGGCAGCAAGGAATCGTTGCGCCCATTCAGAAAGGAACGTGTGCGCTTGGAGCATCGTTATCAGGAAAAGACTGCAGTGCTGTGGCAGGAGGTGGTACCCACAGGAGACAGTCAAACACCGTAGAGGCCGTTGGCAGTGCAATACTGTTGTGCAACAGAAAAAGCGTGTAGGAAGATGGCGAGAAGAGTACATTTAAGTGATTACCAACCGGGCAGAGTGGTTGGTCAGCTGGAGTCAGGGCGAAGTGTCACTGAAGTGGCACGTGTTATGGGGGTATCGAAAAGTGTAATTTCCCGACTTCAGAAAGCTATGCGTACCAGAGGAACAGCTTTGAGTATGCATGGTGGAGGTCGTGGAAGGTGTACAACTGCTCGCCAGGATCGGTAAATCGTCCAGATGGCAAAAAGGAATCGATCTGCCACTCCAGCCCAAATTGCTCAAGACCTTGTCGGTGCTTCAGGTGTCCGTGTTGCCCCAAAAACCATTACACGACGACTGAATAGTGGTGGGTTGTATGCCCGGAAGCCAGTTAAGTGTGTGCCATTAAAACTAGCTCACCGTCGTGCCAGATTACAATGGTGTATGCAGCATCATAACTGGGACCAAGGCAGATGGGCAAATGTGATGTTCTCCGATGGATCGCGTTACTGTGTGACAAGTGATTCTGGACATCAAATGGTGTGGAGAGAACGTGGAACACGATATCATGAACAGCACATCTGTGAATGTGACAGGTAAGGGGGGGGGGGGGGGTCATAATGAAAAATGGGAAAACACCACTGCACATCTTCGCCGAAGGATCCGTTATTGGAGCATGGTATTCTACCGAGATCCTGGAAGGTTATGTTCGTTTTTTTCGGGGTGCAGTGGGCCCTGACTTTCTTTACATGGATGATAATGCACGTCCACACAGAACTGTCCAAGTGACAAAGACACTGGAAAGAGAAAACATCACCTGCATGGACTGGCCTGCATTTTCACCTGATCTCAATCCCATCGAACATGCATGAGATGCTCTCAGACGGCAGGTTGCACAAAGGAATCTCCCACACCGGACCATCCAGGAGCTGAAAACTGCACTTCAGGAAAATAAGACAATATTCCCCTCGTGCTCACGAACGCTCTCATCGACAGCATGCCAAACAGGTGTGCAGCATGCTGTGCAGTCCGCAGTGGCTACACACCATACTGATTTCCTCTGGACTCACTCTACACATGCCAAATTGTGATTCATGTGCTTTCCTCACTTTGTTTTGCTTATGCTGGTTTTGCTTTATTACGTCCTGTTTCTTTGGTTGATGGGGAATCCCCGTCATCTTTTCTCAAGAAACCTTAACTGATATCTGTCCTTATATATTGTTCACTTGTTGCACCCTGATCACGTAGTCAAAAGTTATTGGTCAAAACGTGTTTGTTCCTTAGCAATTGTCGACCAGTGTATCTTGTTACATTTGTACTTGATACAGAGTCTGAAGAAGACCTTGCTAGAAGGTTGAAACATTACGATTAGTTTATATTTTTAATAAAATAAATTACTGCCTTGGTCAGCATATTTAGTTTTTCATTCAGTGTTATTGTATGCTGATAACTGCAAATTATTTCGAAACATTACCTCACTTCATTACACATGCTATATCCAAGACAATCTCAAACACATTGAACGCTGGTGTCAGGACTGGAATCTCAAATTAAATTCCGAAAAATCTGTTGTCATGAGCTTTACCCTAAAATCCAATAGCACAGTGCCATCTTACAAGTTATGCAACCAGGTTATTCCGTCCGTACGACGGCACAAGGATCTTGGTGTCATTTTTTATGGCAAACTGACTTTCAACCATCACATAGACTACATAATTTCGAAAGCGATGAAAACACGTAGACTAATTTACAGATTTACAGACACAACACACGTTTCTGCCCTCAAAACCTACTTTACTATGTGTGTTGTTCCTATTCTTGAATATGGCTCCTGTATTTGGTCAATGGCATGTGAAAGCAATTTAAAGAAAACAAACAAAGTAGTAAGGTTCTTAGTCAGAATAGTCAAACACAGATGCCCAACCCTTGCAAACTTCTCCAAACAAAAAATTCTATCCACTCTACAAATTCATGACCTTTATCTTCGCCGTCAACTCTCAGATTTAACACTACTCTTCAGAATCATTAATGGACAACTTTTCACCAGTGAACTCGTGCCACTTCTTAATATCAGAATCTGCAGAACCCTGTGGCCGAGTGGTTAGCGCATCATGCCGTGACGACAAGGGTCCCGGGTTCGAATCCTGTTCAGGCTTGGTTGTTTGTGAATGTCCTTTCATCAATCATCCCCATCTTCGCAAATTAGCCAAGAGGCACAAAACGCGAAGTAAAATAAATTAAATCAATCAATCAATTAATATCAGAATCCCACGACCCAACAGTAAATGCAACAACTTATTTTACATTAAATGTTCAAGGCTGTCTTTAGAACAAAGATCACTTCTCTACAGGCTACAAACCATTTACAACTCATTAAAAGACACTCCGGGCTTCCATTTATCAAAACAGACTTACAGAAGGGCGTGCATAAAGCAGCTGAAGAGTAAATAATATTATTTTTGCCCTAGTTGTTATTATTCTTGTTATATACTATGTATATGTTTGTGTGTGTGTGTCCATCTTATTATTTTGTTTATTTCTTTTCTGGTTGATGATATCCTGATATAAAATGGATTTTTCTGTATTCAGGACTTTTCAAAT
Source organism: Lepisma saccharinum (assembly GCF_977018435.1). NCBI lineage: Eukaryota > Metazoa > Arthropoda > Insecta > Zygentoma > Lepismatidae > Lepisma > Lepisma saccharinum. The sequence continues at coordinate 43,308,695 of NC_139239.1, read as the reverse complement.
AAATAAATAATAATAGAATTCACAATTTCATGACCAGGCTATCTTCAATGAAAAAGGACATTGTACTGAATGAAACAGCAATATCAGCATGTCCATTTTCTTTTTCTGGTTACATTTCAGACATTAATTCATTCTCAAACTATTTTCATTTTTGCACTTGATTGCCTTCCGCCTGTTCCAAATTTCTTACATAATACATTGTTTATCTGGATGCATTGGGCAAGATGCTTCATCACTTTTCGAAAAGTAAAAAAAATGTTTTATTTATAAAGTACAATTTAAAACTTTACTTTCATGGTAATACAAAATCATCATTCTTCCTAATTTCCTTTCCGAATTTCAGTGTTATCTCCCCATGCCAGTCCTCTGTCAATCAATTCTGTTTCCTTTGAAATATTATTTAGAGATTTCATTTTATTGATTCAATGGGGTGGAAACACATGAAAACTTTTAACTTTTTCTGACCCATAAAACTGAGCCAAAAACTGAACTGAACAGTAGACGTTACCAGTGTTTCTTTCAGAAAATTTTGCTCCGTGGGGCCAATCCAGAGAACTGGGAGGGCGTTGCAAATCTCATCTGCGAAATACACCATATGTGCGTTCAACATTGAGAATTACCAGTGGTCGTTTGTGGTTCGTCAATGAACTTGACGAATGCAATGCGGTGGCTAGATTCTAACTATCACATAAAGATTTTTTTCAACTCATGATAAAATAAGATACAAAAAATTCACTTGAATGCTCTACAAAGAATTATGTTTCAGAATATAATAGTGATTTCTCAAAACTATAAGATTTTTCAAAAAACATTTGGTTGGGGCTCGCCAAAGGTTCAGTATGGCCTCAGAAGGAAGAATTGGACAACAGGGCATATGCAAAGAGGGAGAGCTGCTGGAGCTACAGGACCCTTCGAAATTTTTAGAAAATTATGACTTTAAATTGAATGCATAAGTTCGACAGCTTAAGGAAATTTTTTGCAGATAATTGCTTGTAGTGGCTTTAGTATTTCATAAATGTGAATAATCTTTTTTTTTGCCTGAAATTTTGAAAATTCTACTTTCACCAAAAAAGTATTTTAAGTACATTCCAACAGTTACGTCACATAATTATTAAAAAATAAATAAGTGAATCCTACAATATGTCCCTAAGTTCGAAACCCTGTCCTTAATTTCGACAGTTTGTGTACCAAAATTCGACACCCCTTATATCTCAACATCAGACACTAAATATGCAGATGTTAATAATACCAATAATACTTGGTATTTTATTATATTCAACTAAATTTACAGATTTATCTTAAGCATACCGAGCTTTAGTTAGCAGGGCATGAACTGAACAAAAAAAGATTTGTTGTTAACCCCCCCCCCACTCTTTTATGCTCAATTATTTAAAATATTAACATGAATTACTGTATTTACACATGTATAATGCATGTGTGTGTATAATGCACACCCTGGTTTTTGATGGGTAAAAGTTACAAAAAAAAAATATATCTCTTATGTAATGTAGACCGGGGCAAAAGCCCGCCCCTAATGGATTTTGAATTTTTGACAAAGTGTGGGAAACCTTTCTAATCAAACTTTTATTGACTGAGATAAACTGGAGTTAGTAGAATACAGTGGAATGTTAGTTATACACAAAGAAAAAAATTTATATGTAATACAAGCAAGAAAACATAACTAACTAACTAACTCCCTAGCCTCCTTATACCCGAAGGTTCATGGCTGCAGCAACACAGGCCTTCCATCTGTCCCTATCTTGAGCAAGATCTATATACTCTTTTCCATCCCTACCGATTTCCCTTAGGTCCATCTCAACGTTGTCCCTCCATCTTCGTCTTGGCCTTCCTACAGGTCTCTTACCATCAGGTTTCCCAACAAGAATCCTGTAAACTCCTCTTTCCTCTCCCATTCGTGCCACATGGCCTGCCCACCTAAGTCTTCTTGATTTAATTATTCTAATAATATCTGGACATGAATACAAATTATGTAGTTCTAAATTATGTAACCTTCTCCACTCGCCTGTCTCCTCATCCCTTTTAGGTCCAAATATTTTCCTAAGGATCTTATTTTCAAATACTCTCAATTTATGTTCCTCTCTCAATGTAAGGGACCAAGTTTCACATCCATATAATACTACAGGCAAAATTACTGTTTTGTATATTTTAACTTTTAGTTTAAACGAGAAGACAAAAGTTTATGAAGAGAAAAGTAACATGCATTTCCTGAATTAAGCCTACTTTTTATTTCCTCTTTAATATAATTTTCATTTGTTAATATTACTCCTAAGTATTTGAATTTGGAAACTGGTTCAAACGAGTTGTTATCAATAATTAGATTTTGATTATTACCTAACACTTGGTTTCGGCCTGTAAGCATATATTTAGTTTTCTCTTTGTTAACTTCCAAACCTATCTCTTTAGCAGTTTTGAAAAATATTTTAGCATTATTCAGCAAGAAAACATAGTACTGCATTTTGGGATTTTTGCCCCAGGCCTAGGGCAAAAGTCTCCAACACACTGGGGTAAATGTCCCCACATCTAAACAGACATACAAGTCTTCAATTAGGCTAACAATGGTCACATGTGAATTCACCAATACCTTCATATGCTGAGCAGCCCTCATGCCACCAATGCCTACAACGATGACACTGGATCCAATCTTCAACAGGGGGATCTGAAAATGCTTCACCACAACCAGGACATGTCGTATTCGAGCCATCTGATGGGACCTTTTTGTGTTCGTTTTGTGAAGTAGTTTTTCACCGGACTTGGCTTTTTGCATGCTTTCCTTTTAGGTTTTTTTGTTTATCAAGAGTAGATTTATACAGTGATCCGGAGATAATTTCATATTTTTTACCTACACATCTTTATTTTATTTTTTCTGTTACTCGTGGAAGCGGTCGTATTTCCCTTGGTGAAACATGGTGTGACGATTGTGATGTTGGAGACTTTTCGTCTTCGTCGCTCGATTGTGTGTCGGACAGTAAGTGAATGGGGAATCTTACCCCTGAGTGTCTGACTCGTACAATCTGTTTGGAGGTGTCATCTAGCGATGCCGTTGGGAAGTATGTTGCACACATTGAAAACATTTAATGGTTTTTTATATGTCACAGTCAGGACATATGTTTTCATTAAGTTAAATAATGTTTCTACATGTTCACATGCTTATGTAATATTACATCAACCAAGGATAAAACGTATCTTACCTCATAGTTGAGTTGATTTTATTTGCTTCTGTTCCAAACTGCATCAATACAAGGTGGCCATGACACTGTCCTCTGGTGGGTTGCAGTGGTGCCAACTGTGTTTCTTTATCATACTATTATTATGAATTAGGACTTTTGCCCCGGTATACTCTAATGCACAGTAGAATCTAGTTTCAAGAAATTGCTTTCTTAGTTGTAGGTCGTAAAGCTGTTGCTATGCTGATCAAGAGTGAATAACATCATACCCATTCAATGAGTCACCTGTTGCTATGTGGACCAAGAGGAGAACATCCTCTTGTGTAAACAATAAGTCTCCAACCAATGCCACCTCCCCCTTTTCCCTCCACTGTGTTTAGCATCTTAAAGCTTTCACTCTTTAACCACCGTATTTATTCTGTAATAGTCAATAGCGAGATCAAAATTAAATTATGGATTTGCAGTGCGCAGGAAGTTGTTTTCTATTATTTCTTACCCAACAAATACTGCTGATATGCATCTCATATGACGGAAGGTGCATGCTTGAATTCTGCCAGAGTTGCCTGGCTTTTCTTGGTGTCGCAGAACATTACATTACAAAGTAAAAAATCGTGTGAAATGCCCTTCAAAGTTTTATATGTGGTTTTGCTCATTTCTTCTTTACTTTTTCTAAAAGATCTTCAAAATATATACTTCTTCTGTGACTAATGTAACATTTATACGAGGCACTTTCAGGACCATCAAACTAGCAGTTAGCAGCACAAGATTTCTTGCATTAAGGAATTTACACACTCCATATATATATTATTATTTGGTCAGTAATACATTTTAATTATTGTTTTATTTTCCTTATGTTTTCTTTCATCCAAAGCACCATGGAAATCAGAACATTCCTTCATTTTGTGATGAACTTATTTCAACCGAATTTCACATTAGTGTCGTTACCTTGAATGGAATACTGTTGCCATATTCAGAATCTGCAGGATTTAAGCTTTACAACGATATATAACATGATAGGGTTCCGTAAACATGAAAAATCAATGCAAGTGTCCGAAAATCATGGAATGACCCTTAACGGTTTCATGTTGTTTGTTTGAATTATTCCGTGCATAATGTGTATTATATGTGGCCAAAAGAAACTAAAGTAAGGAACAAATTAGTGTGACATTCTTTCGCAGATTTGTGTATGTCTTTTCATAAATCCTTCATACCACCTTCTTGATGGGAATACATCACTGACTTCTACTTTTAATTCAGTTTTCTAACTGAAGTTCGAAATGTCTTCTTTGAGGCTGGGAAACCTTGTTTTCCCAGCATTATTACCCAATGAGCTAAAATACTTTCTTGTTCTGTGGATAATTTTGTGCTACGGCCCATTTTCATGTTTACGTCATTTGCTTTGTATTTATTCATTAACCCGCGATCGCTCGCACCTTCATGTGTCATGCGATAACTCGCGTGTTAGATTTTTTCTAACAACTTGTTTTTTTTTCAGTTATCACTTAATATTTGCAAAATATATTTTATCAGATATGTTTTATTAAACATTGAAATCATTTTACATTGTTACAGCATTCTTCTTTATGAATATTTAAAACATAAATGCAAATAAGCACATTAAAATACAATTTATTATTGATATAAATTCAAATTCAAAATGTTTTATAATTGAGGATGTTTCTAATCAGATTCAGAGTCAACTTCTTTTGCAGCACATTCACGGCAAACATAAACAGTTGTTTCTGTATGTTCTTTACATATTGGGGAGGAACACTTACTACATGAATGATATGTGAATCGATTCTTTCTTTTGGGACAATAGGTACATCGGGACTTTTCCTCTGATTCAAGAGTTCTCTCAGTTTTCGGCAGACTTTCAATGCTTGCAATACTTTTTATTTTCTCCTTCAGACGAAGTGATACATTTGGAACTGACATCCATCTCATCATATGTGGTTTTGTAAGCATCATACTAAGTTGCATAACAAATTTTCTACGAGCCAACAAGTCGCCTGTATTTGTTTTGTAAATTATCTGAGCATTTATTACTCCAATGTTGAGAAGGCTGAAAAATATTGTGAGAGGCCAGCAATTGCTTATTCTTGAAACAGAATATTCAGATTTCAGACGATCTACAACATCCACTCCTCCTTTTGTGAGATTGTAGAAAGTAATCACTTCTGGCTTTTTTGCCTCTCCAGAGTCAGGATCAATGCCGTCGTCATTATGCATGGTGGAAATCATCATAACATTTTTTTTTCTGTTTCTTCTTTGGCACATAAGAGCAGAGGAGACAATTATTAGATGGTTTCTCTCCAAACGCAAACATGCTGCTGTTTCCAAGCCTTTCCTTGACAGATAAAAATTCCGGTGGAATTTCTCTTTTATTCAATCGAAGAGTTCCTACTAGTGTCAACCTGTGGTTGGTGTACAGTTCATTAGCTAGAGGTATGGAGGTAAAATAATTGTCCATGGTCACATTCCTTCCGCTGTTGTCAATTGGACGTATTAATCGCAAGACCACGTTTTGTGCATCATTGGGAACTTGGTAAGGCCCAGATGGTTGTTTTCCTGCATAAATTTCCATATTTAGAGTGTAGAATGTTCTAGCATCACAGAGTGCATATCAGCGGCGTATACTCTGGGTCATCTAGGTAATCGCAGATGACCCGGCTGTATTTCTTTCTTTTTTTAAAAAAAAATATATATACATTTCTTCGCAATATTCTTCCAAACCAATTTCGATGCATACATTTCTTTGCTTCCAGCGCGCCACGAATGCTTCCAACCGTTTGCCGCTGAATGTCCGGGAACCTTTCTCCAGCCGGTGGAATGACGTTATGGAATCTCACCCTGACGCCATTCCACCCGCTTCCTTTACAACCCTTGGCGAGAAGAGAAAGAAAAGAGGGGGAGAAAACTCTGCTTCTCAGGCGCGGCGATTCCGTGGCCAGGGTAAGCTCCTTCTGGTGAGAGTCCACCGGTCTCAACCCCTAGAGTTTGCCTTTCCCTCCGCTGGCGACCATTGACCTCCTACAACCCTCCTCCACAATTCTCTCCCGAAGGCTATGTCGTCGCTAAACATAGAAACTGTGTTTTTTATGGCAGGGACATTTCTCAGGAATGGGAATCTTGGGTTCACAAATTGCCTTCTGTAAGGGAAATAGGGAAAACATACCCGGTAAAGTGCGAAGAACAGGAAAATATGAATAACATAGGCAAACCAATTCTACGCTAATTTTCACTATACATTTACTTCTGTCTTGCTGATGTCTGTTACAAAAGGAAAAAGCTTAAATATTGAAGATGAAGCAAACTAAATTAAAATTCAAAACTTAAGCAATTAATGCACCTATAAGCTGACTCCCCCCATTCTTGTATTTGCAAAAATAGTGATTGTTTCTTCTCTCTAATCTTCAAAAGCAGCGAGAGTACTTCCTTCACGGAACTGAATATTTTTTAAAGGTAAAAAAGGTAAAGTGCTCCCCTGTGCATAGCACCACGCCATGAAGGCGTATAGGGGGTGTGGGGGTAACGCCCCACACTTTCTTGATCCGGTCGTGAGTGGAGATGATGTGATCAGCATCACGCCCCTGACCGCCTTTACCCCCCAGGGTTTCCCCCAGGTACCCATGTTATTCGACGATGGGTGGGCGCCGGGGCCGCTTCCATCGTTAGAAAAGTTCCCGGATTTGAACCGGCCGGGGATCGAACCCGGGACCTTTAGCATGGTAGTCAGACGCGTCACCGATTGAGCCACCGCGGCCACACGAATATATTTTAAAGGAAAAGATATAAATAAATTACATATATTTTAGTTTATTTAAGTTACTATTCCACCTTTTTAGATTAATAGTGATGAAGATGAACGACTAAAACATATAAGGAACAAACACATCAGGCACGTAGCCAGGTGGAGGATTCGGGGAGCTGAAATCCCCTCCCCGAAATCATTCATATATCTAATTTAAAAAGTGTATAGTGGTAATTAATTTTACTTCATTTGCAGATTAAACACCTTGCATAATACGTTGTAATTATCTGAGATTTATCTTCAGAACTTCTACCCCTACTTTTTCAACTTTATGATGCGGCTGGTAATAAGGGATGAGTACCCTCCTCTCCATCCCACCCCGAAATAAATTTCTGGCTCAGGCCTGCACTGATTCGAACTTTTAAAACCTGTCATCGCAGGGAATTTGGAGCTCGGAAAGGGAATTTTTTTATCATTCATAGGGAATTTCATTCTGAGTCCTGGAGTAAGTTGAATTTTGCACTTAAATTAATAATGAGGGTTTCTATTTCACTAGTGCATGTCTTTCATTTTATATTTCACAGTTTTTTTTATTTTGCTTTATAATACTGTCTTGTTTTATTATTTGAAATTCTACACGTATATTAAACTGCAATAATGAGAATTAATTGATTGTGGTCGCCACAATAAGACAAACATTCCCACAAAATATTCCTAAATCCCATATGGATCCTGATATAAAATGCACGGAAACATTTATTAGTTTGATGATCAAGGGTCTTAGATTACCCACTCGTTAGAACCAGCATACGCCACTGGTGCATATATTTTTATGCCATATTTTGCAGGTTTATTTGCAATGTATTGTCTGAACTTGCATTGTCCTTTGAATGCTTCTAACATCTCATCAATGGTAGTGTAAGCACTTGGCCTGTAACTATTCATGCAGACACTAACAAAGTCATCGAATATTTCTCTAATTGGAGATAGGTTGTCTTCTTACTTCCTTTGTGCTCGTGTAGTGATATCATCAAACCTAACAGCTTGTAGAAGAGTGTGAAATCTTCGTTTGCTCATTGACACGATGAAAAAGTCTGGTGCAGTTCCATCTGTGGCCCACAACTCATCTGTATTTAGGTGCTGTGACTTCTTTACTCCAGCAAGATATAGTACTCCTAGGAATGCTGAAATTTCTTCAAAATCAGTTAGAGGGCAGTCCCGTGTATTACGTGAGTAGGAAGGTGCCATTTCCTTGAGCTTTACGTTTGTGTATTGGACAATACGTGTGATTAGAGAATCCGGAAAGAACAGTTTCCAACAGTCTAGAATTGACTTCAAATTCTTGGCCCCACCTATCACACCTGGTAACTGTGTGACAATATTCTGTCTGGTGATTTTACTTGGTGGGGCTTTTTGCTTGAACCATATTGTTGAACCATCTTTGCCTCGATACGTATCACGATTCACATGTCTTGAAACTGTCACAGAATCATCAGAATCACTAACTGACTGTTCTGTCTTGGTATGCACTTCCTCTTGTTCTGATGGACCGTCTGTATCGGTTTCCCAACCTGTGTCTTGAGGCCCAATGTCCACTTCATCTGTGTCTTCCTCTTCCAGCCACATCATGTACTGTTTAGTTTGTTTGTCAGACATTTTACTGCTATTCTCTTCAATAACACAATGCCAAAAACAACAATCATCAGATTGGAAGAACCAATGCACCTTTCCACTACACTGTACACAGACGGAATAATAAATGAAAGCGGTATTTCCCAAAGGAAAACTGTTGTACAATCATTCGCTGGAAGTGTGAAGCGATAACTCGCATGTTAAAAAAAATCTAACAATGCACTCGACTAGGATCAAAGCCGCTAGTATAAGGTTTCGCTTTCAATTTCAATAACATTTGCTACAGTGTTGACAAGTAGAGACATGGAAGGAGGCATCGCATTGTTACCTCCAGTAACAATCTAGAAATAACAAAAGTTTTGCAATTGTTAGATTTTATCTAATAGCGCAAGCGATCGCGGGTTAATGCAGTTCTCGGGATGCCAAACCTTTTGGAAGCAGTATTAAAACTCATCCCATCGGCCAATGCTTTCATATCATCTTCTAGATTTTCTTGGGAGTACTTCTGATATTTCTTTGGCCCCATGACTCTGGAAAATAAACAAACACTATACTTATAAAACATTTCAGTTGAGTTAATTACACACAGATTTTTTACTTTGGAAATTAGTAAATAAGCAAACTTGTCCCGTTTTTACCCATTGTGAGGATCACTAAAACTGATTTTAATCAGAGAATAAATTAAAATTAAGCTTACTTTTATTCTCATTTTTGCAATTTTGCAACATTTTTCACAAAATTGTAGAACAAGGAAAATCATGTACTGTATGAGGCCAAATTTGCGAGGAATTTTAGTTCAGTGTAATATTTATCATTAAGCAGGCCAATTTTGCAACATTTTCACAGAATTGTTAAGAACATTAAAAAATCGTACATAAAACAAAATTTTCATCATTCGGCAATTTAATTTGCATGGAATTTTAGTTCAGTTTATCACATTAAGCCAATATAAACACGTAATTATAACAGGTAACATTTTTTGGTATTATATTTGCAATTTCATAAAGTTCAGGTCCCTCACATTTAGTGACGCAGGAAGAAAGAGTGATTTCAGGGAATGTCCCAAAATTCGGCATGCACGACACCAAACTTTGACACCCCCCTGTCAGATTAATGTTGCAATTGCCGTAGTGCAAGGAAACTGGTATTTTTATGAATGGTAATCAACATGCTTTTCAATGCACATCAAAATCCAGTGTTGTGTATTTTCGAATTAGGTTTGACACTTGAAATTTGGAGAAGCACGCGTGTTTTATGCTCACTTGTTCGACAGCCCCCTTATTTTGTTACGTGAACAACCTTTGTCTGCCGCAAAAGACTAGGAAGCTCAGAAAACGGCTCTAAAACAATAATAAAGTATTGTAATTTGTTTTGAAACAACACAAAACTAGTAAAAACCTTACGTAGAAAACTTACCTTCTTACGAAATCCACTAAAAAGCAGTTGATTTTTCGCAGTTAGCAACTAGTGCCGTCACAATTTCTCCTGCGCTGCTGCTATGTCTCATCTGGTGCAACCGCCCTTTTCACGACGTGGGGTAAACCTGTACACTGTTGCATGATACGTACACAATTTTCTGGATCGCATTGTTTCCTTATCTTTTACGATTTTTCAAATACCCTGTCGAACTTAGGCGCATTGTTGAAATTAGGGACGTTTACCTTAAAGAACTCTTAAAAGTGGTAAATGCATATTCTCCTTAAAATGACTCCTGATTACCATTTCAGTCTATGAACAACTTTCAAAATGAAAATGTAATTATAAAATATTTTATTGTGTATCCTGCTCCCCCCCTAGAATGCAGACCCGTAAAAAAAAAACAAAAAAACTATTTGACAAGAGCTTAGTGGCTAGAGTGCCAAACAGTTGAACATTGCACATTACTGTTTGACAACCCACTGAATGAACAGCAAGACTTTCTGGCTCCAAATGAAGTAGGGATCCAAGGGTGGGTACAATGTTGCTTTACCCTTAGTCATAAAATCCATCCTTTGGCCACTCAGCATCTGCTATCTGTTTACAATTGAACCTATCGCTAAAGCTGCTAAGTTTGGCAATGCAGTACAAAACAAAAACAAATCAACTCCATGGTAACAAACCTTCCTTGATTGGTCCACCACACACTCTTTCTATCCACCTGCGAGAGGGACAAATCTTTCACAGTTCGGAACTCTTGTCACTCTGAGAATAGGTGGGCATACTTCCTACTGACTGCCAGTTTTCTCAGTTCGTAGTGTGAATAATTTTGCAGTCATCACACCATGCTGCACCGATCTTACCCTATTGGTTTTTGCTTTCCTGTATTTTTTCATGCTGAGAAAGCCTTCTCATATCTTGACAATTAAGTTGGAATAGTGTTTGTCCTTATATGTGGTACGTTAGATTTCCTGGGTCAGTATCCACATATGTTGCGACACAATATGTCTCTGCTAAGTAGTGTAGTAGTACTAGAGTCAAAATTTTTGTTACTGATAGACCTATAATAACTCAGTGTAGCATAAATTTTCTCTGTCAGCCTGACTGCCCGTGAGAAGTAATAATTGACAATGACATCTCGATATTCATGATTTATACGTATATTGTTTCAAATCTAAAATTACTGAAGCTCAAGACATAGCAAATATTAGCTTGATTTGCCAGTCCATTGTGTGAAATAATAGTTTGTTCACAATTGATGTCACTTTAGCCACAGATAAACGTATTATATCCAGATGTTGAACTGAGGGAGGAAATCATCTGTTGAGAGGCGCCACTTGTACTTCTGCCTTAACTTCTTGATGAATACAAGAGATGGCAATGCTAAATTTCAACTGTGTGGAGGGCTGTGTGTGACATTGCCAGTGCCAGTGCCTTGGGTGGATATTTCCAACCAGCCAAACTTTCACCCACAAAGCCTCTATGCTTTGGTATTGAAAAGTGAATGTGAAGGTGTGATCTTTATTACAGTGACAGCAGTTAGGAAACTAAAGTATTATATGTACTTCATTGTGAGAATTTTTACTTACCTCACAGATAAGAGTTTAATGAAGAAATAATGCATGAAATCGGGTACTTTTTCAAGCAATACATCAGGAATTTACATATAATATGTTTATCTGAGCTTTAACCTATCAGTATTTTGGAAAGTAACCATTTTGGATAACTATTAATTACTCACACTACAATGTTTTTTAAAGTTTACTCTTGTATTGAGATAACCAGAGTTACCAGATCACTAGGGACATGCAAAGTTTGTTTTCTATGGAAGCGTAAGATTTATGATTACACACTGTAATGTTCATTTTTGATGTTTTCGAAGGGTACACTTTCTTACCAAATTTTGTTAAGAAATGATGTGAAGTCAAGTGTAAAATATACTCTTGAACATGAAACTTACGAGTTTATTTATTGACAACAATTTCCACATTCAAAATTATCCTGCAAGTTATGCCAAACCCTGAAATACTTATTAAATCTGTTCCAAAAATTAGTGATGGAAAAGTGGACTTTTTTACACAGAATAAAGTTAATAATACTCTAATTATTGCATAAATGTGGTTTAATGGAATTTCCTATTTTCTGTAAGTATAATGTAGTGTAGTATTAAGTATAGTTTTTAAACCCAATTTGGGATCTTATTTACCATTTTAATATTGAAATATACCATTTTATATACCACTTTTGATCCGTTAATGTGCCTAGTATTTGTACTGAAATCTTGATATTTTATTCAAGATTATTATGTGTACCTACAGATTGCTCTAAGCAAAATGTAGAATGCACTGCCCACAAATATAGGATTGTAAGTCAAAATGTGTGACACCGCAGTAAATAATATGTAATACTAGATATTAGTAACCAATGTGATATTGACGCATTTTCAGTTAAAAAATGATGATTTTTAAATGAAATCTTGAATACAAAATTTCCAAACTTATAATAAATATTGTGTTTTCAAGCATACTCAGTGCTTGAAGTAGGTTGAATGTGGAAAGATTCTATCCTCCAAGGAAGAAAATTTTCAAAAGGATGCTTCAGCCAGGATAATTTGTATAAGCCTACTGTATTGTTTCCATTTTAATCCATATATCCCCCCCCCCCTTTCCTTATATTCTGAAACTCCCAGCTAGGGATTTGCACATCAAGCAATGACAATACTACTCTTAGGAGCCACTTTTACACTCAAAATTTCAGTTTGGTCAAAATATACAGTGTGTCCGTAAAATAATGGTGGGGTTTTAAGCAGTCATAGTTTTGGAACAGAGCATGGTAGAGAGATGAACGATACGTCAAAGCAAAGAGAAACTCTCCAAGTTTCTTACCTGTTCAGTAGACTTCGATGTGTGAACCCTTAGTTGCCCTGCAGATGTCAAGACGATATTCAGGCTCTTCCCATACGCGGCAGAGAACATCCGGGGTGATAGACGAAACAGCTTCAGTGATCCTTGCTTTTAAATGGTCCAGATTTCGAACTTGACAGGAAGACACTTGTGTCTTGACATAACCCAACAAATAGAAATCCATGGGTGTAAGGTCTGGAGACCGTGGAGGCCAGGCAATCCACCCTCCTCGTCATACCCATCACTGAGGAAATGTTTCGTTAAGGAAATCCCGCACGATTGTGGAAAAATGGAATTCTCTGGTATTTGGGGCACTGCATACCCTTGTAACATATCCAAGAAGGTGGTCCCCGTTATTGCTTGTTCAGAAAAAAAGAAGGGGCCAATAACTCTGACTAACGAGCTCGTGCAGCTTGCGTGTCTTTGAAACACAATGCACATGTGCTACCTCTCGCACCTGTAGGTGTCAGCACGTAAGCTTTTGCATACATAAACTTGGAGAGTTTATCTTTGCTTTGACGTATCGTTCATCTTTCTATCATGCTTTGTTCCAAAACTATGTGTACTGTCTAAAACCCCACCATTATTTTACAGACACACTGTAATATAAAACTCGGAAACTTTTGAAATTTACTGAATCAATACCAAACTTTGCATAGAATCATGAGTCAGTTATTATAGAGCATCCACTATAGATACTGAATCGTAGAGTAATATTCAGTCCAAGGAGGTATTTAATTTTCTTGTGATTTTCTGTTTCTCCAACTATAAGATTTATTTTTTAATCCAAATTATATGATGCTCAAAATATAGGACATTGACAAGCTTTTCACATTCCTCCCAGACGACGGACCTTGGAAATGTAGTGCGTGTCTGGGGAGAAAAAGATGTCTGTCATATATATATGAAGAATCAAGAAATAATTAAATATTGAAATACACAAGAAATGCAGCTTAGCTTGTTTATTTCAATGATTACCATTTGTGTTGACCTCTGAGTTGTTGTTTTCATGCTTTACATGTTTCCTTCCAATACCATCCTGCTTAATGCTGTCAACTTGTATTTAAAGCCTACTGCTAATATTATTTATTGCATCCACAATCAGTGATATACAGGGTGTTAAAAAGAACTATTACCTGTCTAATGGCCCCCTAGACTTCTTGCTGTATGGGTACATCAAGTCCAAAGTGTATGCTCCATGATCATTCAGTATCAGGAGCTTAAACATCACATTCTTTGCGAAATTTCTCAAATTGATGTCACAACATGTTATGCGAAACCTCTGTGCATGACTGCATTCATTGTAATGGAAACCACTTTTCTAATATAATTTTTGCCATGCGGTCTAAAGTGTCATGCTTTGAGCTTTGAGGTACGAGTATCCTGGAAGAACTGTAACAACTTTTCTCCTGAGATTTCGACCTGTGTATGGGACCTGTGGTCAACCACCATCGTGAGGAAATTTGGGAAGCTACAAATGAGTAGCCTAACCTGGTCATGGAAACCTACAAGGACTGGGGGTTCGTCGTGCTGATCACATGTCACCCTATAACTGGTTGGATGACTTCAACCTTGGCAGGTGGGACTGAGGCGGGCAGTCAGTAGGTGGGCCTTTGACCTCACGGGCTGTTGCGCTACGGATTATTATTTTTATTAATATATTTTTTGAAATGTGAGTATGGAGCAATAAATTGCAGTAAAGCATCTTACTGTATCTGACAGTGCTCATGTTTCTTTCGTGCCCATTCCCTCATAACATTGTCATGAAAATCATGAGATCCTCACACTGCACTTTTTATATTGAAAATGTTTCCTTTGGAAGAATGTTAAACAGTATACATATACTGATTTGCTTTTAATCTTCTTACTCCTTCTGCTAGTTTTGCTTTTTCTTGAACCTTTTCACCATAGCAAGCTAGAACCTATCTACATATTGATATGAAAGTTTATTTACTGTAGTGATGTGTTTTGTGCAAAGATTTCATTGTATAAAATACATGAATTTTTCTCATAGACAGTGCAAAAATATACTAAAATACTTGGATACATAATAAATAATATTTGAAACATTACTGATGAAGAAGGAGATGCATTGATACATTACAATTTTTATAAAAGTTACTGCTCTTTCCTCTCTTTGTGCTCATATTTGTTTAAGATATGTTTAATTACAATGGTTTGGTTATGTGAAGGTAATTAATTAACTTATCAGTAAATCACATTTCCACCACATAGTAAGCATATTCTGAAGGTATAATTGCACCATGGACAGGAAAAAATTACTAAGCTCTTTCATATCTTGCCAGAAAGTAATGAGGAAGTACTTGAATTTGTGCTATATTAATATTTTCTTATGTGGACTATTTGGAACCAATCTGTATGAAGTAAATGAAGGGTACTATGTAAACCAACCATAACAGGCCTAGGCAACAAATATAAGAATTTGTTATAATATTATCTTTTTAACACAATATTTTAACTGCATCAAACAGTTGTTATCAAGTGATTAAACTAAGATGTATTTCCACAGGCTGTAAGTTTAACAGGATAAAAGTTAATTCACAGATAACATCTAGAGTTTCTTTTTCTAATTACTGTGTTAAAAAGCAAACAAACAGATATACAGAAATATAAATAAAATATAAAGTGTTTGTTCTTTTTGGTGTGTGTGTGTGTGTGTAGAGGGGAGGGGGCATAGTGTAATAGTGTCAGGTGAGTGTTCCTTCCCATTTTATATATATATTTATATTTATAATAAATAGTATGATTGAAGCTGTTCGCACCCTATAATATATTGTAATTTTGTATCAACATTTTCTTTTCAGATATTGTATAGTTGTGGAAATTATTGCATATTTTTTTTTTCAATTACAATAAAATTAGTTGATTGAAAATCGAATTGAAAGTGGGCATAATGCATACATATTTTATGTGGAATAGGCCTTCCAATTGAATACTGATTACATTAAGAGGGATGAGCAAAATCATTTAAGATATTAAAGACATATCACAATATCATTTATTCCTCTATTCACTAGTTAATTATTTTTGCAGATTTAACAATGGATAAATTAGAAGAAGAATTCAGTGCAGCATTTGCTGTGTCAGACATTCCAAATAATCCCGCTGCACCACATCCCAGGTTTTCCCAGTACAAAAGAAAAAGCAATGTTCCCAACCAGGAAGAAAGGCGGAAGAGGTTATTGGAAATGCAGAAAAAGTAAGTGACATTGCTCGGCAGATATTTTACTCCTTGATACAAGTAAGACAATGTTTTTAGCAAAATAGTGACAAGCAGAATCTGTTGTGATAATGATTGTTCTTGTAATGAAAATTATTAAATTATGCCTGATTGTGATTGAATGAAGCAACCTCCAGTTTGTACACAGGTCATTGAAGTCCTCATCAGCCAAGACTGTGATTGAGTGGAAGGTTCATTCATCTGCCGTTGATTGTAGAATAAGAAGCTTCCACCAAACTAAAAGTCACAGCAAGAGATGAATTTTGTAACCTAGTAAATAATGCATTTTATGCAGCTGTGTGACTAGGCACAGCTGAACCCAAACTGTTTTTGTTTGTTTGTTTTCCTTTTCCATGTTTGTTTGTTTATTTTCCTTTTCCATGTTTGTTTTTGTTTTCTATGTTTGTTTTCCTTTTCCATCCATCATTTGAATTCCTGACTATTGACTGTGTACTTTCTCAACAATCGTTCATTTAACTAACACATTTTCCAATACATGTGAGGGTTATTCAGAAAACACTTTCAAATTAGCTAACAAATATACGAGGAGATATCAACATATAATTTGCCTGTAGTGTCTTCTATTCAGAGTTACCTTTCCACACAGTTGCCAACACGTTTGATGCATTTGTGCCAGTGTTTTATCCAGCCCTCAAAACCAGTTTGGAAAAATTCCACAGAACACTCCCTGCCCCACTGTTCAGAGCTGTTTTAACCTGTAGGTCATCGAATCTCATGCCACGAAGCACAGACTTAGCTCAGACTAAAGTAGTTAAGTTCAAAGTGGGAGAAACCGAAAGTGTGGACATGACAAGGAGTGGCAGGCCATCAACGTGGTTGACCGACGACAACCGCCACAGGGATGATGAGCTTATTCGAGAGGATAGACGCATCACCATCCAGGAAATTTCTGATGCAGTGCACATGTCCTATGCATCAGCACATGCAATGATTGAGAGTTTGGGATACCATAAAGTCTGAGAGTTTGGGATACCATAAAGTCTGAGCTAAGTCTGCTTCGTGGCATGAGATTCGATGGTATACAGGAGGTTAAAACAGCTCTGAACAGTGGGCAGTGAGTGTTCTGTGGAATTTTTCCGAACTGATTTTGAGGGCTGGATAAAACGCTGGCTCAAATGCATCGAATGTGATGGCAACTGTGTGGAAGGGTAACTCTGAGTAGAGGACACTACAGGCAAACTTTATGTATGTCTATTGTTTCAATCTTTCCATTATTAAACAAATTATACCTCAACAGGCAAAACATTTTGATACCCCCTCGTATATCAATGTTTCCTACGTACCAACATTATTTATCCGCATATTCCCAATCCTAATTTAGCTACTTGTGCCATGATATAAGCTGTTTCAGTCTTTTGGTAAAGTACAGTGCCACTAGTGTGCTCAGCCAGTTACTGTTGTTTTTGGTGAGTATCCAATCAGACCTTCATCTTCATCATCAGATGGGCATGGTGAGAGGGGGTAAAGGACGACACTCAATTGTAACTGATGAAATCATTGAAAATGACCAAATCATGGATACAAAATGCCATTTCATGATTTCACAACTTTCTGACAAATTTTGTGTAAATTTTAAAAAACTCTTGAAATTGCCACAGACCATTTCTTCACCAAGCTCTGTGCTTCATAACCAACAAATACCTCATGGCTGGATAAACAACTGACTGAACACACTCATATTTGATAAGAACTGCTTGAATTTGATTGGTGTCTATGTGGTGACATGAAACTTGTTTATATACTACATTTTTTTGATCTCTATTTTAGTTTTCATTTTATCAACCAATTGGAAATTTAGTATGCAGTGTTAATTGGACATCACCCATTATTCAGTGATTTTACTATGTTGCTTATTCTAACACTACATTTAGAACATCATTTAGCACTAAGATGACACTAAGAAATATACTATGAAACACCAGATGAGAAGACCCCATACAAGCTAGCAAGAACTTCATATACAACATGCTATTTGAAAATTAAGAGAATAAACACATGTTTTAGAATTTCTCCAAAACTAATGGACAGAATGTAATGCAATTTGGTATGGATACAGAGTAATAGCCTACAGCAATACACACCATGCAATAGTGAATGTACCCAATTACCCACACATGATCATGAGAGCAAGAAAGTCCAACACTGCCGTTGCAAGTGGCACCCAAAGTGAGGCATAAAGGGGGTATGGTCATGTCTAACAGACACGCAGGTGGCACAGCTAGTCAGCATCCTGTTCACGAGACTAGTTAGAAGTACCTATGGCAGCCATACCCACTCCTTCTCCAAAGCAGTTCGAAGCTCATGGAAGGTCCTTGGAGGTGGTCATCGACCTGCAATGGCTCTCCCAAGTGCATCCCAGACATTTTCAATTAGGTACAGGTCTGGAGATCAGGCTGGCCAATCCATCCGCCGAATATCCTCACTTTTCAGAAAATCTCTGACCGGGAGAGCCTTATGTGGATGGACATTGTCATCCATGGAAATGAACTGAGGGCCAACCGTGTCCCTGAAAAGTCACACATAGGGCTCTAAGATCTCCTCTCGATACCTCTGCACAGTCAGGGTGTCTCTGTCAAACACATGGCATAGTGTCTGCGGACATCCAACATGATGCTTGCCCATACCATGACACCTCCGCTGCCATAGTGAACCCATTCCCTGATGTTCGTGGCATGGTATCTGGTCCCAGGTTCTCTCCATATCAAGGTCTGTCGTGAATCAGTGTTGAGGCTCAATTGCCACTCATCAGTGAAGAGGACGTGGGCCCACTGACGTTGGGTCCATGGCTGATGTTCTCTGCACCATGCCAGATACGCTCTCCTGTGGGCAGGAGTGAGCAGGATGCAAACAGTGGGTCATCTAGCATACAGCCCTCGCTTATGGAGCCTTTGGATAACAGTAACCCTGGAAACGGCGGTCACAGTGGCAGCACAGAGCTCATGTGCGAGCTGTGTGACTGTCGCCATCCTCTGGCACCTGGCGGACAGTGCCAAATAACGATATTTATTGACCGTTATGGCTTTTGGACGCCCTTGCCCAGGCCATCAGGATATGGATCCGGTCTCCTGAAACTGTTTCCACAAATTGCATACGACACTTGATGTTACATTGAACTCACGTGCAACCTGAACTAGAGATTGCTCTGCCTCTAATTGCCCAACGAATCATGCCATTCTCTAAACATTTGTGGGTACTCATTCTATCGCTTTGCTTCTCGCCGATGTGTATGAAAGAAGTCCGAATGACATATGCTCAGAACACCACCTGACCACTTGTTCTCCCTACAACACCACCTCCACATCCATGTGCGATGCCGTCGTCGCAGCACTGGTGCATGCTTTGCAGTTTTTTGAGATATTTGCAAACAGGTTTTTCTCCTCTTAATTTTGTACACCAGTGTAGTAAAATCACAGCTCTGTTGTAGGTTTTGATTCTCACCACCGGCAAAAGAAATTGGTTCATCTGAAGACGAGAGAAGAAGTGCTCTCTCGAAAAATAGTGTTAGAATAAGTACAGCAAGATGTTAGTGTTATCAAGCCATTGGGGAGGCTGTGTCAACAATTGTCTTTATCATCAAGTGAAGTAACAAGCACACATAGACATGTGCCAGAAATACTAACAAAACACATTATATATATATATATATATATATATATATATATATATATATATATATATATATTATTCACAAATAATCATTTAGTGACATGTAAGGTGTCTTGAAAATGTTGGACAGATGTAAATGAATTTTCAGACTTCATGTTCTTTTTTATCATTTTGATTTTATCTGCATTAATTTTTTTCATGTAGCAGTTGATGTGAAAATTAAATTGGAGTGGCAATAAATGGATGTGCATATTTGTTTGCAGGCAGCGGTATGATAGTTTCAGTCATGCCCGTCGACTTGCAGAGGGAGATTTTGAGGCGAGCGGGAGTGAAGAGGAAGAAGGGGACCAAGTTGAAGCTATGGAATGGTCCACACAAGTAAGATCATCTGTTATTTTTGCTTTATTTTATATTTTTCTTTCTATTTCAAGAGCAAGTGAATTGGTGAATATTTTGCATAAATTTACAAAATTTTCATAATAAAGGTGATACAGTTTTTCAGGAGGACCAAGGTGAAATAGTGTAAAATATGGAGAAAGGGAAAATTTTATAACATTTTCTCGATTTCAAAGATCGAATGTATAATGCAGAAAAATTATGTTTTCTGGGGTGTAAAATCTGGGTTCTACTGCATTTTATGCCACATGATATCAACATCAACAACAACAACTAAGACCAAATCGCAACACATGTTTTATTGGTAGTCTTAAC
Source organism: Lepisma saccharinum (assembly GCF_977018435.1). NCBI lineage: Eukaryota > Metazoa > Arthropoda > Insecta > Zygentoma > Lepismatidae > Lepisma > Lepisma saccharinum. The sequence continues at coordinate 43,288,226 of NC_139239.1, read as the reverse complement.
CTTTAATTCGCCGGTGTCACCTTACAGCAAAATGAGGGTCTTGTCTGTCGTTGTCACCATAAGGTAACAAGAAAAATTAGGTAAAATTCCCATGCGATTTGCACCTTGATACTTCTATATTATGGTGGAAATACTAACAGGCTTTCTGGGAAAAGCCTTTGTCAAAGTTTGTAACGGTCGGATTGACCATTACTGGTTTTGGTATATTGTAATAATTAATTGCTGGCCAGCTACAAGGTGTAGGGTTAAGTAATATGCTTCCATGAGTGTACTTTTATGTTATTATTGCATGTAAGTGTATATTATTGGATTGTGCTTTGCTGGATGTTAGATTCCCCTGTTTTTACCTCCCCGGTTGGGGGAGCTAGCTGTCTTACAAAGGACCGTTGGCAGTGGAATTTTCCAACGCTACGGGGTCCACGTCCACGGACGTTTACCCCGACTATAAAAAGAGCCAGTGGGCTTTAGCAAAAAACAGTGTTTCCCCATTGATCGACGAAAGAGGAACGTCTCCTCAAGTTTAGTCCACTTATGGTGGCTAGACTGGATATAACAATGTAGCATCTGGTTATGCCAGCCCCTGTTGCTGTCCCAAGTCCCCTTTTAGAAAAAGCTTTGATTATGTGGATATTTCCGTATTTGATTAATTGATGCCCAAAAGAAGGAGTGAAGGCGTAAGGAAACGCATTTGTAACGGAATATCATTTAAGCTGAGGATAGGCCCACCGAGCTAGTTATGCTAACTCGGTGGTAAGGGAAGTGCCGATGGTTATGCCATAGGTGCGCAAGTTTATTGATTTAGAGATCTGGTAATTTTGGTCTATGCAAGACACTCATGGAAACGCTCTGTAAAATATGTATATATATAACTACGTATAATAAACCAATATATCCTACGAGAATGTCGTAATTTCAAGAACTACGGTACTGTCCATTTAACCAGTTGTATATTCACTTGCTGTATATGAGTAAACGAACCAGGGACATACAAATATAAATTGTTATGTGAAACCCCCCCTTTGTAATTCCGGCGCAAATATAATCTGCTCGCTTGCACCCAGGGTGAGGTGAAAGGAGAGATTGAGGGATGAAAGTAGGAAGTAGTCCAGAGGGCCGGATAAAAACGAGGGTTAGGGGGCCGACGACTTTCACATATGGGGGCTCTATTGTCCAGGATATATCTTGTTGTATAAAATGTCGTCAGGTCTATAGGTTTGAAAGATAGACGGACTGACGGACGGATAGATTTTTTAATTTTTACAACGAATATCGTACAGAAGTGAATGTTATCACGTAGTGGAAAAAGTAAAGTAGAAAAAATGGCAGTACAAATTGATAGAGATTTGCTTGGACAGCTATTGGGTAATCAGGATATAAGCGATAAATCTCAGGAGGAAATTATTAGGGAATTAAATAATCTTGCTTTATCATGCACTGAACAGCAGAGTGCTAAGGAAGAGGAGAAAAAAGTTCAGAAAATTCTCGATAAGTCAAATTTACCGATTCCAGTCTTCACGGGGAGCGATGACAAGATTTCGCCGCATGATTATTTGCAGGAATTGCGGAACTATAAAGATGTCATGGGCATTTCGGAGAAGTCATTGTTTGACAAGATTCTTCCGTTTTCGCTAAGGAGGGCTGCAGGGGATTGGTTTAGATTTTCACGCCCGTTTGAAGATTTCAAGAGCTTTGAAAATGCTTTCTTAGAAGAATATTATTCTGTAGATTATAAGAATGAGATCGAGAGATTGATTCTGAATCGTTTCCAAATGAGCGAAGAATCTCTTGTATTGTTTATTCGTCGAATGAGAAAACTGTTTTCTATGAGGCAAAAAGAGACAGACGAATGTGAAGTAATAGAACATATTCTATCTCATGCACACCCTAGTTTCCGAAGGCATTTGTATGGAATGCAATTTCAGACTTTGAAGGAGTTGGAATCTGAAGCAGCCATTGTTCAGAGAAGGTTGTATTCAGAAAGGCTTTATTTTTCACCGCTCGCCGGTGAGACGGAATTATCTTTTTCGGAAGTTTGCAACACTGAAGAGGACACCTCGCGAAGAACAGGAGTAAAACATTTGGCTTTGTCTGCGAGGACAAGCGAAGGTGGAACCGAGAGTGACCAGCTACCCTTATGCTCTCTCAATCCAGGTTTAGGAAAAAGGATCAAGTGCTGTGAAACAACCGTTTTACCAAGAAGGGGCATTGGCGGTGACGCCACCGTAGGGCACAAGAGACCCTCTTTTGATGCAACTTTTGGACAAGCAGGGGCCAATAAAAATTCTGCAAAGTTAATTTGTTGGGGCTGCCGTAGTGAGGGCCATAAACTTCAAGAATGTCAACAGACCAATAAAAGGAACCAACCCCCTGAAAAGGGAGGTCAGCAGCGTCCCCAAATAAACCTTCTGTCGCCCGCCGGGAGAAAACGCAGAAACAAAGGCCGTTTTTTGAATGGAGAAGGCTGTTTTCAGCAAGACCTCGAACCTCTCATTCAATGTAAAATTAACAACAAACGCTTTGTATTATTTGTAGATACGGGAGCTTCAGCGTCTACGCTAAGTTTGGAAACAGCCAAGTTGTTAGAGAGGGATGGAAATAAATTCATGAAGACGAGAAAATGGAACATTTCATTAGCTGTGGGCAGGGTTACGTCGAAGGGCGAGATGTATGCTACTGTTTGTATTAATAACATGAAATTTAAGCATAAATTTATCATCCTTGAGAATTGTTTCCGTGACATAATCGTTGGAAGGGATTTTTTGAGGCAGAGTGGGATAATTTTGCACATTGAGGAGAACGGTTGGTCGTTCAAGGATAGCGACGTGATTTACACGTTCTCGAAGCGTGCATGTAAACGAGAATTCGCTGTTACAGTTATGCAGAGAAATAACGTGGTACAGGAAAGGAATAACTCGTCAGATCACTCGAGCCTGGATGGATGCAACACACATGCACAAGAGAATAGCGGGAAGTCTACGAATGAGGATACGGGGCAATTAGTCGATTCCCAAGGACTCGAAGTTCAGAAGACTTCAAACGCTGGTGCATTATGCTCTCTGAAAATCTCGAAAGAGGTAAAGAGAAAACGGAGGAAGGGAATAAAAAGGGAATGCAAATTTCCTCGAAAAAATTCCATTTCTACGGACAAGAAGAACCATGCATTATCATTTTTGCCTTTTGCTTTAGAGGACAATGAAAATGATGAATTACTGGTTTCTGAGAGGCTACAAGAAACTTCATCGATTGTTTCAGAGCAAATGAGAGACAGTTTGTTATCTCAAATAATGAAACAACTGAAGGGAAAGCATTTCTCTGGGAGTAGGAAGTATAAGGAGAAAGTTGCTAAGTTGGCCAATCAGTCGTTTTTGGATGAGGAGGGAGTTTTGTGCAGGAGGATAGACTGCAAGCAAGATTCGAAAGGAACAGCCAAGATATGGGTCCCGTTGAGTTTGAAATCTCAAATATTGACGTCACATCACGATTCTGAATTTGCAGGACACAATGGGAAGCAGAAAACTTTGTCGAAAATCAAGGAGAAATATTCGTGGCTTGGAATGACACGAGATATCGCTTGCTACGTCAGAAGTTGCGTTCCCTGTACAGTTTCCAGCGAAATGAAGAAAGAAGTGAGACCGAAATATAAGAAAACGAGCCCAGCCTTACTTCAGGTGTTCCCGGATGAAGAGAACGAGATCAAACGTAAGCCATGTAAATTTCGCATTGGAGACGAGGTGTGGCTGAAAGAGCACACTATATCTGGCAGAGTGCGTGGCGTTAATGGTGAACTTGAAACGGAACACTCAGGTCCATGTTTAATGTCTGGAAGGATTAAAGAAGATACTTTCAGGGCAAAGAATGGGAAGGATTGTCCGATTGTGGAAGGTGAACCAGGCCAGTTGTCCAGCCATAAACCACCAGCTTTTGCTGTGAGGTGGAGGGACAGAAAACAGCCAAGGGGAGCCACGCGACAACTCCTAATGAGGGTTAGGAAGACTACCGTCTGGCCGCCTAGCCAGCAATCCCAGCTGTCATAATAGCCGACCGCCGATCTTCTTTTTATTCGTTATTTTTTTTTATTTGAGTTTTCATTTGTATATAACTTACTCCATTTTCTTCATTTTCACAACACTGTTTATTTATTTGCGTGTCTCCAAGTTGTAAACAGAAAGACACATTGTGGATTTAGGTTCGAGAGTCGAACCAGGACTCGGTCAGGAGTCGAACCAAGGACTCGGTCAGGAGTCGAACCAAGGACTCGGTCAGGAGTCGAAGCCAAGCACTCGGTCAGGAGTCGAAGCCAAGCACTCGGTCAGGAGTCAAACCAAGGACTCGGTTGGGAGTCGAACCAAGGACTCGAGTCAGGAGTAGAACCAAGGACTCGAGTCAGGAGTAGAACCAAGGACTCAGTTGGGAGTCAAACCAGGGACTCAGTTGCGAGTCAAACCAGGGACTCGGTGGAGAGTCGAACCAGGAACCAGAGAAAACCCCCTTCAAGGAAGATGCTGTCAGGAAGACTTCATCCTAGAGAGGATACTTCAGTGGCGGACTTCACAAGGAAGCGGAAGCTTGGTGAATCTGTGAACATTGTGGACAATATGATAAAGTGAATGAACTAGTGACTATTTCATTTTCAGATACTCTGAGAACAGTTTAATACTTTAGTGGGTATTGTGTAATTGTGTTGGATGATTTTGCAAATATGGTAATCTTGTTTTGACTGAATTGTTTTTTCTTGTTCCTCTTGAAGGGGGGAACTATGTAACGGTCGGATTGACCATTACTGGTTTTGGTATATTGTAATAATTAATTGCTGGCCAGCTACAAGGTGTAGGGTTAAGTAATATGCTTCCATGAGTGTACTTTTATGTTATTATTGCATGTAAGTGTATATTATTGGATTGTGCTTTGCTGGATGTTAGATTCCCCTGTTTTTACCTCCCCGGTTGGGGGAGCTAGCTGTCTTACAAAGGACCGTTGGCAGTGGAATTTTCCAACGCTACGGGGTCCACGTCCACAGACGTTTACCCCGACTATAAAAAGAGCCAGTGGGCTTTAGCAAAAAACAGTGTTTCCCCATTGATCGACGAAAGAGGAACGTCTCCTCAAGTTTAGTCCACTTATGGTGGCTAGACTGGATATAACAATGTAGCATCTGGTTATGCCAGCCCCTGTTGCTGTCCCAAGTCCCCTTTTAGAAAAAGCTTTGATTATGTGGATATTTCCGTATTTGATTAATTGATGCCCAAAAGAAGGAGTGAAGGCGTAAGGAAACGCATTTGTAACGGAATATCATTTAAGCTGAGGATAGGCCCACCGAGCTAGTTATGCTAACTCGGTGGTAAGGGAAGTGCCGATGGTTATGCCATAGGTGCGCAAGTTTATTGATTTAGAGATCTGGTAATTTTGGTCTATGCAAGACACTCATGGAAACGCTCTGTAAAATATGTATATATATAACTACGTATAATAAACCAATATATCCTACGAGAATGTCGTAATTTCAAGAACTACGGTACTGTCCATTTAACCAGTTGTATATTCACTTGCTGTATATGAGTAAACGAACCAGGGACATACAAATATAAATTGTTATGTGAAACCCCCCCTTTGTAATTCCGGCGCAAATATAATCTGCTCGCTTGCACCCAGGGTGAGGTGAAAGGAGAGATTGAGGGATGAAAGTAGGAAGTAGTCCAGAGGGCCGGATAAAAACGAGGGATAGGGGGGCCGACGACTTTCACAAGTTGGAGCACTTTTTCCAGCATGGTGCATTAAATCTGCCACATGACACTTTCACGGAGTCTAATTATCCTGAAAGTTATGCAAAATTTGAATATTCCTTTGATTTTGTGCCAATATTATGTGCAAAAACTGTATTTTGTGATTGCATAATAAGTATTTTTATATTCTGATGTGTAATTTTTGAATATTTTATTGTAGAACTCTGATAAATTTATGCTTATAATTGAAATGAATTATTCCTACATTTTTCGCCCGACCCTGTGGCCGAGTGGTTAGCACATCGCGCTGCGACGCCAAGGGTCCCGGGTTCGAATCCCAGTCGGGCTTGGTTGTTTGTGAATGTCCATTCATCAATTTCATCATTTCATCACTCATCCCCATCTTCGCAAATTAGCCAAGAGGCACAAAACGCGAAGTAAAATAAACTAAATCAAATAATAATATTCCTACATTTTTCAAGCATCAATATCGGTATCGGTGGAAATCGATAAGAGTATTGGCATCAGCACGAGTATTGGTTCAACGTAGTATTGGCTCAGCCCTAGTAGAAACATGCTTAATGATAGCGTAAAAGGACTGCTGGTTCTGTGGTAGATTCAGGAAATGTCTGGCGATTACACCAGTGTGATTACGGGGTCAATTTTGCATGCCTTCTAACTTATTTTATGAAATTTCTAACATGTTTCAACTAAAGCTGAGTTGATACCTACTCATAGTGATACTGATGCTTGGAACTTGTAACAGTTTAAAGTTGCTCAAAATATTTTGATTACTATTAGTGTGTAAGTAGTCCACTCCAACTAATGCATAAATTTTTCATGAAAAATGAAAAATTTGTTAAAAAAAAGGGTTGAAAATTCGAATTCAAATGGTTGAAGGAAATGTGCTGAAAAGTTGCACTTATTTTGGTTGCTGCATTGTGAGTCTTTGTGAGTGCTGTACTACACATTGCCTGTGGTGGACATCTCTGACTACATTTACTTGGTCAGTGAGGCTTTGGTCTCCAGGCAAACGCAAGATCGTAGGCAAAGTACTATATTAATGCAACGTTAGGCTGATGCAAAGTGTAAGTGTTTTTTTTTAAAAAATTTATTGTGGTAATCAGTGTTCATAACTAAATTTGTGGGGTATCATTGTAATGGGAAGCATGTCCACTGGTAAAATAATAAATTTGTTATTATTTATAATTTTTCCAATGTGCAGTTGTTATATTAAGCTGATTAATGTCTGGTTTTGTGTTATTGTACTCTGGTTTTTAAAAAATGTTGACATCATCTTTGGACATATCTTCACCTGTGGGCTATGATTTGAAGGAGGAGAGGATTACCTATTAAAATAAATTATTATAAAATTATTATATAATTAATGAAATGTGTAATTTTCCCATGAGAAGTATTAAAAACTGCCTAATCATAATTGTCATGGTCATGGGTGGATCAAAAATCTGTTCAAATTCTAATAACCTATTTGAGATAACAGCTCTTTTCCTGGAGCCATGAAAGGTTGTAGAATCGTGAGTTGACTGATTATAAAATCCAGTTTTCACTCGATATTGGTGCAAAATAATGGAATCTTAAAATTTTGCATGGTTTATAGGATAAATAGACTTCATGAAAGACCGAAATGTTGTAAAAACTTCAACCGGTATTGATAAGTAAATTTCAACTGATATTTTCTGATACCCACACCACTGGCGCAAATGTTTTAGCTGTAGTTGTAACGTTTTAACCTTCCCTTAACAAGGATAGAGGTTAATTCTAAAGGTAGGATTATTAATAAAACAAGGCACATGTGACTTTGTGTTGGTTGTTTTTGATTGAACATCATGTAATGCCACAGTTAAGAATAATTACATAAAGGTCACTGCATAAGGATGTCGGTGAAAGTTGTGATTTGCGAAATCCACTTTTCCTTTCCTCTGTTTCTTATTTGGTTCTCTCATTCCACCATGTATTTCTTTGTATTCTTTCTATCTTATCTTATCTTATCTCATAACTTTTCTGCTCCTTCTTTAATTTTTCTTCTTCATTTTGTTCCACTGTACTTTTCTGTATCTTCTAACCAATTCTTTGATAATAGTATCTTGTCAACTTTGATTTGTATATAAAATACTTTTTGATTACATTAGTATGACAGTTTTCCAAGATTTTTTGTTCTACGAAAGAAAATATAAAATTTGTAGTTGGAAATTGCAAAGGATGTACAAATTTCAGCAAAAAGCAAGCGAGCCTTTGATAGTTCCACAAATATGTTAGAATTCAAAACCCGGTGCTCTGTAGACTTGCACACATATTCATAATTGAAATTGATGGGAAACTTTAGATGTGGTAATATATTATGTATACATGCAATATACTTATGTATCCACGAAATGTTTCATGGTGACCACTGTCACCATTCACATTGGAACTCCTAGTTATGTGCTTAGGGAAAATGCATAATGGCATGCACTTCCTTGATTTTTGTGCCATTATGCATTTAGCTGATGAATTAAACATTGATAATGGACAAACCCACATTTTTTTGGCTTTCACTACTTGAGCAAGTAAAGCCAAACGGTGACAGATGACACAACAGTCAATCCATCAGCAGAGCTCACCTAGCTGCCACTGGTGTAGCCGTGCAGACTGGAAGTTCAGCAGGCAGATAGACACAAGTTCTGATGTGGTTGATGACAGTGGTTACCGAAATTAACAGAATGAAAATAAATTGTTTCCTGAATATGTAAGTACATAATAAATATATATTTTTTTTAACCAATAATATATATATTTATTTATACAATAATAAAATATAAACAAATATTGTTTTAATCTGTATGTATCATTTCAGCACAAACACTCTCGGAAGGCAAAGAAACTCAATGTAAGTTCCGAGTTCTTTGTGGGTGCTTTTCTCTCGTTAATTGTGCTTTAATAATAGTTGCTTATGAGCATGTTCTATAGTATCTGGCATCTAGGAACCTGCTTTAACAAATCTCCGCTCTGCACTGTGTTAACTGGACACTGTAGGCAAATCAGGCAGCATAGTGGTGTGTTTAGCGGGATCTATTATTGTTTAGTCTCCAAGTGTGTTAGAAATACTAAAATATGCACTAAATTTTAATACCATTTAATGCCATTTAAGGTATCATTAACAAAATCAGAGACATTAACAAATGGCTCCTGAAATATTACAAGGTATGATCTCATTATTAAATCAAATTTGTTGAATGTTATTGTTTTGCCCACATGGATTTGTTATGATTTATGTTTTAGCAGGACAAAGGTATTTCTTAGGGTGTTGTGTAGAGAAAGTTCAGTGTTTCCTTGTTGCTCCTGTAGTATCTCCATCCTATGCACCATAACCTATCAATGGCGTATTCTGAAAATTTGACCTGTTTACCACAACAATTCTTATTTATTGTGTATATTTATTATACATTAATTAGATATAATAGAAATAAAACACCAATGCAGATGTGCAAGTAAAACCAAAGACAGATGTTCGTCGTCTTCAAATTTTGTGCCAGTCTCTCCATGATAAAGTTGGTTTACAAGTATAGTTAGGGCTTAGCTGAAATCACTTTGAACCGATACCCACATCGATACTGCTATTCTTACCAATTCTCACTGATACCAATACCAGTGCTTGAAAATTATAATAATGTAAATTTGTTCAAAATGTTGATGAATAGTAGTATGTAAGTATTACATTCTAATTATAATCATCATAATATCAGGTTGCTCCAAAATATTCAAGAATTACATCAGAATATTAAAATACTTCTTATATAATCACAAATTACAATGTGTCGAATTTCTAGGATAACTTTACTCATGTATCAAGTATACTCAAGTGTCATACAGTATTTTTGCACACCCTGTGAAAACCCAAAATGCTTGAAAAAGTTTCAGCTGATATCGGTAATAAAATCCAACCAATACTTTTCAATGTGTGTGTGTGTGGTATCGGAAGGTACTGATAGGCATTGGTATCAGCTCTAAATAGAGAAACTAAAAAAAATTATTAACAGTTTGTCTGAGGGAAGTCTGCACCTGATGGAGGTGCAGCTAAGCATATCCCTCCCCCCCCCTCCTTCCACTCATTGGCAATTTTAAGTGTGAATATGCTGAATTCACATTTGCACACACCCATCAAACTTTTGGTTCTTGTTTTGTGTAATCTTTGATGCGATAAATGTGATAGTTTCAGAGATGTGATATATTCTCTTTCGCAAGTTCTTCCTCAGACACCCTGTAACTGAATAGAATGAGAGAGAGAGAAAGTTAAAGAATTGAATAGAAATGAGAATGAAAAAGCAGATAGAAAAAAGAGGAAAACCTGAGAGGGGGCAAGGAAGAAGAAATACACTTGGAAAGGAAGAGAGGGAGAGAGAGGATGAAATACAGGGTAAGTCAAAAAGAATGAAACAACTTTACTATATTTATTATGAATAAACTATTGAAGGTAGGAGAATGTACAAGGCATCAAAATACAACACAACTCTCAAAGTCTTACTTACATTGCAAAGATTCACAAACATTCAATGTGGGAACTGCGTGTCACACTGCATATGTCCAGGCGATAATCAAGTTCTTGCCATACATGAGACAGCATGTCCACGTCGATGGTTCCAATGGAAGTAGCAACATGCTGTCGTAACTCCACCATATCTCTTGGCAGGGGCAGCACGTACTCAGCATCCCTCACATACCCCCACAGAAAGAAATCACAGGGGGTTAGATCAGGTGACCTGGGTGGCCACTTGCAACATGCCAGGTCATTGTCAGTATCACGGCCAATCCAGCGGTAAGGCAGATGTTCATTCAGGTAACGCTGAACTGCAAGGTGATAATAGGGTGGTGTGCCCTGTCTTGTTGGGACAGGTAGTCCGTTGAGTCCTCATCTAACTGCAGGATTAGCCACTGCTGCAGCATGCGAAGATAGGTCATCCCAGTTACGGTGCCCTCATCGAAGAAGAATGGGCCATAGACTTTCCTTTGTGATATGGCACAAAAAATGTTGATCTTGGGTGAATTCCGGATGTGCTCAATGATGGCATGTGTATTATGTGTGCCCCATTTAAACGTGTTATGACAATTGAATATTTCCATTAAGATGGAATGTTGCTTCATCTGAGAACACTAGGCGGCATACAGAATCTTCATCCTCTATGTCCTCTTGCATCTCCACTCAGAATGTGTGACGCATGATCTTGTTATTTGGTTTAAGGCCTTGTACCAAATGCAATTTGTATGCATCACACCATATGGTTTTTTGAGGCACCTGCAGCTCACGACTGGCTTGGTACGTGGATTTTTTCGGACTTCTTATGAAAGCTTCTCTGACTCTGTCAACATTTGCATCTGACACACGTGGCCACCCTGTGCTCGTCAAACTGATGGTACCAACGGTAGATGTTTTTCAAAGATGGTGGATCTTTAACAAAACATGTGCGGAAATGCTGTTATACCATTGTGATGGAATCTCTCTTCACCAACTCCCAAAACACACAGAACGCCTTCTCTCTATCAGACTTCATCGTTGTTGTACTAAGCTCCACGTACTATGTTGTTACAGTGCTCCTAGCGGAGTGTTGCAACAATATAGTGTGCTTCACATAGTACGGATAAAAATTTGAGAGTTGTGTTGTATTTTGATGCCTTGTAAGTTCTTCTACCTTCAATACTTTATTCATAATAAATACATAAAGTTGTTTCATTCACTTTGACTTACCCTGTACAGTGCAGATGTTGAATAGAAAGTTATGTAATACTTGAGTACAAATTATGGCAATATGATTTTACCTTTTTCTACAAATGATGGCAATATGATTTTACCTTATTCTAATGAAAGGACCTGTGGACATCCATGATATAGAATGTGAAAACCTGTACAAAACATATTTTCTGCACATCTATCCTTCTCACAATCCTCCTTCGTGACCGTCTGGTCTAAAGTGCTGTGCTTTGGACTCCGACTGCAGGACGGCATGGATTCAAGTCTGCCTGGGTTCAGTCTCTGGGTTCTCGGCCTGTGTATAGGACCGATGGCAACCCATCATCATGAGGAAATTGGGGAGCAACGAGTGAGTAGCATAATCCGGTCTCTGAAATCTCCTATAATGGCTGGGGGTTCGACGTGCTGACCCCACGTCACCCCAATATTGGTTGAAGATCTCCACACCTCTAGGTAGGATTGTGGGTGGGAGACTGGCAGTCAGGAGATCAGCCTAGACCCTTCAAGGGATGTCGAGTCACGGGTTATTATTATTATCGTGCTCACAAATGGATGGTAAAGTAAAGCAGTGAAACGAAATATAGTGACATAATGTTTGTGTCAAAATTACCGCTAAGACAAAAGATAAAATGTGCATGATTTTTTATTTTGTGAACTTAGAAATTATTATTCTGTAATAACAAGTACCGGTATTTAAATTTTGATTATGGTAAAAACTGCATGGACAAACAAGTAAAAAAAAACAATAAAGTAGAAAAAAATTAGGGGGTCAAAAATAAATTACTGACTAAATAGAACATACTCCGCTAAATAAAATCATACGAGGCACATGTAAAAAAAAAAGGGCCGATGTGATATATCAAATCAGGCTAGAATTTCACGAGAAATTAAGTGACGAAGGTTTTTCCAACGTATCTTTAGCCAGCGAAAAGTTATACGTATATCTTTGAATTACGATATATGCACATTATAATGTTGTCAATGTTCCTGTGAGCACACTCGTTGATGTATCTCACTCTCACATAGAACATTTGGCAATGTAGCAGGTACAACAGCATCGCAAGCAGGAACTATGCCATCTCTCAGATGGTCAATATCAAGGACTTTTAGTGCATGCACCATTCTCTTCAAATGTTTCTGAAGGTAAAAGTCCTCCTAAGATGTTAGATCTGTGGAATGTGCAGGCCTTTTAATATATCCCTGTCTGCCCATCAATCTACCTAGAACTTTACCATGAAGTAATTGACACAATGTCCACACTCTGTGTGGTCACACTCTGTCCTGTTTCAAAACTCTGGAAAAGTGCCATATCCCGTAAGTAAGGATGAAAAACCTGTTCACTTAACAAATCCAAGAAATAGTTGTTTTTTTTTTCATTATTTAATTTATTCCAGTGTTCTTCTGCAATGAACGAAGCTTCCCAGACATTCAACTCTGTGTTTCCCGTTAATCTTTTTAAAACCCTTCTCTTTTTAATCAAATGCTTCTCTTCGATGATATGAGTTGACAAACCTGTTCTTGGGTTTAGATTTATAATGTCCAAATCGTGTTCGTGCCATCTTATTGCCATTTTCCTTGCTGTTTGTCCCACATAATCCTTTGAACATGAACAACTTATATTATATATTCCTGTGGTTTCCACATCTGGTAGAGAGTTTCTCATTTTGAATTCATTAAATGTACATTCCAAACTTCTTGGTGATTTAAAAACAATTTTGAAATTAAAACTTCTAAAAATTTTTGCAATTTTATGTGAGAATCCCTTGTGGAATGGAATGCACACAAATTTCTTTTCAACAGATTTTTCATCTTTGTCTGTATTTCTCTTTTCCTTTAGTTTTCTTGCGACTTGTGTTTTGATTTGGTTTATTCTGTTAGTGTGAAAGCCATTTTCTTTTGCTATATTAAAAAGCCTTTCTTCTTCATTTTTGATATCCTCATTATTAGAACATAGTCTTTGTGCTCTCAGGAAAAAAATTAAAAATATGTTATCCATTGTTATATGCGAATGTTCTGAATTGGCATGGATGTATTTTTCCCCCGCTAATTTTTTCCTATGGACTGATGTTTGAATTGTTGAGTCAGTTGTCTTAATTTGCAGATCAAGGAAAGAAATTACATTGTTATTCATGGGTTCGCAAGTGAATTTTATGCGACGGTGTGATTCATTTAACAATTTAAATACGTCCATGATGGTGTTCTCATTTTTAGCAATAATTAGCACATCATCTACATATCTGATGTAGAGTTTGATATCCGCACCTATCGCATTAACAATTGTAGATTCTATGTAATGAAGGAAAATGCTGGAGATGATTCCGGATACTGGGTTTCCCATTGATAGACCATTACTTTGCTGATAGATTTTGCCATCAAATATAAAGTAATTGTAATTTGCACATACAGTAAACCATCGAACCATTTCCTATGATTCTACTGGGTTAACCTTCATCTCAATAAGCCATCTGTGTAATGCATCTGTGGCACCTTCTATTGGGACACTAGAATATAAATTTTCAACATCAAAACTTGCAATACAATACCCATTATTCCAAACAATATTTTTTAGTTTCTGTTTCACTTCATATGCATTTTTAACACTGAATGGTGTTTGTTGTTTAATTATAGCAAGTCTGTCAACTAAATATTTGGATAGTTTGTATGCAGGATGTGTGAAAGTTGCAATGATGGGTCGTATTGGAGTTCCCGGTTTGTGAGTTTTTGGTGGTCCAAAATTAATCGGCAGGGTTGACAATGAGTTTTTTCATTTCTCTTGGTATCGTGATACTGCTTTCAATTACTTTCTTTATCATTTATTATATTATATATTTTAGTTATAGGTTTCGAGAGGTTTCTGTGAAATTGTTTACTTTGAAACATTCTTCCATTTTTTCTTTATAGTCCTTAATTCGGATAAGGACAGGTTTATTTTATTTTCCTTGTCAGATTTTATTAAGAACACTGGAATAAATTAAATAATGAAAATGGTAACATAGATCCAGTATGGAGTTTTCTTTTTCACAAATGGAGTAAGCCACCATCTTTAATGTAACAGAAAACATCAAGAGACTTTGTGAAAACAATGATGAATTTGAATTACCTGATGATATTTGGGATTCATAATTTTAAAAAAAAATCTGAAATAAAAATAAAACAGACTGCTTTTTTCACAGTGAAGTTGCTATATTACAACAATGTAACATTGACAACATCCATTATATAACAGATTATTTTTGTTTAAAAAATTACTAACCATTGTTATAACTGTATCTTTAGTCAAAATGAAAATAAATGTCTGATGAAAGGAGCGTGTGTTCTCGTGAAACGTCACAAAGAAAAACTGTTTTCTTATTCTTGTAATAACCGTAAACTACAGGAAAATAAATCCAAGAAACCCTCACCATTTAAGGTTCCGTTGTTCAATATGGACCAACCATTCCAGTTCTCCATACACTATACCACATCATTAGCTTACCAGCAACAACCATTCGGCTGGGCAAATCACAGGTATTGCACATTATTATTATTATTAACTTCACCATGAACATAAAAAGTAGCTTCGTCACTGAAGAATTTTTCATTCCAAAGGAAGTGTCACGTAATTGTTTGAGATTCTTTTCCCATTATTCTTCACTATTCAACTATTTGGTGAATGTCACTGATTAAAATCATATGTAATGGTGCATACCTAGGTATACTTCTCAATAACTTTTTGCTGGCTAAAGATAAGTTGGAAAAACCTTCGCTGCTTCATTTCTCGTGAAATTCTAGCCTGATTTGATATATCACATCACCCCCTTTCCTTTGAAATTTTTGCATTGAATTCAATATGGCGGTCAACACTATGCTGGACCTGCACTTGACACACACAGCTAGAGATCTCCCTCTGCCTAACCTATTTATTTCATAACCATATAACTCCTTTTCATTTTGTAGGGGATGTTAAAGGACCTTTGACTCATCATAGTCATGTAATGAGGCTTTTATCAGTCACATAGTTACACATATTATTTTATATCTTCTGATCCCATTGCAGTCCCAGAATGATTTTTTGGTATGTTTGATAGTATAGCATGAGGGACCAAATATATTTTTTTCACGATTTTTGGTGATGACATGTTTTGAGATATTCAAGGTCAAAAGTCAGGATCACGTGACAAGATTATATTTTTATCCAAAGCTAGGCTTTTATATATATCACTGAAAAGCGTGTTCAATTCCCTGTACAATAAGCTTTATTTGAGCTTCCTAGGCAAAATAGGGGCAGAGTTACAGCACATTTAGTATAGCTAAGCGGACTCAAAAAGGGCAATTTATGCTAACTTTGATCTTGAATAATTTAACAATTACAAGATGCACGAAACTAAAAATTTTCATAGTTACTAAGTTCCATTCATACTTTCAACTCCCCAAATTTCATGAAAATCGGAGATGGTCAGGTTGGAAATTGCACATATCTGTGTTGATTTGGCATGGAATGACTCATTCCCTTCCTCCCCCAAGCGGGCCAAAAAATCACGTGCAGCTGTCCTTCTTTGCTCTTTGTGAGTGTCTGTCTGCGTTTTTGGTACCCACCTCGCAACAGTTTGTGATACCCCAGGTTGTCAAGTCACAATTCGATGCACTGTTTTCACAGACATCTGGAAACTCTTTGTCGAGTTCAGATATTGTGAACCGGCGATTGGAACACACTTTCTCGTTAATGCGTTCCACCAGATCGTCCGTCCGAACACTAGGCCTTCCTCTACGCTCATCGTCATGGACATTTGAACGCCCTTCCCGAAACTCTCTGCATTATTTGTTCTCTTAGTGGGGAGGATCTATCTTGTAGTCCTATTTGCATTTTCAGTATTTAATTTTTGGTTTATTTTCTATTTTAAAATTGTTATTGTTAAAATTGCCTGACCTTCCCTTCACTTATCACTGTCGGTCCATAAATGGCACACAATTCCCGATGGATGTCAACTGCATTCTGTCCTTTGGCTTTCAGAAATTGTATGACAGATCTCACTTCACATTTGGCGGGATTTTGTATTACGGCAGCCATTTCACCTTACTGCTACTCACACGTACGCAACCCCACTCTGACGATTCTATCTCTGTTGCAAGCACAGAATACTAGGGCATGCTCAACTTCATCAGTGTTGCCAACCCTGCGTAATAAATTATCGGCCCTTTTTTTTTTTTACATCAGCCTCGTAAATACGCTACTGTGGTAACACATTTAGAGTTGTCTATAAAGTTTTGGTTTTTCTTCTGGAAGAAACAAGCTTGTTTTGTAGAAAAATGGAACAGATAAGACTCTGCTTCTTTTATGCATGGCGTTATTCCATTTTAATTTAAGTTGCTGCACATCACTAAAGCTTAAGCATGTACAGTTACTAATGTGCGTGTTTTTGCAGCATTGATAATACTCTTTCTTGGTAAGGGTGTTTTATCATATCAGATTATTTAATGTTTGCAGAATGGAATTGTACCATGTTGGAATATGGTAAATGGTATTTTGCTTTCTAAAATAAATTAAATACTTATAACTTTTTGAAACATTAAGTGAAATGGGTCTACCATTGAGCTACCAAACCAACATCTGTCTCCCCACAGTTTCCACAAGCCAGCCCCTGTTGCGGAGTGGTTAGCACATTGCGCTACGACTCTAGGGGTCCCAGGTTCGAATTCCGGCCTGGGCATGGATGTTTGTGAGTGTCCATTCATCAGTTTCATCATATCATCACTCATCCCCATCTTCGCAAATTAGCCAAAAGTGGCACAAAAAGCGAAATAAAATAAATCGAATCAAATGAAAACAGTTTCCACAATTTAGTTCTCCGTGTAAGCTTATTGTGTCAATTTCAGGTATATCCTCTGTATGTGATGTTCTATTTCATACAGCTAGTTCTGTTGAATTACTTTCCATTTTATAATGATTGACCCCTGACTTTACGTTTAACTGTTCATGTAATTGTGTAGATAATACCTATGTATTATATACCTCATTGTAAACACTGGAATACATACCTTCTTTTTCAGTTCTTTATAATTGTATTGTTTTCATTCTACGCATTTATGAAAATGCATTTTTGAAATCCTTTTGATAAATTTTCAGACAACTTGCATCCATGTTTTGGTTTGGTATATCTCTTTCCAAATGTTGAAACTTTAAATGTTCAGAATCTGGTTATGTTTTTTTTGTGTTAATTTTTTTTTACATGATTGTTGCCCATATGTGAATGAATAGCTAGTACAGGAATATGGAAATTGCTTACGAAGAACAGTGGTAGAGTTGTTGCCTTGTAATCAAGGGGTCCCGGGTTCGATACCTGGTGGAGGCACATAGTGGTTCTGATCCCACTTTAAACTGTAGGTCCAGTCCCGATTAGCCTTACTGTGCACAAAGTGGACTTTAAACACCAAATCAAACCAAACTAACAAAATTTGTAAGATGTGCTTTTTTTGTATCTCCTGAATAGATAAAACGAAGACCAAGGGGCTATGCAAACCAGCTGATGTTTTCTGAATGGTTGGTGGATGTTCCGGAGGATCTAATGGAGAAGTGGTTTTTTGTCCTATGCCCAGTGGGGAAGAGAGTGCTAGTTGTAGCGAGCAGGGTAAGAGAATAACGTAGTTACCTCCTTTTCCCTACTGGCAGGACAGAACACATGGTGGCAGAATCCACTTTCCACAAGTCCCTCTAAACACAAATAATGAATATGGATTTTCCACATCATTGTTGAAATTAATATTAAATCATTCATCAAACTTGTAATGTTTGTTAAAAAGATCAATATAAGCTCACAAATGTAAGTTCACTTTTGGTTCTTAGCATGTTTTTCCTTATTGCAAGAAGATAAGTAAAAGATGAAGATAGCTCTATGTGTTAATCTTTCACTCAGTGAAAATCTAATCCATTGTAACTTTTACATACAATATAGGAACTCTGATTTTATATTCTTGCACTTTACATTTTCCCTGCATTATATATTCAATCTTCCTGCTCCCAATAAAGCAAAATGTTATAAATTTTTCCTTGATTTTTACAATTTTCCACATTTTAAGTTCTTTCACATTGGTACTCTGAAAAATGTAAAATTGAGGTTCCGCTGTTGTTGAGCAACATTTGTTGTTACAAATCAAATAAATATTGAATACTAGTTTATTTCTACACTTTTTTCCCCCCATTTAAGAAGTATTTCATGCATATGTTATGTATGCACAACAATTCTGTAAGCTTCAAATATGTTGGCTTAGGATTCATTTGAGGTCATAGACATTGTTAGCAGTGTTTATGTACATGCAGGGTAAGGAGCTTAAAGATTGTATCCTGGAAGTTCTCATTGAATATTGCAATTTCTCGTTTCATATGCATGTGAATAACTTGTAGATAAGAACCTATCAGCTTGATGTAGGTAAAGGTAAAGTTCTCCGTGCATATACGTAGTATCATGCCATGAATACACATTTAGTGGATGTGGGGATAGGGCCCCACACATGGCTGCCTTTACTCTCCAGGATTACTCCCCAGTACCCATTGATTTGAGGCTGGGTGAGCCCTGTATCTGCTTTATGCAGGGACAAGGCTGGAAAAATTTTGACATTAGATCACCCACCTTTGGAATTGAACCCAAACACTCAGATACCCTACTGACTTGACCATCACGGTTCCCTATCAGCTTGGACTCTCATGAAAATAAGCTGCTAGTTGTACTAATGTTTAAGCTCATGGATGTTTCATACACAAATACAAAAAATGGTTGAAAATGAATAAAAGTACTTGAAGATGTTAGGTATAATCAATAATATTTCTTATTAATTCATGCATTGCATATAGTGTTCAAATGTTTAAAAATTATAACATATAAAGCTTTTTAACCTTATTCATAAGATGTGTCAGTGAAATTTTATGAAATGTTAAGATGGGAGAAATTATCGCAAAAAAGATATGCTAAGAGTTTTGTATTATTTTCTTGTAGGGCAAAACCTCAGCATATTCAAAAAATGGGTATTGTATATCTACATTTTCGTCCAAGCTTCCAGGAGGATCCAGAGCATTATCAAGCCACCACACTATAGTAGACTGCATATGGAGTGAGGCAGACCAAACTTTCTATGTATTGGATGTTCTGTCATGGAGCAGTCATCCTGTGTTGGATTGTGAAGTAGGTGAGATTTATTTAATAATTGTTGCTTTCATTGCATGCTTGTTCAAAATCAATTTTTTTTGTTCAGCAATGGAAAGGCACTTAACCCTTTTGAGGTGGAGCCTCCAGATGACAAAAGTAACTGAAGGACGGTTGACGAATATTTCGACAAACACATATCTTCGTAATAAATGTTCAATAAACAGGAAACCGAATAAAAACAAAAAAAACACTGAATCTTTTTTACTTTAATCTCCAAGCATCCACCTCACATCTGCCGTCATCGCCTTGTAGACTCTGACGTCAATGTCATGTCGCCAGGCAGATTGTTAAAAGACACAACAAAAGCTCACGTGTTTTTCAAGGCTTTATAAGTTAAAGGGCTCCGTCTTTCAAGTTCTAAACAAGCGTCATTTCTACTCAGTAAATTTGGCTCTGGAAGGAAGAAAGGGATTAGAGCTTTGTTTGTCCTGTGTTTTCCACTTAGCAACAGGCAGGGAAGGGGGAGGATAAGGGGGAGGGGGAGGAAGCCTTCCTGTATAGCCTTATTTGAGATTGCTTTTCGCGGCATCTGTGCCGCACAGGTGGCTACAGTCTTCGGGGGAGGGGAGAGGAGTGGGTGAAATTGAATACACACTTGCAGGCAAGGAGTTTGTCTGCACAAATCATTCTCTTGTTATCGGACTATGAACGTGAGTGCTTTTGAAACCTTGCCGTGAGAAGAAAGAGTCTTTTGTGATGGCATCTCTTCGGCCAGGAGAAATTCGTGACTTGTTGGAGGAGGAGTTTGACACGGGGATGAAACAGAAGTTGAAGATATACAGGGTGGTTCAGAAGATGATATACAGGGTGTGCCAGAAGATGATCAAGAAGAACCAGAAGAGGAAGGGGGGCATATGAAGAAGAATTAGAGGAGAATGAAGATAGTGGTGGTGCGAGTGCAGTGCAGTGGGAAGAAGTGAAGAGGGAGGATTGACATCTTGGGGGGGGGGGGGGGGGGTGCAAATGTTCTTCCTTTCTCTGGACAGCCAGGTGTAAGAGTTCGTGGCCTTGCAAACAATCCTACTCCTTTTCAAGCTTTCAGTACGGATCGATGGGCAAATTTCTGATGGAGTTTCCGGCCAGTTGTGATAAACATTCTCCTGGACCTTTCTTCTTCTTTTTTTAAAAAAGAAATTACTATTTGTATTATCGATTTGATACTATGTATTCGCCATTACATAACTTGGGGCAATCAGTGATAAGTGGTGGTTTGCCCAGTTCGATAAGTACACATCGACATGTTTACCTTACCGAACGAAAGCCTTGGAAATTCTGAATAAAACGAGCCCTCATTGGCATTTATCGTGTTAATACAACTTTTTTTTTTAAAAAAAAATCCAACATGTTACATTTTGCTTAAAATGAGCCCCATCCTTGGGGAATTTCCATGCATGAAGAATATTTCGTCATCCGCCTCGAAAGGGTTAACTAGATGTTTTCCAGTTCTATGTTAATAATAGATTTCAGTTTCATTTTTTTTGTTAGGTCTTTATTTCTATTATATCTGATATTGATAATTAGGTGATACCAATTCTCTAGGTTTAAAATTGAGCTGATTTGTATTCATTGAATCTATATATTAATAACAACAGCAGCAAATCTGGAAACACAACTTTAAGAAATATTGTTCATTGCTTACATAAAAACTAACCAAAATGAAAACAAATATGTGTTACTTTTATAATCGCACTGGGTGCACAAGTTATGCCCAGTGTAGGTATGAAGGAATTAATACTTCTAGTATCTTTAGTAAATGACAAAATGAAAGTTTAAGATTAAATTTAAATCCATCAGGTTTTAATGTAATGTCACTTCACAGATAGCCATACAGTAAAGTATAACATACAAATGATTTGATTTTTTAAAATTGGATTTGATTTATTTTACTTCGCTTATTGTACCACTTTTGGCTAATTTGCGAAGATATGATGATATGATGAAATTGATGAATAGACATCACAAACGTCCATGCCTAAGCCAGGATTCGAACCCGGGACCCATTGCTTCGCAGCACGATGTGCTAACCACTCCACCACGGGGGCCGACAACATACAAATGAATATTGTATAATATCTACAACAGTCTGTTGCACAGAATGCCCTGAGGAGCAGTGAGAAACCAAAATTGGTAGTCAAAAAGAAATATCAAGTGTGACAATTCAAATTCCCGGAGGCCTCCGCGATGGCGCAGTGGTAGCGTCGTCGTCTTGTAATCAAGGGTCCCAGGTTGGATACCTGGTGGAGGCACAAGTGGTTTGGATCCTATTTTAAACTGTAGGTCCAGTCCCGATTTGCCTTACAGTGCATAAAGTGGACTTAAAACACCACATCAATCACCAATCAATCAAATTCCTGGAATGGCCTTGTGTTAATGGAAAAAAGGTAGTATTCAGAATGTCTTGGCATGCATTCTTTTTAAATACAGGACTATTACAAATGACCTTCCCGAATTTCAGACACATGTAAATCATGTTTAGTGAAACTCGGATACTAAATGTGAGCCACTTTGGTAACGCGACACACATCTAGCCTGTAGTCGAATTCCTGCCAAACACACTGTAGCAGATCACGATCGATTTCTTCAATGGAATCTGTGATGCGTGTTTGCAGATCAAGCATAGTCTGTGGAAATGGTGGCTAGTAGACCTATCTTTAACAAACCCCCACAGGAAGAAATGAAATCGCTTTGTGTGAGGTCCGAGGTACTGCAGTTAAAGAGTCAAAGCAATTCAACACAATTTTCTCTTGGGAGTTATTATGCAGCAGCAGCAGTGTTACCAACTGTATCTGAAATGATATGAAATAAAACTTTGAGTTACTATTTACATTGATATATACTTTTTGTATCTAAGTTTCATTAAGTGTGATTTCCATGTCTCTGAAATCAGGAAAATAATTTGTAATAACCCTGTATAGGGCACCAGAACTAATAAGACCAATCTGAAACATGAAAATGTAACTGCAGGCCATTTTGCTGCCAGCTTCAAATTTCATGTATCAGGCACATATTTTAAATGATAACAATATTGAAATGAAAGCTGTTATTTTAATTTGAATAGAGATTATATGTAGGAACATGTACAGTCAACTCTCAATTCAACCACCTTTCACAGTTCCTGCGAAAAGGGTCGTTATTTCGAAGGGGTCGTTATTGGAATTTGCATCAATTTTCAGCTTAAACAGAGCTCAAATGGACACAAAGATTCCTAGAAGACGATAACACCATTTATCCTGTGTAGTTATACAACCTGTTATGCACAAGACACGTGTTGTGAGGAGGAAAATAGAACATGAAAACGTTTTCATAACAAAGGATTTTAAATAATGTAATTTTCTTTTAATTGTACACAGTCGTTGCTTTTCCCAGAAATTCTTACAATTCTGGTTCATGAGAAACCCATTTGCACTAAGACCTATGGTCAGAAAGGAAAACAATGTCTCGTTTATTGCAAACGAAACTCGATGAATCTTGACACCAGTCTCACTGGTGCCAGCAAAAGTCAGGAGATAAGCGAGCAGAATGAATGTTGGATTTTATACGGGTCTACTAGAGCATTGTCCTTTACAGGATTAACTGGTAAGATAAGATCTCTCGGGAGACACAACACAAGTTTTTTAGGCACCAGACGACGACGACGACGACGAAAAAAAAAAAAAAAAAAAAAAAAAAAAAAAAAAAAAAAAAAAAAAGCGGGGCTGTAAATTTCATTCTGGTTCGACTGTGTAAAATACATTGTAAAAAGAGTCATGTTTTCTTTGCTTCAACCAACTTTATATTCATCCCGCTCTCCGATTCCAGGGAGCAGTCCAAACTCTTCTTCGACTTGCATTGTAATCCAGCCTGAAAAAGGAAACACGCAACTTGTGATCTATTTGCAGTGAATGTGTATTCTAGGACACATTAAACAGCATCGCACTCGATAATCATTCAGGTTTGGAATTGGATTTACAGTTTAAACTGTACATTTAGTCCCGATTAGCCGATTAGCATAAAATGAACTCAAAACAAGCTTTATGAAACCTGCACGTTTTCAGATATCAAAAAAGGAGATTGTTATTTACTCTCATGTTAATCGACGATTTAATGTTAAATTTAGGAGTACCCTCGATGTCAAACATCCGCTCCTCCAAACGTTTTCCCTTTGAATAATGTTTATTTTAAAAATCGGTCTCGGCATCCATTTCTACGTTGAGCACTTTTTTTTTTCATCAGATGAATGGTTCTGAAGAAATGCGGCGATTATATTGTGTGCATTTTCTTTGAGCAGTGCTCTGAGTGTTCAAGAAGTTTATTCTTGTGTCACGTGCAAAATAAAATTGACAGTTTTGCTTATCAGAAGGCGCAGAACATGAAGTTGTTTCAACTCTTGTTTTTTTTAGTTTCGTTATCTTCAAATTAAAACAGCTTTGTGAGATTCAAAACAATGACGCTTTTTCCTTGGCGCTGGATGAGTTATGCTGTTATCGGCAAGCGACAGCTCTGCAGATGCTAGCCTATTTTCCACATTATAAATGCCTTTTTGCCTGCCTATTTTAACGAAAATAAATGCCTGAACTTCCGGGCTTTATTTATAAGACAACAGATTTTTCACAGTGTAAACTATTTCGTGAGCTATGCAAAATCCCAGTACATTGATGAATGATGCTGAAAAATTCAGAAATGGAAAATGAACTTTTGTAGACAGGAATATACTCACCAATACTCCATTAATGCTGTACACTATGTAGCCAAAAGTCACCGGATACCAATTGCTGTTGGTTCTAAAGCCACCAGTCATGTTATAAATATGATGTCGAACTTCCCTTTGCTGTTATCACAGCATTTACCCTTCAGGGATGGCTTGTCACTAAGTTCTGGTAAACTGCTGGCAGAATTTCTTTCCATTGTACTTGTAAAAGTAAAAAGTAAAGTGCTCCCCTGTGCATAGCACCACGCCATGAAGGCGTATAGGGGGTGTGGGGGTAACACCCCACACTTTCTTGATCCGGTCGTGAGTGGGGTGATGTGATCAGCATCATGCCCCTGACTGCCTTTACCCCCCAGGGTTTCCCCCAGGTACCCATGTTATTCGACGCTGGGTGGGCGCTGGGACCGCTTCCATTGTTAGAAAAGTTCCCGGATTTGAACCGGCCGGGGATCGAACCCAGGACCTTTAGCATGGTAGTCAGACGTGTTACCGACTGAGCCACCGCAGCCATTGTACCTGTAACATGGGGATTAGTTGACATGTGTTTGTTGGTTCAGTGAGTCTTATGTGCAACGTGCACTCCAGCTCATCCCAAAGATGTTCGATTGGGTTAAGTCAGGGCTTTGAGTGGGCCATTTAAGCACTTACGCTTGATACAATTGGCCTTGCTGTGTGGTCAGTAGCATTGTCATGTTGATACAGAAAAGGGCCTATTCCAAACTGTTGCCACAGTGTGAGAAGCATGTTACTGTCTAAAATGTCTTAATATGCTCCAGAGGTTATTAACTCATCAATTAAAACTAAGGGTCCAAGTTCAAACCAGGAAAAACAGCCCCAGACCATTAACCTACTGCCACTAAATTTCACTCTGGACCCTACACACTCTGGCAAGCCTCATTCGCAAGGCATCTGCCAGGTGCACACGTGTCCATCTGACTGCCAAATCATGTACCGTAAATCACTCCATAATGACTACTTCCATTGCTCCTTAGTCCAATGACTGTTGTTTGCACCACTCCAATTAGGGATGACCACTTTTTTTTTATTATTATTATTTTTGAAAACGAAAAATGGAAGTACGAAACATTTTTTGAAAAACAATTTTTTTTAAAAAAATGAAAAAATCGAAAAATCGAAAGAAAAAAAAAATGATTTCCCCCCCGAAAAACACTGTATGAACGATCGGCTTTGCACTTTTGGCAACAATTCTGTGTGCTTGAGGCCCGTACCCAGGATTTTTTTGAAGGGGAGGCCACACCCGAAAATTTGGAACAAAGAGAAGATCCAAAATGCTGTTGGATTGATTGAATTAGGTTATTTTATGTCGCTTTTCTGCCACTTTTAGCTAATTACGATGAGGATGATGAGTGATGATATAATGAAATTGATGAAGGGACGCTCGCTTACAACACCCATGCTAAGGCCAGAATTTGAACCCAGGACCACTGGAGTTGTAGCGTGATAACCACTGACATGTAGTCAGCGAAATGCTGGAGTGTTAGATGACCACCAATGCTATGGTAGTATTACAACTAAAAATAAATGTACTATTGTAGAGTTGCAATATTATGGTTCAAGGTAACAGAATCTCTTTCTCTCTCTTTTTCTTGTTTCTTCCTCTCTCTCTCTCTCTCTCTCTCTCTCTCTCTCTCTCTCTCTCTCTCTCTCTCTCTGTCTCTCTCTCTCTCTCTCTCTGTCTCTCTCTCTCTCTCTCTCTGTCTCTCTCTCTCTGTCTCTCTCTCTCTCTCTCTCTCTCTCTCTCTCTCTCTCTCTCTCTCTCTCTCTCTCTCTCTCTCTCTCTCTCTCTCTCTCTCTCTCTCTCTCTCCCTTCCTCCCTTCTGTCTCAACCCGACCCCGATGCCCGAGGACAAAATTAAGCTCAGCGGTAGGCCCTCTCCCCTGACAATAAGCAACACTGACAAACAGACCAGCAAACAGCTTGGTGTTTATTTACATTCAATTCTCGGAATAATTTAAATAGTACTGTGTTAGCAAATTAGCAATGTTTTCAAATTTTCTTTAATTTATTTTCTAATGCCAAAACCATTGAACAGCCATGATAATTCTGCATGTTTGGAAAATAATATATTTATAAATTAAAGAATACATATTAGCAATAATCATTAAACAAAGAAAATTTCTAAATGTCAGTTAACAAATAAAAAAATGAGATTATTGGTATCACGATCCCAGTTCACAACAAGTCGGGACAGGGAATCAATGGCAGTAAAACTAAAATAAGACTAAAATTCAATATTGCAGATTGCAGACTTCTGGAGTCTGCCTCTCTCCACAACAAACACATATTCATTTATGCTAGGACAAATTGAAATTCTTGCAAAATCTCAAGGAAAAAAGGGTCAATGTTATTTTCATTGGTTTTTATAGGTTCACATTAAAATATTTCACAGTTCGAGGGGAGGCATGACCCCAATGACCCCTCCCCTGGGTACGGGCCTGGTCTGCTCTGCTCCAGGACGTGGTTCAATTCAGAACACACACACACACAAAAAAAAGAGAGAGCGAAAAAGAAGCAGCTTTGTTTGAACAAGCTGAAGTGTAATGAAGGATGTCGGTTAAGCAAAATGATCAGACATTTAAATTTGCTCTTATACTATAGAGCGACCACAAGGAAAAAAACCTTGGAGGAAAAGTCCCCGTGCAGCTTTCCCTTCTTCCCTTCAGCTCGGGCCATAAGGAAGCATGGTCAACTCTCCCCCTCCCCTCCTCGCGGCAGTACGGTGCACGGGAGTCGCGGGTCTGCGCAGGGTTCTTTTCTTGTGGTTCCACTATGATAACGTAATTCCCTTTCGGAAAAAAAGGATATGGAAAAGCAAGAAAATAATGGCTTTGCAAAATAAAAATGAAATTTTAATACTAACATTTTGAAAAGTTCATGGAGCCAAATAAGCTTGTGCGAAAAATTAAAAAAATCGATATTTAAAATATAACAAGCCAAAAAAAAACAGAAATAAAAAACTTTTCTTAAACAAAGTGGCAAAAACGAAAACATTTTCGAAAAAAAAATTAAAAAATGAAAAAACGTAAAATTTTTCAAAAGACGATTTTTTTTCGAGATATGATAAATTTTACGAAAAATGTAAAAACGATTTTTTTTTTCGAAAACGAAAAGTCTAAAAATTTTATTTTAGAAAATCGAAAAACAATATTTTTGAAAATGGCCATCTCTACTTCAAACAACATTGGGCAGTGGTGCATGTGATCGATGGCTTCCTAGCAGCAGCATGACCAAGAAAACCAAGTTCTGTCACCTCCTGACAGAAAGTTCTATTGCTGGCCTCTGGACCTGAGCTGCGACAGAAAATCCTCTGCAGTTTTTGATAATAGTGTCTGACGATTGGTGCATGGGACATGCTTCAGAGTTCATAAGTCTTCATCAGTTAGTGTCTTGGGCCTACCAGAACAGTGATTGGGTTCAGTGTTTTCCACTTGTGAATATATCGCTAACATTTAATTCCTGCTGCGAAATCTCTCTTGTGGAATGTCAGAATTTATTGGTCTTGACAATGATGCCCCATTCGAAAGCACACACCTCTATCCGTTTACTCATTGTGCCAGCAAAGGTGTATAGAGTGTTCTTGTGTTTGTGCCTTCACTTATGCAGCGTATCATGTGTGTTGATGCTATACTGGGTGGCAAGTTCACGTGGAGCACAGGGATGTCCTGTGACATTTGGATATATTGAAGTGTGACTCGGATAAACCTTGTAGATCGAGAGTCACTGGGATGTAGCAAATTTTAAAGTAAGAGGTTTACGCTTCATAACTACTGCAAAAGGGCCTGCCCCGGTTAATGAAGGAAAACTGAGTGGGAATGCTCTCTCCACACTTATCATACCTGTCCGCTGTTCTAGATGAATCAACATGCCGTGTCCATAGCCTTGATATAGTTCGTACTTCAACTCTGTTCCCATTATCCCTAAGTGTAGCGATCAAAATTGTAGGTTGACTAAGAGCGATGTTCTTCCGGACTTCATCTTTTATACTCCTGCCGGACTAGAAGTTATTACACGTCATGTCCTCTGTCGGTGAGGTGTACTTTCGTCACCTCCCCTACAACCTCAGTACAGAGGCATTAGGAAATGCAGCGCATTCCTGGGATAACTTAGAGGCAGTCGACAGAGATGACAGGTTAATGAACAGTGTAAAGAGAGCGTTAAACAAGCCTCTTCTCTATCTTCACTCATTATACCTCATCAATATATAGTGTATGTGTGCTATTAGAATGGGATTTGTAATTTTTGTAAGTATGGTATTAAGTATGGCTTTTCAATCAAATTTCGAATTTTATACATAATTTTAACACTGAAGTGACATTATATACCACTGTCAATCCCAAAGTGTTATCAGTTTTTGTACTGAAATATCTGATATTCTATTCACCATAAATATGGTCCCTTCCTATATAAATTACTTTGATCATTTTAACTTGCATTAATTGCAACTGAAATTTTCTTTCCAGACTGAATTCAGGTTCTTTTGGCTCCAAACCAAAATGTCAGAGGCATCGGAATTAAGTGAAAAATCAAGTGAAAATCAACAGAGGTTCAAGGCATTGCCATACTACCACTGTAATCCAGAGACAATGTACAGTGCAATAAATTCCCCACTTCCCTTCAACCTCAAGTTGGATGGTTTGCTCTTCTACCACAAAGATACACATTATATTCCTGGGCCAACGCCTCTTGTTGGGTGGCTGAAGGCATACATGCTTCCGGAAATGCTGAATGTGAGTGTACCTGAGACATACGTGGAAGAAAAGCCGTCATGGTATACATCTCTTGGAGACCATGTGAATCTCAAAGCAAAATCAAGGGACATTAAGAAGCCACCCAAGAACAGGAAGAGCTCTGAAGGAAAGGTAAGCACATTTTTAAGAAAGGATTATGTCTGGACTGGTACTGATGCTCATGTATTGACCAATGTGGGTGGTATCAGTACTGCAAAATATTGGTTAAAATTTATTCACTGATACTGATTGATACTTTTTCAGAGTTTAGGTATTTTGGAGAAAATATTCTACAAATTTTCATTTTTTTTGCACCTGATGTAATTCTTGAATATTTTAAAGCAGAACTTGTAAATTGGTGCTATATAATTGCAATGGAATACCTGTTAAGTTCTTATTGATCAATTTTTTTAACAACTTTCAATTGTTAGAATTTTAAAATTTATCTTTTGGTGAGAATCACAAAGAGTGTCGACATTGGTATCAGTATCTGTTCAGAGTGGTATCATCTTAGTCCTAGAAAGGATTGTTAATTTTCTTTTTTTTAAATTATGAAAGAGCAATTGTCATGTAGGAAGTCTGAAATCTGGAAATGTGTTCGAGTTAATCAGTGTTCCTCATCTAACACCTTGGAAACATTGCAAGACCCATGCTCAAAGTGAGGGTATGGTATTCCCGCCATCTAGTAAACCTGTCACATAGCATCTCCCCAGTTGTCTCATTGTCACCATTCTAAGTCATGGCAGCGCAAAACGTTCGACCAAACATCTCTCCAGCTAAAATTCTCAATTTCAAGTGCTGTGCAAGACAATACAGGGCTAGCATAAATGATTCATTCGTTTTGAAAAGGCTATATTTTCAAAAGTATTACACGTACGCACATGAAAGATAGATGAAAAGAACCACAAACTCATCAAGTTTGTATTGTGTATTCCAGGTGGCAGCACGAGATCATTATCATTTTCTATCATCTATTATTTCGCTGCCAAGTTGATATTCAGCGATGAAGCAACATTCCACTTATCCGGGAACGTGAATCGCCATAATGTGCGATTCTGGGACACGGAAAACCCACGTGCAGTCGTGACAGTTGAAAGAGATTTGCCAAAGGTGAATGTTTTCTGTGCAGTGTCACAAACAAAGATGTATGGGCCGTTTTGTTTCTTCGCTGAGCAAACTGTGACCGGTAATTGTTACCTGGATATGTTGCAGTTGTGGTTGTTCCCGCAATTCAGTGCTGACTTCAGGGATTTTGTCTTTCAACAAGACGGGGCACCCCCTCATTGGAACATCCCACTTCGTGACTACCTATACGATGAACTTCCGCATCGCTGGATTGGGCGTATTTGTGAGGATGACCTAGCTTTGTTCCCCTGGCCTCCCAGATCTCCTGATTTAATGCCCTGCGACTTCTTCCTGTGGGGGTACGTTAAGGACCTTGTTTACGTACCCCCACTACCGCAATCCTTAGTCGAGCTCAAAGAACGCCTCAGTGCTGCAGTGCAGACCATTGACAGGACTATGCTACAAAATGTATGGAATGAGCTGGAGTATCGTCTGGACGTGTGTCGTGTAACCAAAGGGGCACATATCGAACATTTGTAGAGGGTGTATAAACTTGGTGAGTTTGTGGTTCTTTTCATATATCTTTCATGTGTGTACGTGTAATACTTTTGAAAATATAGCCTTTTCAAAACGAATGAATCATTTATGCTAGCCCTGTATAATGCTGCTGGAAGTTAAGTTCATTTAAACTACAGCTTTGGACTGTTTATCCTAGTTTTGCCTAAATTACTGTAATTTAGTAAGTGCATAAGGTGATGACAAAAAAAAAAAAGGTTCATAGCAGAAGGGAGAGGTAAACTGGTCTAATACTTCTGGCCAACCATTGGTAGGTACCATGTGTCAAATAGCATCACTGACAGAAACCCCCAAAGCTGATTTTGTGACGAAATAGTTGGAAAAAAATAATAATGTTGCCTGTAGGTAGCCATTGACAATTCCAGATGTTTTGACGCACACTTTGAGGATCATGGTGTCCATAGCCAAATGAATGCTCGGTGCTAGTGCGGATTATAGAGCTTGCTTAGCTGTGCTATTTTTATCTAATTACAACAATATAGAAAGAAATATGTGTTGTGGTGTTTTGTTTGAGATAGAGACCCAGAAGGGAAAGTGCGCAGTTTCTTCGTGAACACTGAATCACTGGAGCATTGACTTTTGAAGTGAATTGGCAGTGGCGTGCTTGTGTGAGACTTGCAGTCGTGTGTGGTTCAGTGGTATATGTTTTCCTCCCAAGTCGAGTAAGGCATACAATATGGCAAGAATATCTGGTTTGTCTCCAAGTGGTATTGAAATAGAGTCATGTGCATTAGATCATGGACACATTCTCTACAAATTCAGACCAAAAGGACAAGTGACATGTGTATCTTGGAAACCAACTTTTGGAAATAAATTCAACTTTTTGAACCGAAATAATACAACAAGCTGCACATGTTGCTTGTGTGTCGCTCAGACTGGGTTGTTTATTCATTCTCGTGCATTGTGTCACTTCAGTCTGTTGTTTGCCTGTAGACTGGAGGGAATTGTGTTGCTGGCTGCTTTCTATTTTGGTGTGAAATCACTGTGTCACCTGTTACTTTGGTCCGAAAGTTCCCTTAGATATGGATTTAGAAGATGGTTTTTACACGGCAGAAAGTATGAGCAATAAATGTGCAATTTTTGCCATGAAAATGGAACACATATCAGGCCATATGTAGGTACGGTTTTGAACCCATATCCCGGCGTTGCCAATGTGGAGGCCCAATGAAGTTCAAATTTTACAATTAGTTTTTTTTTTTCATTTTCATCTTATCCTTCTACTTGATAAATGACATTTTTTGCTATAGGCTTATAGCCTAATTTGTACTGAACAAAACAAGGTAAAATTTGTTAACTCTAGCATTCATAGTTCCCGAGATATAATTTTTTTTAAAAAAAAAAACCTTGCAGAATTTTAAATTTCTCACTGAAAACATGCCCGGCATTGGTGCTCACACAGGTAAAATCAGCCCTGGTGTTTAATGATTAAACAACCTTGACCTTTTAACAGTGCAGCATCCTGACTTTCGTATCAAAATATGCTGTATGTATTTTTCATGCATTCCTAAGTATGTTTTGTAGATAGGGGATACTACCTAGCATCAGCCTCTAAAGAATCCTGTTTCAAACTAAAGAAATAACCAAGCATAATCATATTTGATATGCTCAGTGGGGAGTGAATTGGAGGCAGCATTCCCACCTTTCCTCCTCCTGTCATCCTCACTGGCGCAGCCCCAAATCCACAACCTGTTTGCTGTTAATATTTTTGCACTAAAACTAAACTCTTTCTTTGCATTTTGGTTAATTTATGTTGCTTTTGTACTGTTTGGTTAATAGCAAAATGAGGACGAATGATGGACGGATGAATCGGCGATCGGACAAACACAATGATCCATACCTTATCCAGGATTCAATCTGGGATCTCTGTCTTTGTAGCATGTTATGCTGACCACTCTACTGAAACTAAACTTGATGACACAGTAGCCCTTTGAGTCAAGTAGAGAGTGAGATTATTGTGAAGCACTGCTGAATAAATACTTTCATTCCACCCTTTCCTCTCCGTATTTTGTGCTACAGCCTAAGGGCCTCACAGTGAGCGTACAAAAATGCTTCACCTAGTGGCATTGGTCAGCTGGCATATGTGTTGTGACTCTCTCTGCATTGCTGTTGAATGTCTTCTACACACCAGTAAGTGCTGTATACTGGCTGTAGTGTGATGTGATATCATGTGCTCTTTTTGTGTATTTTTCTCTCTGTGTGTGTTGATAGTGAAAGTTACTGTGCTGCTATGGCAGAAAGTGTGTGTGTAATTGAAGATGTGTTGAAGAAATCATTTGGTTGTTGCACTTTCAGTGAGGAACATGATACTGTAAATGTAGGGAGACCTGTGCCAACACTTCCAAAAATGAAATTTTTACATAAAGAAAAGGGAAGAGAATTCTTTTGCTATTTTAATGTTCATCAATATGAAAAGACTGACTGGTTAGCAGGTAGCAAGCTGAAGTAAGAAAAACTGAGAAAATTATTTTGCTGGCCATCAGGGGCGCCGACTTGTCAAAATTATTGGGGGGGGGGGGGCTCTGATCACTGAAATAAATTAATGAATGACTCACTCCCTCCCTTTTTTAAAGTTTTGGCCTCAGTGTTTGGAATCTCGTAAAAGCCGATGAATTCCCCAAAAATATCAAAATTTTCATTCACAGTCCGAATGCAGAATGTCAATTGTTCACATTCCCGACTTTTAATATCTGCTACCACGGAGTGCAAAACAGATCTCCCTAATATATCAACGATCTCGTTCTGAATGTCATGTGAGAGCCATTTGTAGCCCGAACCTCCCATCCACTCTCCTAGTTCATGCACATCGTCTTTTGAAACTCTTTAGTAAAAATGTTAAAACAATACTCATAATTATATACTTACAAGGGAGGTTATCTAAGTTTCCCCCTCCGATTTCCATGAAACTTGGCAGGTGTATAGATGGGACCAAAGGAAGAAATACGTGTTTTTTTGTTTCGGCTAAGAAACTGTTTGAGGAGGCAACCCCCCCCACCCCACCCCTCAAATGTCAAGATGAGGACAAATTGAAGTGGTGATCTGACCCTGTGTCCCCCTCCGACTTCCATGAAACTTGGCAGGTGTATAGAGGGGCCCAAAGAAAGAAATACGTGTTTTTTTGAAACATGTATTTCTTCCTTTGTCCCCTCTATACACCTGCCACGTTTCATGGAAATCGGAGGGGGACACTTAGATAACCTCCCTGATGTGTTTTGCTATCTGGTCATAGCCCGCCCCCAAAGTTGATGGTTTAGCAGTCTCAGGCTCCCCGGCGTTGATGTTCTATAACATTTCAAAAGTGTATTTAAAGTTAAATTCATGTGGCGCAATTCAGAGTAAACTTTACAAGAGAAGCAAAGTAATACATTAGATCCTCTTAAGCAAATTATTTGGGGGGCTCTGCCCTCACATTGTTAGCATTGGGCGGGGGCTCGAGCCCCCCAAGCCCCATGGAGTCGGCGTCTATGCTGGCCATGCTTATTGTGAACAAAGATGGTTACAAAAACTTCAATAATCTCACTAATGCTATCACGAAACATGAATGGTCTCAGAGCCATTTGCATTCACTAGTTCAGCTTGCTAGTTTTGGGAGTGGGTGTATCAAAACTGAACTTGATCTGCAAATGTTACATGTTGTAATGTCATAGGCAGGAAGAATAGGAAAATCTTGAACTGGTTAATTGATGCAACATGCTTTTTGGTAGTGCAGGAAACAGCCTTTCAGGGGGCATCATGAACATGAAGACTCGGTTAAAAAAGGAAATGAACTTGTAAATTTGTTGAGTGTGTATGTCACAACTGTACAACACATAGAATCAGAAATATATATATATATATTTAAGGCACTTGCAACAGAATATAAAATGATCTAATTACTGCAATTAAGAATGATATTTTCAAGGCACAGCATGTTGCAATTATTTTAGATGAATCATCGGATGTTCTTATGTTCATGACAAAACTGCTTTGATTCAAGAAACATTTGTTTCCTTTGTCGACGTATGTACTGATAGTTCTGCCAATGGTCTATTCCTTCATGCAGAAGAAATAGTAAATTCCTTTGACATGAAAGACAAATTGGTTGCTCAGACATTTGACGGAGTAGCAATGATGGCTGGAGAATCAAATGGACACAGAACCAAAGTACAAGAAAAGTATCCCAGACCTCTATTTGTTAATTGTTTTAGTTAAGTGTTAAATCTCATGTTGTCTCAGTTAGCTATGAATATAGAGCACCATCACATTTTCTTTCAAACAGTCGCTGGACTGAGTTACTTTTTTCCAAAGACTACTAAATGTATTGTGGTCTTAGTGAATGCTGCATGAAGAAAATTCCATGAACAACACACAGTGAAATTTTACCTACAGAATTGTGAATATTGTGCGGTATTCTTGACAACTCATCAACATGGGAATTCAAAACTTTTGTTCCTGCTCATGGTTACTTGTCTTTCCTTTGTGAATTTCAAATAACATTCATGGTACAAAAATTTTCAAAGATTTATACCTGTACTTATGTTCTGTACAATATTCTTCAAACAAAAACACTTGGATATTATATACTATGCTGAAGAAGTTAATGAGACGAAACAGTTTATATTAAATGAGAGAAATGAATTTGATGTATTGTGGTCTGTCACTAGCAAACCAGATGACAACTCTGAAAGATGCCTTGAAAATAATGTCCTTAAATATATAAGACAGTATTATGAAATAATAATGTCCTTAAATATATAAGATTGTATTATGAAATAATAATGTCCTTAAATATATAAGACAGTATTATGAATATATACTTAAATATATAAGACTGTATTATGAAATAATAATGTCCTTAAATATATAAGACTGTATTATGAAATAATAATGTCCTTAAATATATAAGACTGTATTATGAAATAATTATGTCCTTAAATATATAAGACTGTATTATGAAATAATAATGTCCTTAAATATATAAGACTGTATTATGAAATAATAGACAATGTCACAGTTCAAATTGCAGATTGATTTGGAAATCTCTCATAATTGGGATTTATTTCATTGTTTGATCAAACCAAATTTGAATCTTACATAACAAATTTTCCTTCTTCTGCTCTTAATGCATCTAAAACAAGACATGATACAATTTTTTATTTCATCCGACTAAGAAAAGAACTGTTTTCAATGGAAGGATTCTGTGGCAAATTCCCACATGAACTGGTGAAACATCTTAAATTAAATCACCTCCATACAGAATTTGCTGCATTGTGCTACCTAGCTGCCATTACTTGTTTTAACTATACCAAGTGCATCAGCATTGGTTGAAGGATCATTTTCTACCCTCAAGCTCATTAAATTGTTCCAAAGATAACAAACACAAGAAAGACTGAGCAGACTTCTGCCACTGAAATCCATTGAAAAGGAAAAAAAATTAAGAGTTCTGCTACATTCTAGGGATGTTATCGAGTTTGCCAAATAGGAATGGAGTTTACTTTCAACTAAATGAGGTATGACTTATATACTTAATAGTTTCTTTTACAAATCATGTTCAAACAATTCTGCTGTTAAAATGTCTTTATTATTGCATTACCATTTTGAAATAGAAAATGTGAAATTTCATTTTAACTTTTTTGTAGAGCTGTAAACTTAATTAAAATTAATTTTAACTTTTTTTGTAGAGCTGTAAACTTAATTAAAATTAATTTGAACTTTTTTTGTAGAGCTGTAAACTTAATTAAAATTAATTTTAACTTTTATAGAGCCTACCTTAATGTAGTGGGCACTGCATGCCCCTAGTAATAACTATACTGCATTTGTAATTATAATGCTGCACGTAATTTTGGAAAATTACTGAGAACAAACTGATTTCATTCAGACCCAGTTCCGTATACACACTACTAAAATGTGCAGTTTCTCAGGAGTTTTGATGACTATTGTAAAAAAGGTAAAGTGCTCCCCTGTGCTATGCACCATGCCATGAAGGCGTATAGGGGATGTGGGGTTAGGTCCCCACATTTCATTGATCATGGCCGAAGTTGAGGGTGATGTGATCAGCACCATGCCCCTGGCTGCCTTTACTCCCAGAGTTTTCTCCAGGTTCCCAATTTATACCATGCTGGGTGGGTGCCGGAGCTGCTTGACCAGGTGGAAAAAATTCTGGTTCTCCTCCACTGGGGATCGAACCTGGGTCAGATGCCCTAACGACTGAGCTATCGTGGCTATTTGACTATTCAATTTTAACAATTTCCAATTTCACCCAACCAATAATTTTCTGTAATTGTGGTCACATTTACATTCAACCAATCACTGTAACAGACAAATAATTACCATAATCGACCAAAATCATTCATTCTCCTCCCCGATAACATAGTCCAGAGATTCTCAAACTTTTTTGGATCAAGTTACACTGTTTCGACATGTCGAATATTGCAGCACATACAGTAATAATTAACATATTAAAATTTTGCATATGGATGTTTTGCATATGTCCATGTTTCCCTCCCCCCCCCCCCTTTTCCCCCCGAATTTTCATGTCTCACCCTTTGAGAACTGCTGAGATAGTAGTTAATGAAAGGTAATTTAAATTGATTGATTGATATAGTTTATTTTACTTCGCTTTTCTGCCACTTTTGGCTAATTGCAAAGATAAGGATGGAGTTATTTTGTCATGATGAGATCCTGGGTGGATTCCCACTAGAGGCACATACCCTAGTTCCAATTAGCCTGGTTGAGCATAAAGTCGACCTATAACGGACTTCTATCAAATAATTCTCCCTCCAAACAGATAATGAACACTAGACGAGCTTGGAGCTCTTGAAAAACAAACACTTCAGGTACTGCATAATAAGCTCTGTTAAGTATTGTTTCCAGAAAATTTTATTCAAATTGTTCACTATGCCAACCCAGCCAGAGGCAGGAAACGGCAAAGGATGATGATGATGTTCACTAATCATTGTGTACCACAATTTCTAACTTCATAATGTGCGAAACTCCTTTAAAAAGGAAGAGGGACTAGACTGGACCCACTCGGGCCAAGCATAATTTCCATCCAAGGAGTAAAGTGAATAGTTAAGATGGTAGATCCATATTTGGGACGTTACATGTTCAAAGTCATCTGAACTGAGGTTTCTTCGCAGCTTTCTTAAGTCAAGCAGATACATCTGCTTTGTTTGCATATTTTCTGCTTTGTCCCATCTCTAAATTCTGATTTGTTAAAATCATACTTGTGCCAATTAAATAAATATATCTACTATTTCATAATATATTTTCTGCTATGTCTGCTATGCATAATTGTGGTGTAAAGAGTGTTTTTATTGTTCTTTTCAGATGGATGTGGAAACTGTTCCAAAGCAAGAGATGGGCGTGGAATCAGTTCCAAAGCAAGAGATCGATGTGTAATCAGTTCCAAAGCAAGAGTGAAAGTGGAGCCCTTGAATGCCTACGGTCCGAAATTGATGACAAATAAGACAGCATGAAATGATTGCAGATTGTTATGTAAATTATTATGTTTGCGTGTTAGCGATGTTCACTATGATGCATTTAAGAGCAAAATTGACAATTGATTTTTCCAACATTGCACGTTGGGCCAGTTGCTAGGAATTACTTTGAACCATTATCCTGACCAGCAACCACACTCTCTGCTTTGACACTTTGTAGCCATCCAAGTAGTATTCTCTTACATTATATTCAAAATGCTGCAAATATTGACAGTTTTTGATTAACATGCTAGAATTGTGACCTTCATACATTTATTTATTTTACAAAATGTAATTCAAGGAACATACAAGCATTTTATGTACCAAGTGAGAAAATATTGAATTATTGATCAGTATTGTAAGAAATTTGAGAGTAACAAAGTTTGCATCTGATATTCATAATTATGCTTACAATTGTTGACTAGCACCTGAACCTTTGATACGGTATATTTATGTCTCAATTTTGTGTGATAAAACTCCTGACAAAAGTATGAATAACTATTCAAGATCAAACATTTTTTTTGTGTATGGTGGTATAATGTGAATTTCTACAAAAATAAACAAAATATCAGTCAGATTTTTTTATATTTTTGAACTATAGATCTTTGTTGCCTTTGTTATTATGTTTCAGCTTCGTTATATTACTCAAACAAACTTTAGTGTTGTAACTAGTGAGCAGATTTTGGGTACTAGAAATCTCTAAAATAGAAGATAAATAGGCACAAAAATGATGAGAAAAGGCACTATAAAATAAGAAAGGCATGGCAAAGCCTTGAATACAAGGCAACAGTGTTACTACGCAATCTAGAGGCCTCCATATTTTTATTGTAATTTGTAAGGCGGGCTTAATGGTTGAGTTTTTCAAAGAAGCAGCGCCTGGAATGGAAATGTGGGGATCCTTGCTCGATGCTTGGGACTAGTGTGGCGATGCTTACGAATATACGAGGGATGTTCAATGAAGATTTCCCCTGACCCTCTTACCATGTCCTGGAAGACATGAAAGTTTGCACATTTATTAATACTTCTCTTCATAGCTGCCACCCAGAGTCACACACTTCTCTCATCGTTTTTATGCAGCTGTGCAGACCCTTCCTGTAAAACTCAGGAGGTTGAGACTAAATTCAGGACAGCACATCATTACTTAGTGGGAAGTGCTTGCCTTTCAAAATAACATCATGGAGGGAAAGAGGTGGATGTCAGATGGTGCAAGGTCAGGAGAATAAATCTTCATGCTACAGAAGCCTGATTCCCTTTGGGCAACATTTGCATTGTGGACAGGAGCATTGTCTTTAAAGAGACGAACACCTTTGGAAAACATATCGTGCCTTTCTTTTTTTGTGACGTTCTGTAATTTCACCAGTAATTGGGCATAATAGGTCCCGATTAGTGGTCCTCTTTTGCCAGCAAATCTATTAATATCACTCCCTTCTGTTCTAAAATATAGCTGGAACTACCTTGCCAACAGAGGGTTGGACACGTGCCTTTTAGGGTAATGGCGAGTCATAGTGCTTCCATTGATTACTGTGCTTTAGACCCTGGGCCATAGTGATAAACTCACGTCTCATCCTGCGTAATTATTACGAGGGTCACTATTTATATTTTGAGCCTTGGCAACACTGATTGAAGTTAGGTACAATTTAACGTTTGCACGGAATTGTCTGGCATTATTGACCATAACGTACTTCAAATGTTTTGTCAATAGCTTCATTTGTGTTGTTCATGTTGCCTTGGAGATTGCGCGACAACAATAAAATGGAATTAACTCGTGAACATTTTCGTGCGATGATTTTTTACCATTTTCGACGTGGGTTATCAAGACAAGAGTGCATCGATCAACTTACTTCCACATTTGGCGATGAAGCCCCATCCTTTGCCACTGTGAAACGCTGGTATAACGAATTTAATCGTGGCCGCCATTCGCTCACCGACGAGATTAGCGAAGGTCGTCCAAAATCAGTTGTTGTTCAAGAAAACATTGATGCTGTGCAAAACCTAATACTGCAAGATCGTCATGTGACATACTGTGAGATTGAGGAAACCATAGGCATTAGTTTCATCAGCACATATAAAATATTAAATGATCATTTAGCTGTGAGAAAGGTATGTTCTCGTTGGATCCCACACAATTTGACAAAAACTCAAAAAGATGCTCGCGTCAATTGGTGCAAACAAATGCTCAATAAATACAATCGTGGTGCTTCAAAAGACGTATATAAGATTGTAACAGGTGACGAATCATGGATATATGCATATGAGCCGGAACGTAAACAGCAGTCGATTGTATGGGTGTTTCAAGATGAACCCAATCCAACAAAAGTTGTTCGCGCTCGAAGCACATCGAAACAAATGGTCGCCTGTTTTTTTCGGGAAAACTGGTCATGTGGCAACTTTGCCTTTAGAGGAACGTAGAACGGTCAACTCTGAATGGTACACAACAATTTGTTTGCCAGAGGTCTTCGGTCAAATACGGAAAACAAACAACCCCGTCGGATCATTCTTCATCAAGACAATGCCATCTGTCACACATCTCGTCTAACAACCGACTTTATGAACAGTCAAAAAATCGAATTGATGGGTCATCCACCATACAATCCTGATTTGGCACCCAATGACTTCTTCTTGTTCCCGAATGTCAAGAATAAATTGCGTGGACAACGATTTTCATCGGCAGAAGATGCCGTTGATGCATTCAAAACCCATATTATGGAGGTGTCTCAAGAAGATTGGAAAAACTGCTTTGACAAATGGTTCGAACGAATGCAAAAGTGTATTGACCATAAAGGAGAATACTTCGAAAAACAATAAAGCAGTTTTCAATGCCAAATTCCTGTTTTTTCATTGTTAGGCTCAAAATATAAATAGTGACCCTCGTAGAGACTGGATTTTAAAGGGAAAAATTTTCCTGTAAAAGGACAGAAAACTTGGAAATTATTGCCAAAAAAGGGGATAGAAAAGGACTATAGTTTTTTGCACTCCCCTAAGAATACTATTTTTAATGAAAGCGCTATATATACCTTTCATATATAAAAAGGGGTACATTAAATTTTGTATTAATGTATCCCTTTTTATATGTGGATGGTACATATTGTGCTTTCATTTAAAATAATATTTTTAGTGGAGTGCAAAAATAAACTACAATCCATTTTCATTTCTTTTTTTGAAGGTAAAGTACAGCGTACCATCAGTTTCGAGAAAATCTTCCTTGCAACAGCTTACCGCATTCCATAGCTTGCTGCCACTTGCACTTGGCTTTGCCATTTCACTGACACTCAATACTGTCGTCACTGTCACAAAGTTAAGATTATTCTAAAAGAACTTCACAATAGTAGTATAAATCTAGCAGAAGTACACTTTCAACCCAACAGGCCTGCTGATCAGGGGTGCCCACAGGGGGGGGGGGGGGGGCCTGCATCATGGGATTTTTTTGGGGGGATCGTATCGTTTGATTGACTTGTTATTGATTTTTAGTTTTGGTTATTATGTATAGTTTTTCTACCTACCTGTGGGTGATCGGTGCGATAGGGTTGAAATGAAACACCGCCTCTTATGCTTTTAAAATCGGTTTGGATGAAGGGGGGAGCGGGCATGGTATTCGCATTAATACAAGGTTAGTCGAGCAGACAAACTGTGCAGAATAAGGT
Organism: Lepisma saccharinum; assembly: GCF_977018435.1. Classification (NCBI taxonomy): domain Eukaryota; kingdom Metazoa; phylum Arthropoda; class Insecta; order Zygentoma; family Lepismatidae; genus Lepisma; species Lepisma saccharinum. The sequence goes on along the minus strand of NC_139239.1, from coordinate 43,246,414 downwards.
TGACTAACAATGGTAGTGAGCCTAAAGTATCTAAAGTTAACATATATTGCTTAAATATGTCTGTATTATACAGTGACGCAACCACAAGGGGCAGGGGGTCTTTGCCCCCCCCCCCCCAACTTTCGATGGAAATCATTTCTACGGTAGCAAGGGGGGGGGGACAAACATTGACTTCCAAGGGCACCTGCAAGGGGGCACAGAGGAGCAATTACCCCCTTCGATTTCAAAGTTTATGCAAATAAAAATACATTTTGTAAAATTTTCTTGTTCGCTTCGCTCGCATTACCTGCTTTTCTCATTTTCATCAAGTTCAGAGCTGTAGCTAGGGGCGGGAGTTAGCCATGGGTGCCGAATGATCTAAAAAAAGGTTGTAAAAGAAATAATGCCATGGCGTCCAGTGAAATTATTTGCACCCTATTAAATCAATATTGTATTCAATTGCAAAAATTGGATCTCATTCTGCTTGTTTTCTGTAATGTAATGTATTTAAATAATATGTGTTTTATATTTCTATTGAATAAGCTTTGAATACGTGCACAATTTAGTGTTAGCTTGTTGCATATATATTTTCTCTTTTATGTTGCTCCATGTTGAATATGTGTAAAACACATGTCGTACATGAAAGTTATACATGTATTTTCGGAATGCATGTATCATTCAGTTTCTACCATTAAAAAATAACGTTTGTGTGCTTGATTTCCATTATTAGCTAATGTGAAATTGACGGTGTTGACTTTAGTTTTAATAATAAAGCCATTATTATTATTATTATTATTATTATTATTATTATTATTATTATTATTATTGGTACGTTTATCCTGGTACTTGCCCCTCCCAGACAAAAATTCGTGGTTGCACCTCTGGTATTATATTTTTCCGCAAATTGTGTGTGACAAAAATAATTTTAGTAATTTATTCGGCATAAACGGGTAGGGGGGATGTTCTACTTTTTTGGGGGAGTGCATCATGTGCCTTGGGGGGGATGGGCACCCCTGCTGCCGCTTACAATGCGTTTGTTGCTGCTTCAGCCCAGATCGCATTGTTTCAACAATCGCTGCAAGGTACTCCCAACACTCGTGGAAGGAAGGTAAGGTAGAAGACGCTTTTTTTTCTTTCCTCTAAACTGCACCAAATAGACAATTGAATTGTTGAATGTTTTATTCAGGGAAGAAACAGTCGTACAAAATATTTGATATATTGTGAATAAACGGACCAAGGAAGATGTTTTTTTTAAAAAAAGTGGGAAGAAATGTAGGCTGAAAAAACTAGTCAATAAAGGAACCAGAAAGAGAAATGTTTTAAAAATGGGGAAAAAAGGCAAGTCAAAACCATGCAATCTTTTAGTGGAAGATAATTATCAACACTGCTGTTATTTATTGCATGATTAGTGTTGAAAAATGATAAAGGACTTCCCTTTAAAATCCGGTCTCTAGTAATTATTCTGGGGAGAAAGTCTTCTTGGTTATATTGGCACTTGGCTAAAAGGTTGCAGGAGCACCTGGCTTGGTCGTCCCTTTGGAAAAGTGTGAGAAACTGTGGAACCCAACGAGCTGAAACCTTCTGTATATACAGATGCTCCTTGATGGGTTTTTTTTCACAATCCTCACACTAATCTTGTCTTGTCAGCTAGTTCCCGAGTGGTTATGCGGCGATTTTCTACGATTGCAGCCTCAAGTTTGTAGACAGTGTCTCCATCAAGGCTGACTGGGGTCGACCGGGAATAGGAGCCGTTTCCACCGAGGTCCGACCAAATGTGAATTGTCTATACCAGTGCTTTACGACCTCATAGGAAATATAAGCCCCATGTAATTTATGCAAAGAGGAAGGAAATTGCAATAATGGCTTCTTTACTTTTATGAAATTTCCAATTCTTAAAATGTCTACATTTTTATGCTGTCTGAAGAGCAGGAGTTCAAAGTAATACGTATGCAATCTTTTGCTGAAATTGAAAATGAGAAATGAACCATTGGAAGGACACGGTGGCGTTGATGAGGAAGGCATGAGGACGAGGGGATTTGTTGCTCCCCACTTTTGCCACCGCACTATGCTAAACCTCATCTACAAAGATAAGTAAACTGCCTTCCCCCCTAAGTTTTGACACCTTGCCCCCCCCCCCACCGTTTTGGAAATCCAATCGCCGCCACTGGAAGGACAACGTAACTAAACACACGAAACTACCATGGAACGTCTGTCAGACCGCTCGCCGAAAATAGAGTTCAATATGATTTGAACAAACGGAGGCAAGACCTCACGATCTTCACAGTACACCAACTGAAAGGTATAGAAGGGCCCACTTGTGGTTGGAAAGGTTCGAGAAATAAAGTGAAAGAAAAATTCCAAGTGGTCTGAGAGACGGTCCATAGCTGTTAAGGGTTAGACACGTCGCTGTTCGTGCAAGGCTGTGTAAAACTTGACATGCACTGAGACGCGGAGAAACGCTGCAAGAGACTTGTTTCCAGCGTCTCAGTGGGCGATAGCATTTAAGATAACCTGCAGACTTCTGGCACGGAAATTCCCGCATCGGTTTCACGCGTTTCCCTGTAGTGGGCGTTACACCAATTTCAATATAAGCAAACAAAAGAAGTTCTGTTGCCGCATTTCTCCGCTTCTCAGTGGACGTTAAGCTTAACTCTCAGAAATACGTTACATTAAATAAGCCCTGCTGCTGAAAAAAAACAGGGGCGTCCATTGAACACATTAACGCCATCTTCCGAGAGGCAGAGAAAAGACAGCGACGTGTTTGCATAAAAACATCCACGCCTGAAAGGAACTGGTGGCCAGCTGAACCTTTTATCTCTCCGTCCGTCCTTAGCGAAACGAACAAGGCTATTTTCCATCACTTCCTTTCAAGGGTGGAAGCGAGGAAGTCGATTCAGTAAACGCGATTGATTTGGTTGTTCTAGTGTGTGGGGGGGAGGGGGAGAAAGCCCCCTCTCTCGTTTGCCTCTTCATAAAATTGAATCTCGTCTCCGGAGGGACTTTTCCCCTTCCTTCTTCCCACTCTACCATCTCCCAGCCTTTTCTCTTTAGCCGAAGCAACAGCCACAACACATCCCGCAGGAAGATTTTCGTGCGGCTCTCTTCTCACGTCGCCAGGGGAATTCGTACATCTCGCGTGAAAGCATGCGGAAAAGTTCGTTAACGATATCCTTTCTCGGTACGCCGAGATAATACAAATTGGAGCTGCACGTATGGAAACCAGTGTAGCAATAGTACATTGTCCGTTGCTATTTTTAGTCTCGTTTACTTGTGTGTTTTTGCACTTAGTGATCCACCTCCGTATTTGAAGCTCAGGCCCCGTAGTGGTGCTACTACCGGTCCCGACCTGGGCGTGGATGTTATTTGTGAGTGTTCCTTGATCAATTTCATCATATCATCCCTCATCCTCATCTTCGCGATTAGCCAAATGGCAGAAAAAGTGAAGTAAAAGAAACCAAATGAATGATCAGCAGTGGTGCTAGTGTCGAATGTGTAAGTCATGGGGGAAGCTTGTATTCAGGTTGCTAGGTGGTCGAGATGAAAATGGAATTGGGAAATTCTACTTTCGAGATGAAAATTTGCAATGGAATATTTACATATTAAATATTTTGAACAAATTTCAAGCATCGGTATCGTTGGGAATCGGTAAGAGTACCGGTTCAGTGTCGACTCAGTCCTACATCTTGCTCTTGTGCAATGATTTAACGTGAGAATAACGAAAGGAGAAGAGAATTTTCCCTTCTGTGGACATTTTCCATTACATTGTACATTATTCTCATTTTTAAGCGCACTTTGTACTCCCTCTGTCCCATAATTATTGTCCGGTATGCCAAAATGGTAGTACAGGAATTACGGACGAAGAGGCAGATGGAAAGCACACGCATGAGGAGAGGCACAGTAGATCAGTCTTCAAGATTATGAAGAGGAACAACGTGACCTTATCGCAACGGGCAAGAAATACCGCCCAGACGATTACCAAAAGGAGGCGTTGGGTTGCAACACACCGGTGTGGCACTCTATGGCAACCGGTCTAGCAAGGCACGCTGCAAATCGTTAGTAGAGCACTCCTTCATTGAGTACGTGTCAGAAGAACAGCCATGAACACACAACCCATGACAGGAAACGACAGGGGTAGCAAGAACCTTACGGACAGTAAACGACAGGCAGTGTACGAGTTTCTCTTTGAAAACAGTACGTCTGGCGTAGTGAAGAAAGGTGCCATGACAAGTGCGGCTGAGAAATTTCATGTAAGTACGAGAACAGTACGTCACATTTGGCAACAGGGGCGGCAATCGTTGAAAAATGGGGCCATTTGTGCTGCGGTTGCATCTCGGATGAAAGGCAAAGTCGGACCAAAGAAGAAGGATCTCGCCCTACAACGACTACAGCACCTACCGCTGCGAAAGCGGCAGAATATTAGTTTAATGGCAGTGGCGCTAAATGTTGCTAAGAGTACCCTACACAGGCGTGTGAAGGCAGGAGAGATCAGAGTGCATACGAATGCGCTGAAGCCATTATTGACTGATAGAAACAAGACGGAACGTCTAAAATTTGCCTTGTCAATGCTGGATCCTACCACAGTCGCTTGTCCTGAAAGCGGAAATCCGAAGTTCAACATGATGCTGGAGACAGTTCATGTGGATGAAAAATCGTTCTACCTAATGAAGGATAGTCAGAAATTGTACTTGCTGCCCAACGAACCAGACCCGCAGTGAACATGTAAAAGCAAATGTTTTATTCCCAACATGTTTCTGGCTGCCGTCGTCCGGCCTCGTTGGGATCCTGGTCGCAAGCAATGGTTTAATGGTAAGTTAGGCATTTGGCCGTTCGTCAGCAAGGAACCTGCCAAGAGGAACAGTAGGAATCGTCCTGCTGGTACAATGGTCACCAAACCATTAACTGTTACCAAATATGTTTACCGGGACATGCTCATCAACAAGTTAATCCCAGCAATTATGCACAATGGCCTCGTGGGAGAATCCAGGTGTCCGTCAGCAGGACAATGTGCGTCCGCATATCGTTCCCAATGACCGCGCCTGGATGGATGCTGCAGCGGCCAGTGGAATCACTATGGATCTCCTATGCCAACCTCCAAACAGTCCGGACATGAATGTTTTAGATCTGGGGTACTTCCGGGCAATTCAGTTTCTCCAGCCTCAGGCAGCTCCACAAACTATTGATGAGTTGATCGCTGCCGTTGAAACATCTTTCTCTGATCTGACACGCGACAAGCTCAACAACATCTTTTTCACTTTGCAGTCCTGTCTCATTGAAATTATGCGCCTCCAAAGGTGGGAACAACTACAGGATTCCCCATATGCAAAAAGCACATTTGAACCGCCGAAACGTCCTGCCATCTCTCTTGGAGTGTCCTCGAAACATTTACGACGAGGCTACAGCAGCACTGCAGCACTAGATCTAGCTCGTTGATGGGATGACAACCTTCCTGGACCAACAATCTCTTTCGTCTTCATGTTTTATTTTGTCGAACTTCTTGGTCACTTTGTATTGATCCTGGATTGATTACTTTTTATTTAGGTTCTTTTGGATACTTGATCGGCCAATTTGTACTGATCCTTGAGTAATAAAGTTGTATGACTCATTCCCGTGTTTCATTTTCTTCTACTGTATACACCAATGTCACAGTTTGAATATCGGACAATTATTATGGGACAACAAACAAAGGTGTACCGGACAATAATTATGGGACAGAGGGAGTAAGTCCCTTCATCAATTTCATCCTATCATCATCAAACCAATCAATCAATTTTTTAGCCAACAGTAGCCAATACTAAAAATTTGTGAATTGTTTCTGCATCATTCATAAGTTAGTACATGGTTCCAGTTTCACAATAGTCAGATATGATGTTATGAGGTGTTGGGGGTGTGTGGATAAACCATTGAGTGAAATATTATTGGAGACAGTGAAAGAGATGGGTTAAGGAGATTTTGGAAGATTTTCAATATTTGTGCAAATAACGTAATGAAAATGTGATTAATGCTTTGAAATTTCCTTAAAATTTTAATCCAGTTTTCTGGCTCGCACTTGTGATATATACAGTAGTTTTTGATTCATCTGCATCACCTAACGGTTTACGTTCGTAAAGCAAGTCAATACATATTTTATTGTCCACTATTTTTACCCAAACAATGTAACAAGTCAATATAATTAACGGATGGCACTATATGTCTGCAGAATTCGGCCGAAAGGGAGAAAATGATTTGGTTCCATTCCCTAGTTGGTTAAACTGCCGGGCACTCCAGAGTAGTTCGACGCTAGTATGACCGCCTACTCTTATTTACGTTGTGTTGTTTGTTCCGTCATTTTTCTGCCGTGTACTCCAGTGTAAATTTCGGCCGAAAGCGGATCCATTGCGATCTTTAGGGGAACTTTCAGATCAAAGTGACAAGACACACATGATAGGTATTTTAGTCAACTACATTTTATATTTGTAGACCTAGTAGTTTCTGACATAGTGATAGATGGCAACCTTGATGGTCAAAATTATCTATCAGTGAAGAGCATTGCGCTGTATATTTTTTAAAAAGAGCAACCTTTGATTGCGATTGTCTGTAAAACATTACCTCTTCAAGTACTATTCCGCTAACTTTGATTCAGTGCATCCAGATTTATAGGTTGCCACTTGTGTCAACCTTCAAATTTATTTTTATATTATGCGATCAGAATACATTTGAAGAAATTTTGCTATATAAGAAGAAACACTTACAAATTTACTGGGTTATATTTCTTCATTATATGTTTCATGAACTATTTACAAAAAAATAAAATATAAATTAAAACTGCTTCTAAAGTGTGAGTCTCTGGAATTGCTCACACTCGTAGATATACACAACCGTCGTATGAAAGTAGGTTTCAACTTTTCTGATTTGCGCTCTGAACACCTGTATTCCTATAAATATTATTACTTTTACATAATCATAGTAATTTGATATGATTTTTGTTATTTAGAATCGCTTTTCTGCCATTTTTGGCTAATCTGTGCGATGAGGATGAGTGATAATATGATGAAATTGATGAAGGGACACTACGAAGAACACCTATGATCAGGCCGGGATTCGAACCCTGAACCCCTGGCGTCGTAGCACTCCATGTTAAATAGTCCACCACGGAGATAGGCACATAGTAATAATAAAAATGTAATAATATGTATAATAAAGTGATACTTCATACATTTCTGAATTAACCTTAGTGTGGGTATAATAGTTTATTATAATTGGATGTTGCGCGGAAGATCTCGAAGGTAGCAAAACCTGCACATCGAATAGGAACCTACATCTTACTCCATTCAGGAGAAATTTATACAGTTCCAATTGCGTACGTTGTGGAAAAATTAACAAAGCATGAGAATAATTATGTGGCTACTAAGAACTGTTGTTCTGCTTGCGTTCCTTCGCCATTGAACAACTAATAGGAAGATCCATCTTAGATGAGCCTCTTTTATTACGAACTTCTTCTCATTATGTAGGCTGGCTTTCTCTTTATATGAATGGCTTACCGTCTACCCTCCCATGAGGCTTCGTAAGAAAGGAAGGGTAAAAGATAGCTCGTTTCGCTCACAAAGAACTTCCCTTCAGTGTAGCTAGTTCCATTGCTGGCGTATTTATACCCTACTGCTGCTTTTGCAGTCTACCGTGTTATGCGAGGGGAATTTTGGAGATTTTTGTAACTGCAGAGAATTAAATGGAGCCCTCTTATGTATATAACACTTTAAAATCCCAGTTTTGTGAAAAAATTGTTAGAGTTCCCTCATCCGCACGAGACAATCTTGAATGGGTCATTCTATTATGAAATCAACCAGTCATCGTCGCGGCGATTGGATTCCAAAACTCGGGGGTGGGGGCGGGAAGGACAGTTTACTTTTCCTTGGTAGATAAGGTTTAGCATAATGTGGGGGGCGAAAGTGGCAAAAAAAGGGGGGCACACTCCCCTAATCGCCGCCACTGATGTGGAGTTGCGTTTTTGTTTCAAGTCTACTTGCATAGTTAAGCTAATCGAGGCTGGACCTACAGTTTAAAGTAGGATCCGAAACACTATGCGCCTCCACCGGGTATCAAACCAGTGACCTCTGGATTACAAGGCAACGACGTTCCCATTACTTCATCGGGGAGACCCAGTGACCTGGTCCGCGCACATTTATTTATACCTCACCAAGAGTTAAGCTAAATATCAGCAATTTTAATTTTCTTTGACATTTATTGTTGAAATATTGCATCTGAACAATTGGGAAAAGTGACCAAGTCGCTCACGGAGGATTTTTAAGTGCTTTTTCCTCAGCACCTGCAGAAGCTACAGCGTTGGGAATGGTGTCATATTAAAACATCCAATAGCCCTCCTTTTGATATGCAACACGATGTACGCGTATTTTGACGAGAGCATTTAATATTTTCCCAAACTTTTGATTTTGAGATTCGCAACACTCAGCATTTTCGAAACTTAAAAAAAAAAGAAAAAACCCTGAAATTATTGTACATTTCCTGAGCATACACTGCGATGGCGCTATTAGCCAAACGTGGCAGAGAAGCGACGCTAAATAACATCAAAGTGCAATCTAAAGAGGATCATGCTTAACTTACATATGTAAAATGACGTGCACAGCAATTACATGAAATTGCTCAATTAAGAGTCCTAAATATTGTTGAGATAATCGTAGCTTCATGATGATAATTCCATCTCACGTGAAAATAGTTACTTCTGTCTATTTCTTTGTTAGAAGATAAGTATGGCCCACAATGTTGCTGCATCTACATACTTTGGTACAGGATGAAGCTTGCCCACCGCGCATCGGGTATTCCAGGTAGACATTCGATTGTGCATGTATAATCACTGACACTTCTGGCTTGTAATGATCCCATTGTAAGCCAATGGGGTTGTTACAACCCAGAAGTGTCCGTGACTGTACTTCAGATTGTCTTCAGGCTGGTATGTGCGCGGCATTGTCGTGGAGGAGCAAGATGTTTCCGGGATACCTCTTAGGCCCCACTCGCCAGAGTTGCTTCTGGAGTTTGTGGAAAGTGCTGACGTAAGCGTCGGTGTTAGCTGTCGCACCTTGGGTCAGCACTTCCATAAAGACAACATGCTCGGGTTAGTGGATGTGAGCGGATGCTCCGATCGCTTCAAATCATCCAGCTCAGCTTTGTGGGAGCCTCTGTGTGACTTGTGTTGTGTGCTGTGCATTTGTGTTTGTGATTGTCCTTTAATCAATTTCATATTTTCACCATTCATCCTCATATTCACGATTAGCTAAAATTGGTAGAATAAGCTAAGGAAAATACTGTAGTTCAAATCATTCAATGTTTGCATCTGTAGCAGGAACTAGCAATCGACACTTACCGAATGGTTTGATTGTTGACACTACAGACAAACGGACGGGCAAATTGAAAAAAAAATCTAGAAAGATATGATACTTTTTATATATGTATCTTTCCTAGGGTTGCCAGATTTCTAAAATAAAAAAAGCGGGACATACAGATTATATAGGCATGGATATAGTAAAATTTATTTTTTATAACATTTTTAAACATTACAAAATCAGTTGCTGTTTAAAGTATTGTTAATCCCTAATTTTTAACATTTTGACAAAATATATTAATATTTGAGTGAACTCTTGGCGTCCTTTAGGAGGACTTTTTTCCCAATGCATTACTATAAAATTCAGAACATGACTTATTCCCGAGAACATTTTCCGGATACCGGGAAATTTCTTTAAAAAAGGGGACAATCCCGTATATACGGGATGTCTGGCAACCCTAATCTTTCGTTACACCAAAGTACATGTTTTAAACTTTATTCAGTTCTGAGATATCAAATTGTTGGATTTCCACAAACAGACAAGCCATCAGATTAATATTCTTTATAATACGTTAGGTTAGTGCTAGGTAGATATTTCTGTCCACCGAATTTTATGTTTCTATCGTTAATAGTTTCGGAGAAATCGATAGGTATCGACTACTTTTAATTCTTGACCAGAACCCTCTCAACTCACCAAATTTATAGTTCGAATGGTTTTGGATATATCGAAGCATTACGAATGAGTGAGTTGTTGACTTTCGGTTGTTTAACCCACATAGACACAAGGACGTGCTAATTAATGTAATTTATGTCGTGTTAAACTATCACTTATTAGTAGAAATTTTTAAATCTTCACATTTTCTAGTTTTCGAGATATCGACAGCGGCAGATGGACCAACTGATCGAGTTATTTTTTTATTGCTTTGAGCTATTATTTGGTGGGCCTATCAGTCCATAAAAATGGTGCTTTTATAGGTGTAGTAGTGTCTGATATATCGATAGTTGGCACGGATGGACACGATCGTTTCTTGTATTTTTTTAGTATCCCAGTAAGCATGTCGCTTCACTTTTAGTTAAGGATGGCGCCTTGCAGTTCGACAACCAAACCAGCGGTACGGTAAAGAGGGTTGTATAAGTGTAAGGATAAAGAGCGTCTATCACGTATGAAATTAATTCACATTTCGTCCTGAGAAGCAGAGAACGTGAGTCCAAAAATGCGGTTTTCAGTTTTGTTTAAGTAAACTCCTCTTAAGAGCACTATTTGGGGTCAGACCGACATATCTCCACTTCTAATCGTTGGCAGTAAGGTGGAGTCGCGTATCTCCAATTTACTGACTTTTTTTTTAGCAGACATATTCCTCAGAATAAATGGTTTCCTCTCTCATGTAAATTTAATAAATTCGAGTTACTTCCTTTTGGTTCTCACACAATGATTTGGTCTCGATGAAAGGCACTGAGCTACTGGCTCGCGAGATGGTGAATTGAAATATTTATTTCTATTTTCTTTAGAGATTCACAGGCATCAGGATACAGATAGTTGTGGGTTTGATTTACCATAGCTGCATATTGTTCTACTTCTAGTTTGATTAGTTTAACCACAGTCAAAGGTTTAACCTTATCTACCTTTATCACACGCATTATACCGGCCGAAATAGAGCAATGCAAAATTCAAATAACTATTATGCTGTAGAGGAGTTCCTACCATTTATAGAGTTTTCAATATCAAATCATGTGCATTTTGTTGCGAAATTTGAGTTTAATGTATGAATTAATTCTTTATGGAAAGTATTGACCATATACCAGATGCAACCTATGCAATAATTGTGCAACTCTCTGGTTGTTACGAGAAAAACATAGAATAAGTTGTTGTTTAACATTTTATGTGACATCGAGTAACTATTACGAATATTTTCCTATTCAAGAGACATTTACTTTGTAATTGATAGGACACGAAGTGGAATTCAAAGAAACAGAATTAGACTTCTTTCTATGAAGACACGCGAAAAATATATTATTGGTCGCATTATAGCCTATTTCATTTGTGCCAAATGTTCGTGGTCTGTCACTTCGTCATACTCAGATTCATAAGAAGCTATAAGTACGCGTTGCAGCGAATCGTTTCGAACAATCCAGCATGTATTGTTATGATATGATTCTATTTTTTATTTAGTATCAGCAAGGGTTAAGAATATACCGTTATATGACAACAGTTTCCGTTTGTTTATATTCATCAATTATGGGTATCTACTGAATTTATGATAGAAACAAGAGGGCGAAAGTATGGGAACGTACATTATTATTTCGTCTTGCACCCCTAATATGATCTTTATATTGCAAGGGATTATATATTTAACGTCACATAACACTCCTTACTAAAGCGCCTTGTACACGATCAAATTAATCATGAACAAGTCGTTGAATTGAACGCAATTGAAAGTTCCTATTGGAAAACTTGAATGGTCAGAAATTGCTCATGTAGTGCATGTCAGAAAAATTGGACAAGTTCACATTTGACCAAAACGTGGCAGTGTGTACGGCATGGAAAGAAATAAACAGACTAGCGATTAACCGTAACGGAGAGAATTTTATTTCCAAAGAAAGAAAGAAGACTCGAAAAAAGTGTGATGTTGATGTATTTCTTCGAGTTCGCTTTAGACGGAAGCATTTCCTTTAACACTTTTGCTAGCGTATGTTTCAAAAAATCTTATAGCAGAGTACGTACACACGAAAGCATTTCAAGGAACATCTCGGTTAGCTTTTGCGATTACAATGTATAATATATACAGCACGAAAGGCACGACGAGTTACACCATCTATGGTGAGTGCACGGTGCTTACAATTGAAACAACTAAAATATTCTTCCATACGTGTACAGTAAACGCTATAAAGTATGTATTTAATCAGCGCCATTTTTTGTACCTATAAACCATTTAATACGAAACGTTATTTCTCTCTCTCGGTTGAATAGTTATCGTCTTTTAAAAATGTGAAGTGATACATTGTTCACATGTCACGCGGCCGCCATTACATCTGTATTCGTGACCTAGAGTTCGCTTTTTGATAATCGATTTCAATAGCATGTGTTCTGATTGGTAGACAGTCAAGCTTGGATCATGTTAATTAGAACCAATCCTAAATAGAAATTATTTGACCGAACCTTGGACCTAATGAGAAACATTACGTTTTCTCTGACGTCATTTCCTTTTAAGCGTTCAATTCAACGACTTGTTCATGATTTATTTGATCGTGTAAAGGCGCTTTACATATTGATAATGGAATACTTATTTAACTTTGTATTTGATTCATTATTGAAATATACATAATGAAATATAGGTTGCATGATTGACTGACTCAAATACCTTCTACAATGTAACTTTAAAATTAAACACCGTGTGAGAAATAGATTAATACATAATAAAAATGATACTTTACACAAATTCAACAGAAGACGATGTAAAAATTAATTTTAAGCCCTCATTCAGGAATTAATAATCTACAATAGATTCTTCCTGACAATTCTTCACTTGATAAATGATAAATTTGGTATTACAAGGCAAAGGGGGGGGGGGTGTTGTACTTCATATTTTCAATATTTCCGAATGTCAAAAATTTGAGTCGTGTCTTACGATGTGAACATGTACAGTATTTTATTTGAAATGTTTTGTTTATTTGCTATCATTAGTTTCAAATTTGATGATAAAATAAACTAACATGTCTCATATTAATTATGTGCCAAATAAGAAAGTGCCATCTACATATTTTTTTAGTGATGTGCAAATTTTAATTTTCACATATAGCAAGGAAAACAAGCACAACATAGTGTCGAACACTTTTTGAAAATTATTCTGCAATACGAACTAGTCGGAAAAACCAAGTAAAATTCACAATAATATTAAAAATCGAAAACTGTGCAGTGTTTACATAAGATTACTTATGACATTAGCCTCACTTTTACCTCTCTTTGTTCGCAATGCTTAATGTGAGATTTAATTCGAAAGCCATGCAGCATTTATAATTCTTTATTTAAAGAAATATCATTACACATCATCATTGTGTCACTATTATTTCCTACACTGCTATATACACAGCGCAGCAAAATTTATATTGTTATACCCGTATACGCATTTTCAGCCCAAAATATTCATTTACGACTGAGAAAATGAACTATCAATGTGATAGTAGAAAATTTAGACACATTTAGTGTATCTAAAGTAAAAATCGATTATTTAGTGTGCTTCTCAATTCTGGTTGGTATTTTGATAGCATCGAGGATAGATTTTACTGTCGGTTTCTACTTTGTCCCGTTGAGGACGAGATTAAGTAGAAAATATATTTCCATCCTAAATTGAAGACAGGAAAACTCACACACTATCCTGAAGTAAGAGAAAGCTAGAGTTTTCCTTTGAATTTAAGACTGACATAAGTGCCGTATAAGAGCTGCTTAAGAAACAAGCGACCAGCCTGTACTTGAGGATGTGCTTACAAATAAGTTCCAAACCAAACATTAGAATGCTTATTAATAATCCAATGATAAGTAAAGCAGAAGCTCGCATTACATTCTACAATGAAAGTACAATTAGGGTTGGCTTCTCTTTAAATTTGCCACGATACACAGAACGCAGAATTAATTTCCGCATACCATCTGCCTCCCACTTTACTGAAAGCCCTATGCAACAGTTTATGATAAATGTAAAGGGATTTGTAAACGGGGAGCTTTTTTGTAGAAGAAACACCAATGGTATAGTAATTAGTTTTTCGCTTATCTTATGGAACAGCGGTTTCCCGTAAGAATCAAAGTACATGTTTTTGTATGCAAGAACCTCTCGGAAAAGGCTTGATGTAAATTGTGCGAAATCACCTTTGGTAGCAATACGTTGGTAGCTCTTTGAATTGCTATAATCCAGGAGCCACTTTTGAGCGATCTCCTTCAGATTCGGATCTGTGAAAGTATCGACTTGAGATCTCGCAGTGAAGTCGCCCCCGAGTTTCAATTTAATTTCTAGAATATCCATCACTGTGTTGATGAAAGGATGTTCCTTGGGTTTCGTTACGAAGCCATACAGAGCAGATTGATAAAGGGTGCACAATACGAGAGAGAAAAATGTCCCTATTACAAAGGAAAGCCTTGTCGATAATATATCAGGTGGGTTTGGAACTGATCCCGACAGAATCATCGACAGGGCTGAGAGTATAAGGAATTGGTATGTGATGCCTGTCAACCGGCCTGAACAAGCAATCGTCGCCTTCATGCAGAGGATAGCAAGGATGGAAGCGAAGAGCGTAGAAACCCAGAGATGAGGTTGGAAAGGAAAGAAGAGATTCATCCATTGTGGGAAAAGTCTGGGGTTTGGAACCACGAACATGCAGTGGAAGAACTGCTGCATATACAAAACATCAAAGTGGAAAGTAATGAATAGCAACGGTTTTGCTAACTTTAAGGTTCCATCCAAGACAGCTGAACGCATTTCTCCCAAATCGCCAGATCCTGACCCGTTCGGGAATAGGTACCCGACGAGAGGTGATTCGTTATATATGTTATTCATTCTCAAAGTGAAGTTCATCTTCTCAGCCATTTCGGTAACAAAACCACCAAACAGACCGCGAATACGTCTTACGACCATCTGGAGATTTTCCTTCAGTAAAAGACAATTCGTAGTGCGCTCCCTTGAACGAGACAGGGCACTGATGTAAATTCTTCACTTTGTTTGGAAACAGATTGCTTCCAGCGAGAAAATGATTTCTTTTCCAGGTATCAAGAGTTTCCACTTTGGTATCCTCCCAACAGCTTAACTCAGAAAAAGGGACACATGCATGGAACGTCACGATATGATCACTTCTTACTTTTACGTGTGAATTATTCGCCAATAAAGGTACACCAACTACAACATTCATCATAAGATATTTCTGTACATTTTCAAACAACTTACTAATTTCTACCGACCTGATGTTGCCAGTTAGAAGAATCAAATACCTTTCCTGACGCTTCCAACCATTGAACAGCGGGTATTTCAAGATTGTATTTGTGATCACTGATATTTGGCTGACAAGAAACAAGTATAATATGTTCCTTCTCCAAAACCAATCATAGTGTAGTACATTTGGCATACATGTATGTAAGAAGTACGAAACATTTCTGCTTGTCTTCCATAATCCCTGAGGATGGCATCAGCCAGACTTGTCGATACATCATCGTAAAAGGCCAAAGTGTTCCATCAGCCAATAAATAATCCTCCAGAATATGGTTCGTACATCCCAAGGTTGTCGTCGAATGCGCTAATGGAAAAGCCAGACATTGTGTCACCAATATCATACTCCAAAGAATATTCAACTGTAATGAAAAAAATACAAAATCATTAATTAATAAATAAGGGCATAGCTATCAATCGAACGCATAGCTATCAATCGAACATTTATGCAAGCATTTTCTGAAAACTTGTTTTCTTTAGCTTCGTTTGGAACCTGGAGAACTGAAATCCCATCCTTTAATGCACTAAGTGGCGAAAACTGTACGCTAAGAACACTAAATCTGACATGCTTAACTCACTCGCGTGATCATATAAAACGGAAAGTAATTTTTCTTTCACACGAAAAATAAATACATGAATAGGCTGGCTGCCCAGGTGAGTGACCCCAGATAAGACATAAAATGAAGTTATTAGACAACCCTTGCAGAACTGTAGAATCAGAGGCCTTCACAATTCAGCTTAGACGAATCGGTAATAATGTCGCGATAACTCTGCTTAATTCATTCACTAGAACATACCATTTCCAGAATAAATCTCCATAAGAAAACTTTTTAATCGAATAAGAAAAAAAAACTATTATTGCGTTGCGATAAAATAACTCATAACACACAACGTCCTTGCAATATGACCATGAGTATACAGTTATGCAATGCCATGGTATTTTACAACTAATTTGAACTTGAAGTGTTGCATTTGTTAATGTTTGTCTCTGGATTACTTTTACAAAACGTCATGAAACGATGTAAGTTCCAACATAATGCAGTCATCTATTTCTTTCTATTTGCCTATTTGAAATGAATTTTATATCTCTCTAGGTTCATTACGACGAATTCGCCGATGTAAGGTATACAATAGGACCGTCTTCATATATTTCGGCCTCATGAGCCCCCTTTACAACAAACTCTTGTCGTAGTAGGTAATATATGATATGGTTTATATTTGCATGCCACTTTCTGAACCTCACCTTTACAAAAGAGAATAATTATAAAATATATGCACTCATAAACATTTTTGTATTATCATATTACCATTACTTAATTCCTGTTCAGCGCGTTCATCACAAGAAATAATAATGATCTATTGTTTGGACGGTAAAGAGATGAGGAATGTGGATAATACAATGGTTGTGAGCGTACGTATTATGAAAGAATTCCCACACATTGTTGTTTTGTATTTAGGAATTGTGAATTTAGTTTTGTGACGAAGATTAACTTTTTTAGGGAACATTCGGCACAAAGAAGACCATACATGGTTGACTACTCCACATAGACTGACAGAATCACTGTTTCTATGAACAACTGTATGGAAAGATGATACTTGCACGGGCCACAAAAGTGCTTTAACTGGAATAAACCTATCAATGAAAGGCACTGGTCTACATATCAAAAATATAATTTCTACTGTAGAAGCAAGAGTTAACTAAGCTCACCGTACAAAGTTAAAGAATATACGTCCCACATCCAGAAGAAACCATTGATGTACCTGAAATAAACCACTCGGGGAAATTTCCTACCGGTTGTAAAAAGGTAAAAAAAAAAGGTAAAGTGTTCCCCTGTGCTTAGCACCACGCCATGAAGGCGTATAGGGGGTGTGGGGGTAACGCCCCACACTTTCTTGATCCGGTCGTAAGTGGGGGTGATGTGATCAGCACCACGCCCCTGACCGCCTTTACCCCCCAGGTTTCCCCAGGTACCCATGTTATTCGACGCTGGGTGTGCGCCGGGGCCGCTTCCACAGTTAGAAAAGTTCCCGGATTTGAACCGGCCGGGGATCGAACCCGGGACCTTCAGCATGGTAGTCTAACAACTATAAATTCTGCAGCATTATCACACTTCACAGACTGCTAACTTCAACATATTCAGCATTAACGGTCCGACGTCCCTGTAGCGGCACTGTTGCAATATGGCCCGTCCGACTGAAGAAAGTGGCAACCATTTGTTTGCCAATACTTCGTCCCTTCCTGACTTTTGTTGGTGGGTCTTCATCCGGGAAGATCCACTGCTTCGACTGTCGTTTGCTCTCGGGTTCATAACAGTACACCCAGCATGAACCTTCGACAATTATTGCAAGGCAAAGATATACGTGGGTGACACTAAAAGTTTTTAGATGCGGCAACAATGATTACAGCAATACATTGTCTCTAGGATATGTTGAAGTTAGCAGTCTGTGAAGTGTGATAATGCTGCAGAATTTATAGTTGTTAATTGTTGTGTGCAAGAAATTAGTCAATTATTGTCGTGTGTGTACAGTAAAATGGATTTAAAACGGGAGCACTTCAGAGCAATGATTTTTTACGATTTTCGAGCAGGTTTAACGCAGCAGCAATGTTATGAAAGGCTCCGAAATGAATCCTCAGGAGGAAGACCCATGCCGTGCGACTGTGTTTAATTGGTTTTTAGAATTTCGACGTGGACGTCAGAAACTCAGTGATGAATTGCGTTATGGTCGTCCTGTGACAGCAACTTCTCACGAAAAGGTCGACAGAGTGCGTCGCATGATAGAGGAGGATAACCGGGTGACATATGCAGTTATTAGTGCAACACTGGGTATTGGTATGAGTCAGGTTCAACCGATCCTGCATGACCGCCTTGGTGTCAGGAAGCTCTGTGCCCGATGGATCCCACACCATCTTACTCAGCAGCAAAAACAGGCACGGGTCACATGGTGTATGAAAATGCTGAACAAATTTAACCAAGGACAATCAAATGCAGTGTATGACATCGTAACAGGTGACGAAACTTGGGTGTACTGTTATGAACCCGAGAGCAAACGACAGTCGACGCAGTGGATCTTCCCGGATGAAGACCCACCAACAAAAGTCAGGAAGGGACGAAGTATTGGCAAACAAATGGTTGCCACTTTCTTCAGTCGGACGGGCCATATTGCAACAGTGCCGCTACAGGGACGTCGGACCGTTAATGCTGAATAGTACACTACGGTTTATTTACCGGAGATCGTACGGAAAGTTCGTGAAAAACGCCCACGAAGTCGCATTATTGTGCATCAAGACAATGCGCGCAGCCATACAGCAGTACGAACAATTGAATTCTTCAAAGCCTCCATCATCGAAGAAATGACTCATCCTCCTTACAGTCCCGACCTCGCCCCTTGTGATTTCTTCCTGTTCCCTAAAATCAAGGATACATTACGAGGTTCTTTATTTCCTACTCCCGAGGAGGCAGTCACCGCCTTCGTTCAGTGCATTCAAGAGGTGCCTGCAGATGTGTGGTCCCAGTGCTTTCACACTTGGTTTGAGCGGATGAACAAGTGTATCAACTGTCATGGAGAATACTTTGAAAAATTATAGCATTCATACTTTTGTTCTCCAGTGTTTTACTTGCGCGTGTCTAAAAACTTTTAGTGTGACCTATCGTACAGATGAATACACATTCAAAACAATTTCAAAGATTTTATAGCAAATATCGTATGGTTGCGTTTCAATAAAGCAAATACATAATAGCATACTCTTCTGTATAAGGCTAATGAAGCTTCAAACAGACATGTGCTTGAACTCGTATACAATTATGTGAATGTCCTGAGATCATCTATTTTCCTTCTTTCTTTACATAACAAAAATAAATAGAAATATCGCTGATTCTACATTATCATGCAATGTTAATTAAACATTATACATTGTTTAGTGCTTGTACTACTTACATCTACGAGTTAGAATATTGTATATTGTAACAGTACGATTCGAGGGAGCACCTCTGCCTTCGTCTTCAAATGAACAAATTTCCTTTGCCAGTGCTGGGGATCGATAGTACGACAGACCTGTAATTTTACTACAAATCCGGTACGTTTACCAACTACTCCACGGTGTGACAGAGAAGCAACGAAAAATAAGGAAAATACCACACACACACGTGTCAGAACATGTTTTTTTCAACTACGAATGGCACATTTTAGTATATCCTACAAAACCTCTGCTACAAAATTTTTGCAATGGTAAATATACGCAGTGGACGCAGTGGATCTTCCCGGATGAAGACCCACCAACAAAAGTCAGGAAGGGACGAAGTATTGGCAAACAAATGGTTGCCACTTTCTTCAGTCGGACGGGCCATATTGCAACAGTGCCGCTACAGGGACGTCGGACCGTTAATGCTGAATAGTACACTACGGTTTATTTACCGGAGATCGTACGGAAAGTTCGTGAAAAACGCCCACGAAGTCGCATTATTGTGCATCAAGACAATGCGCGCAGCCATACAGCAGTACGAACAATTGAATTCTTCAAAGCCTCCATCATCGAAGAAATGACTCATCCTCCTTACAGTCCCGACCTCGCCCCTTGTGATTTCTTCCTGTTCCCTAAAATCAAGGATACATTACGAGGTTCTTTATTTCCTACTCCCGAGGAGGCAGTCACCGCCTTCGTTCAGTGCATTCAAGAGGTGCCTGCAGATGTGTGGTCCCAGTGCTTTCACACTTGGTTTGAGCGGATGAACAAGTGTATCAACTGTCATGGAGAATACTTTGAAAAATTATAGCATTCATACTTTTGTTCTCCAGTGTTTTACTTGCGCGTGTCTAAAAACTTTTAGTGTGACCTATCGTACAGATGAATACACATTCAAAACAATTTCAAAGATTTTATAGCAAATATCGTATGGTTGCGTTTCAATAAAGCAAATACATAATAGCATACTCTTCTGTATAAGGCTAATGAAGCTTCAAACAGACATGTGCTTGAACTCGTATACAATTATGTGAATGTCCTGAGATCATCTATTTTCCTTCTTTCTTTACATAACAAAAATAAATAGAAATATCGCTGATTCTACATTATCATGCAATGTTAATTAAACATTATACATTGTTTAGTGCTTGTACTACTTACATCTACGAGTTAGAATATTGTATATTGTAACAGTACGATTCGAGGGAGCACCTCTGCCTTCGTCTTCAAATGAACAAATTTCCTTTGCCAGTGCTGGGGATCGATAGTACGACAGACCTGTAATTTTACTACAAATCCGGTACGTTTACCAACTACTCCACGGTGTGACAGAGAAGCAACGAAAAATAAGGAAAATACCACACACACACGTGTCAGAACATGTTTTTTTCAACTACGAATGGCACATTTTAGTATATCCTACAAAACCTCTGCTACAAAATTTTTGCAATGGTAAATATACTTACCTAATACACATACCACACGCGAGAAATAATTCATTTCAACTTTATTTCAAAACTCTCCAAGTGGCAGTTGTTCTTAACCTGTGGCCCGCACATCACCAGGGAGTCCACGAAGACTCGAAGAATTCTCTCGAGCTTAACACTTGTGAAGGTTCGAGGAAAGTAGACTCTCAATTACTAAATAAACCGATTTTTAAAAAAATACAACTGCATGCTAGAGATAAGAAACGTAAAAATATTTTCTTCTAGTTTTTACGTATGTATAGAATTTCTTAATAGACCATTTTAGGCAATCATTCAGTGTATTATTATTCTTTAAATAAATATATGAGTGTAGGAATAAATTAAGTTGTGTAATTGTAAAGAGAAGGCTTGATGGGAAACTTGAAATAAATATTTGATGTGTTTTAGGACTTCAAATATTTAGATAAATCCTGGAGTCCTGGGGGTTGGCAACAACAAAATATATTTGAAGAAGATCTCCGTGGTAAATGTAAGATTGCGAACCGCTGGCATAGGATTATAGTAACAGGTTCGGGGTCAGAATTATCTGCGTTACATATCTTTAACAGCCGCGAATGACATAGAGACAGAGAAGCTACTGAAACAACAAACTGTTTTAAATTCTTCTAGTATGTACCTGCCTTTCTTGGTATTACACAACAAGAAAGAAAAACCTATACGTTAGCTGGTTGAATGAAGAAAGGGCCATAGAGTACCTTTCAAGCGAGCCAGTATTTCAAATCAAAGACCATCCCATATTTATCGATCATGTAGACAATTGTATGTTGATGCGAAATATTTCGTATTATTACCGTTCCATTTCATCCTGCTACATTCTCTTCCAGCAAATACGCCGCAATTATATGTTAAGCATTCTCGATTTCTGTTTAACAATAGATATGTGCTATCGATTGTTACGAAAATTATAATTTGCCTTACACTTTGAACGACAGGTACACAGTCATCCAGACGGTTGTACGAACTGAAAAACATCTTTGCAGTAGAAGAAAGATATGACTATCTGGATAAAGTTATAATCGACACCATTTTCATAAAAGGAAACGAATATGCGCCTTGAAGGGAATGTTTGCAAGAAGAGAATAATATTTTAGCAGTCCAAAGTGCTCTTTTCAGGTTCAACTCCACAATTAGATTCATATCATTACATCGAACGAAGTTTTGTACATGAATATTTAAATGACTCTTTCTTTTCAAAATTAATTTTATACTGAACAAAACTATAAACACACAATAAAACCTATGTTTTGACCAGGACTCAAACCTACATTCTTCTAGCACTAATCACACTCGGCAACCGGATAAACTGCTGTAACGTCAGTGTTTTACAGAAATACATATATATATATCACATAGTAATTATATATATGTATTTGTTTATATAAGAATATCGATCGCAACATTTTTAACGAAGTTGTAATTCTCCCTATCATATACTACAATGAAACGCGAATGAATCGAAATTCATTTTAAAAAAAACGTTTCACTATTTACGAGATATACGTATATCGTATTTTAAATTCACGCTAAACGAGAATACCCGTAATTTCAGTTATACCCTCAACAAGGTCGAATCCCTGATTACTTGATTAATGTGAATTAGAATAGCCAGTACAACTTTATTAACAGTAGCTTTATGAAGATTATATATATATATATATATATATATATATATATATATATATATATATATATATATATATATATATATATATATATTTGTTGTAAGCCCGTTTTACCTGGGCTCTGAGGTACAGGGAAAGTTTCATTTAAACATTTAGGTAGAGCTTAATAATGTCTGATGGCTGAACCTGCTCCGTAGGAGGGTAGAGATATGGAAAGTTGGTGTAAAAGGTTATTCACGCTTGTTCATACCTGGTAGATGTGTGTGTTGTCTTGTCCTAATGCTTCTCGCAGACCGAATCGTGACAGTTCCAAGGTTCTATCCAGCGATCCTCAGTTCACCAAGCCAAGCGATCCCTTGCGCCTTGTAGCATGCTAGGCAGCGGTAACTCCGTGTTCAATCGTCGTAGTTAGCAGTGTAACGTGTTGTAAAGTAATCGGACTAGCTATCCATGTAGCGTCGATGAGTGTCAGAATCAAAAGAGAGCTAGCTCCGGGTAGGAGCTTGCTTTTATCATTGTAGGCGTCGAAAGGTTGTTAAACCTTTCAAACGCGGTAGATCCTGTTTAGATCCACGCGTTTGCCTTTCCAGTTCCTGGTTTTTACGGAAGTTACAAGTTAGCGCATTCTTGGGATCACTCGCTGGTCGGACAAGTTCAGGAAATAAACAAGTGTGAATATTAACATGACGAGGTTTTCTCGGTCTAATGGTCTCCATATCTCTACATTCCCCTTGTTGAAATAATCGAACCACTCTGATGGTCGACTACCTCGTCCGGAGTAGGTTATATTTAAAAATTATGATTTATTAACATATCAAAACTCGGAGAAACCAATACAGTAAATCACTAGAAGAATCGCTTCACCATAAAAAAAAAATTGAAATCACCAGAAGAGTCATATCATATCGTGGCACCAAACACCGTTGAGAAAAAAAAATATAAAAACACGTAGAGAAAAAAAAATGAAAACTGTAGGTTATAGCCTCTTATAAACTCAAAAAGTACGAGCACAATTAACTAAGTCTTGAGGCATGGATAAAAATTATTACATAAGTGTGACACTGAACTAGTTTTGATTGAGTGATGACAGCACAATAAAAAAAAAACACATGTCAGCACAGTGTGAGGAAACGCCGGGAACCACACGCGGTGGTATTTACTGTTTGCTGAGTTCAAAGTACACTCGGCGGAACATACACAATGCTGGGCGGAGCCTTGAGGTATGTTACCTATGGCAACTCTGTAAACTGCATGCCGCCATAGGCTGGACGTGCTGTGCAGCTGACGATAATAAAAAAAAACACAAAAGAAAGAGACGTATCTCTAATCCAATATGGGTAGCATTCATGGGCACAAACTTTGGCACTGTAAAGGACATGCGTGTGTACTACTAGCGTGTGCCTTACGGTACTTGAAGTAGCTGAGCACCGGAACACTTGTAGCCGATGTAAGATAACAATAAGTATCATGTGTCGTCAGTAAACAAGAGCAGGATGCACGGAGTGGGCGGGGCCTGTCGATGAAGATCGCCGTGACGTCAGCGAAGGTGAGTCTGGAAGTCAAATTTGCGATGGCGCTTTGGGTCAAGAGACGTCCTGGGTAAAGCGCTCCACATCTGGGTCGCGGCGTGGGAGATGGAAAAATCAGCCATGGGTCCAGGCGGGAACGGGTCCTTGTTGGTGCTGGAACTCCACAAGATCGTTGTTGGTCTCTGCGATGAGCCTAGATCTGTCGCTCGATGGTACAAGCCGGTGGTCGTCATGGGTCCAGTAACATCCGTGGCGATGAGATAATGAAACAAGCGCAAAAGGAAAAATTAGGAAAAAGCAAAAGGTAGTGGAGCAGATTTACAATAAGTGATGACGGGTTATAAAATCGATTGAAAAAGGACTTTCAGTTAAAACTGGTGAATTATTTTGGGGGGGAGGGGAGGTAATATCTAATTTGAATGACGGCGAAGGGGCGTTATTACTTATATGATGTAGTGGTTTTAAGGGGGCCTGTTTATGATTAACAGGTTTACCTGAAGAAAAGTTCGCCGGGGCAACGGGGGGGAGAGTAGGTGGAATAATTCCATGTTGTAAGGAAAGTTCGCCGGGGCGCAACGGGGGTGGGGGAATTTGAATAGTCGGCTTAGCCGGGAATGAAATGAGAAAAGAAAGGGAGAATTCAGCGATAATAGAACGAACTAAGTGAATACGAGACATTTCCTTCTGTAATATGTGTAAATGTCGTTTATAAAAGCAATGGCAAGAATTTTACGTGTCTTGTGGACAAAGGTTTAAGCGCCTTTGATTCGCTGCTAATAAAAAAAAATTGAAAAAGAAGTGAAAAAGAGTAAGTAATAGATTTGTGTAATAGTTCATTGAAAAATAGAGTAGGTCGTAATTTCATGGGATATGAGCTATACCATGTTGTATGCTATCAATATTTGAACTATAAAATTAAAGAAGAGAGTGGGAACATTTGCCTATATGTATTATATGCTTTATTAACATATTTAGTGCATTGCAGCTTTCAAAGAAGCAGTTCGCGGTACACCTGAGCGTAAATAAAAAAAATTGCTATGGCCAATAAGCCAATTGTTCAAGCAAGTTCTACGCAGTTCATTTGTTCTTTAAATCATTGATCTTGTTCTATCTTAGTTCATTCGTTCTTTCTTTATTTCTTTGTACTTTTTTCTTCATTTGAGCGTATATGTACCAGCAAATGGGGGAAAAAAATATTTGCTAGTTAGAATCATAAACACACTAAGTACTTATTAGTCAAATCAGCTAAGTGATATGTTCTGACTATTACTATGCGTTTAAACGCAATTATAAAATAACATTAAAATATCTGTAAGAAAATTAATTATTAGGCAACAGATGAATTATAAATGTTCCGACGATTGAGATAGCATTCTGTAATCCTGATCTTGTTAAAATAAAAATGACCATGTTGTATTAAAAATAAAATGAGTTCGTTCTAACGCAGAAATGCAGTGCGTGCACGAGAAGTGGAAGGAGGGGAGGGTGGATGAGCGTGAGAAAATGCTGGATCATGCATGTGCAATGTACGCAACGAGAAGCGAGGAGGCTAAAGCGAGTGACAACGGAATGGCGTGTTCATGAATGTTAGTGGGGTTATCATGGCACTAGTCGTAGCGGGCTTTAAGTCTAGAAATAGTAATAGTGTCAGTCTTTTGCTTACTCCTGCCGTCGATGTAAGTTACCTCGTAGGAATTCTCATTAACTTATAAGAGGACGCAAAAGCTTTTGACACGCCTGGAGCTGGAGTGGCATCTAGAATCCATACATGTTGTCCTGGTGAGTACTGCATTTTCCTAGAAGTGCGGTCTACGTACTTTTTCTGCTGTTCGTAACGCTTGTTCAAGTTGTCGTGAGCGGTCTTTCGTATGGATGTCAGTAGTTCAAGTCTCTGTGCGTTCGTCTGGGAAACATTGTCGGGGTTCGAAGGAAGGACAGCGTCAGCTAAGATCCTTGGGTTGTAGCCAAATAAAGTAAAATACGGGCTCTGGAGGGATCCAGAATGGATTGTAACGTTGTGGCTGAACGCTGCGCTAGCTAAATAGTCACACCACGAAGCTTTCTTTTCTAACACAAAGACTCTCATAACTTTCTTTAAGTAACTAAATTAACTTTCAACTAATCCATTCGTGAAATGGGCACAAGTATCTACATATTTTAGTTGTACGCCCGTAATATTGGCTAACTCTCGTAAGAGTAAACTTGAATTGGGTGTTGAACGATCTAAATAGATCGTTTCCGGGATGCCATGGACTAAAAAGACTTTCTCAACTAAAGCTGTTGCTATGTTTTGTGCATCGTGATTAGCCAAAGGAGCTGTAATTACATACCTTGTACAACTATCAACTACTGATAGGAAATATTTGTATTTGTGCGTTTTTGAAGAGACTAAAGGACCACATACGTCAATATGGATTCGTTGGAAAGGAATTTGGGCTGGTTGAAATGTTTGCAGCGTATGCGGTTTAGAACCTTGTGGTTTCTTTGAAATCTGACAAGGGATGCAATGTCTAACCTTATCGTACACAAATTTCTTCATATTGGGGAGAAAGTAGCGCATAAGCATTAAATTATATGTCTTTTGTGCACCTTGATGACTTCCATTCATTTTGTGTGCATGAATAAGGTCGAAAACTTGATTTCTTAATGCATGAGGAATACAAAGTCTATCCCTATTACCAGTTTTGATTTTATTAGTCCTGTATAAGACTCCATTTTTGAGTACATAAGAATACGAAAGCTTTTCTAGTTTAGGGTCACTAGCTTTATCTTTGTTTTCTAATACATCAATAATGTCTCTGAAATAGGGGTCTTTACGTTGTTCTGAACTAATATCAAAATCTGCTGCTTGTGCATGAAATACTTGATGAAAAAATAAGTCATCATCATCATCATCATCTTTCTTGTCATGATTAGTCTTGTCAAGCGGTAAACTTGCACGGGAGAGTGCATCCGCAAGTTCATTTTTACTAGCGCTGACATGCCTTATTTCGAAATCAAAATTCTGAAAATAAAGGGCTCTTCTTCCTAAAATAGAACTATGGTGTTTAGTTGAACGAAGATAGGATAAGGCTTTGTTGTCTGTGAGAACCACAAAATGTTGATTCATAAGAAAAAATTTGAAAGTTTTCAATACATAATATGCACCTGCAATTTCAAGTGAAAATGTGTCAGCTCTTTTCTCTGTGTCTGTTAAGGCTCGTGAACAATAGGCACATGGATGTAAATTTCCTTCGTCATCAGGCTGTAACAGCGATCCTCCAATCCCAAATCCGCTCGCGTCAATGTATACATATGAGGGGCGTTTAGGGTCATAAGGGCGGAGGATAGGGGCGGACGTGATCATTTCTTTCAGTGTTTCGAAGCTTTTCTGGTGTTCATCAGTCCATTGAAACTTAACATTCTTTTTAAGAAGCTTAAATAAACATTCTGTTGGTCCTGCAAAACCTTGCACAAATCGTCGAATGAAATTGACAAGTCCTAGAAAACTACGAAGCTTGCGTTTGGTGGTAGGGGTGGGATATTCCAAAATAGCTTTAAGAATGTGTTCTGAAATCTTAACTCCCTTTTGAGATACCAAATTACCAAGGACTTTAACTTCGGTAAAAGCTAGCCTACACTTAGAGGGTGATAATTTAAGGGATGCTGTTCGTAACTTTTGAAACACTCTGTCCAGTATGTTAAGCATGTGTGGGAGATTTGAACTGTAAATAATAATATCATCAGTGTAAACAGAAAGTTCTGAACTGTCTATTCCGCTAAGGGCAAGTTCACTTACGCGATTCATTACACCGGGGGATGTTTTCAATCCCTGGCATAACCTAGCATATCTAAAACTACCAAGATTGTTAATAGAAAAGGCGGTAATGTCCTTAGAACGCTCTGTTAATGATACCTGAAAGAATGCACTGGACATATCTAAAATTGAGTAATATTTCTTTCCAGCCATCTCTGTCATGATGGTTTTTATGTCTGGGGATTGTAAGGAAATCGGAGCTATTATCCTGTTAAGGTCGCGGAGGTCAGAGATAAAACGGTAAGTCCCATTGGGTTTCTTAACTAATAGGACTGGGTGTCGATAGGGACTCCCTTCACAGCGCTCTATAACACCTTGGTCTAGTAATTTCTGAACTTCCTGTTTCATGGGTTCTCGGTAATGAAAAGGAATAGGGTAGGTTTTGGCATACACTGGGGTGTCATCTGTCAGTTTGATATCGTATTCCAAAACATTGGTTTTAGTTAATTTATCCCCTGGCCAGAGAAAAATATCTGCATACGTGTATGCGAGCTTTAGGATTTTTTCTCTTTCTTCTCGGGGAATATCAGGGTTAACTGTGAGGAGGGAGGGGTCAAATTTCTTTTGACTTTCACTAAGTTGTTGCTTTACTGTAGTATTTTCATTACAAGAGTATGAAAATGCAACATCTTCACTTTTATGTTCCCAAACGGAAGTAACGTCAGTTAAAATTTCACATGTCGATATTTCGCCTAATATCGTGTCACTTTCCAAAGTGATTGTGGTTTCCGTAGGGTTGTGTATGTGAATGACAGGTGACTGCGGGTTTACTGCAGCATTGGGAAGGACTACTGGATGTTGGCTCATAAAGGAAGCAGATGGTGTAAAAAGTACAGGCTTATGGGTATTAGGTGTTGTAGTGGTAATGTTCAAATTGATATAAGTCTTGGATCGTGGACTTAACTGAACTGTGTTTGAAAGGGTAGCTTTTCCCTCATACACATTTACATTCTCAATTTGAGTAAATATGTCATGCGACAGCTGGTGAGTCTTGTACTTTGATCTTAAAATACTATAATTTGGAGTACGTCCTAAATGATAAAGTGTTATTGTGTTGTCTTTCAACGACATTTCGCACCTCTGCGTTCGTAAAAAGTCATTTCCTAAAAGGGGAGGGACGTTAGTTGAATCTACTATTCTAAATGGGTGCGAATATTTACGCTTTCCAATTATGATAGGAAGAACGACAATTTCAGACACACTCAGTTTCGATCCGGACACACCTTGGATTGTGGATTGTACTTTGTATGTTTTTCTTTCAGTAGGGAGAAGATGGGAAGGATAAATTGAGATTTGGGAACCCACGTCAATAAGTAAATCTACCTGTTTTCCTTGTATGCTACTATTAATAAAGTATAGGCCATTTCTCTCAATTATAGGAAATTTATCTAATCTGGTATTATCTTCGATTTCGTTCCTGCAAGTCGAAGACGATTTTAGTTTAAACCACTGCCTCGTTGTGGCTTGTAAAAGCAGTTGTCGCTTTCGTGATTATAACGACCACAGAACTTACAGGCTGAGGTATTTGCATCGTCGCGATTAGCCTGATCTCGACGTTGAAACCTCTTGTTACTATGACCTCTAAATTGCCCTCGAGAGTTCGATCTAAAGTTACCTCTGTGATTAGCTCTAGAATTATTATTATTTCTGTAGGAAGAGGACTTATTATTCCCCTTGTTGAAACCTCTGTTATGTGCGTTTTGATTAGCCGTTTTCGCAAATTCCAGCACATTTGAGCAAAGATTGAAGAGAGAACTTGCGTTCATCTCTTCGGTTGAGTGCAGAGCTAACGTCGAGATTTGTGACGAAAGTTTGTCTATTTCGTCACCAGAGGTAGCACTTGGAGCGTGTTCTACTCTGGGTACGACTGGTGTCGCCGCGCAGCGGGCACTATCAGAACTCGGTATATGATACATTCCTTGATACACTGTGTGGGAACTATTTACGAGAGCCGGATTGGACTGTAGACTTTGGACTTGATGTGTCAATGGTGGGAGAGAAGGAGATGGACACTGGTTGTATGACACAAACTGCTGAGCTGGGTTGTGAGAATGACTGGGGAGGGGGGAATAGACCTGTGCATGCGAACAGCTGTGAAGTGGTGACGGGGTGAATGTCTGGGGTAAGCTTGCCTGAGCGATTGCCTGATCTATTTCCAATTTCTCCTCCAACATACGGGAATTAATTAATGACTGCTGGAATTCGAAATTCTGTAGGTGGGCAATTAATTCTTCTGTTCTGGCAAAATGCTTGTTGGTTAAACAGCCAATGTATTTGGCTCGCAGTCCCGTGATGATATAAGAGAGAGTTTGTTCTTCAGTGGCGTTCGGGAAGTATTGCTGGACTAATGCCTTTTTAGCAATAACGTAGGTGTGAATGGGTTCGGTTACCACTTGTTTTCTTTGAAGTATTATCTGTACAGGATCTGCTGACAAGTATGATCCCTTGAATAGCGTACTTAGCTCGTCTTTGATATGGGTGTATGTCAAGTCTACAAAATTGGGTCGTTTCTCTATGTCATGAAAATAAGTTAAAGCGGTGTCCGTCAAAAATAAAGGTAACATCTCTTTACGCTTAGCTTCCGACCATCCTGCGGCGTGTGCTACATTTTGAAACTTAAGGAAAAATGAGTCAATGTGCTTAGGGTCATTTCCGCTAAATGGTGCCGGGTATAATGCAGTTGGAATTGGGGTAGCCATGTTAGTCGTGGGAATTTTTACAGCTACGTTACCAGAATTATTAACAGTGTTAGAGGAAGTTGAAACGGGAGCCGGGGTACTCGCTAAGGGCTGGGGTTGGTTTTTGTTGGGTGTTTGTAGTCCAAGGACAAATTGAGGGTAATTTCTATTAGCAGACCTTAACCGTGTTAGTGGAGGGGAGGGAATTGGGGATAAAGGTCGTGAATTTATTGGATTTGCCGTGATTGCAGTTGCTAACTCTATGATTTGGTCGAGGGAGGAATCTAGGTGTTCGTGCAACGCTATCTGTGACGTATTCATAAACGAAGGTTCGTCGTGCTGACCAAAGAACAAATGAAAGTATGGGTATACAGTTATTTATGTCATTAATATATCGCTGGTCAAATAAGCATAAGCAAGTGTTCTCATTCCTGTGTGAATGATGCTTGAATACATGTTATGCAGAAGAACTAGATTTTTGTTGAAAAAAAGGGGGGGCTCGGCATAAAAGAAAAAGAGGGGTTGTTTTCCATAGGGTAATACACAAAATTGTCACTGGGTCTGACGCATCTTAAGCGTTTTGTGGGAGTATGAGTTGGAATTACTAAAAATTTACTTTAAAAATGCTCCCAAAGTGGGAGGGAGGGGGGGAGGAAATAATTTAATGTAAAGCAATTCGTACAGGAGGGTACTTAATTGCAAATAGGGCCTGAAGCAACTCCACCATGTTGTAAGCCCGTTTTACCTGGGCTCTGAGGTACAGGGAAAGTTTCATTTAAACATTTAGGTAGAGCTTAATAATGTCTGATGGCTGAACCTGCTCCGTAGGAGGGTAGAGATATGGAAAGTTGGTGTAAAAGGTTATTCACGCTTGTTCATACCTGGTAGATGTGTGTGTTGTCTTGTCCTAATGCTTCTCGCAGACCGAATCGTGACAGTTCCAAGGTTCTATCCAGCGATCCTCAGTTCACCAAGCCAAGCGATCCCTTGCGCCTTGTAGCATGCTAGGCAGCGGTAACTCCGTGTTCCATCGTCGTAGTTAGCAGTGTAACGTGTTGTAAAGTAATCGGACTAGCTATCCATGTAGCGTCGATGAGTGTCAGAATCAAAAGAGAGCTAGCTCCGGGTAGGAGCTTGCTTTTATCATTGTAGGCGTCGAAAGGTTGTCAAACCTTTCAAACGCGGTAGATCCTGTTTAGATCCACGCGTTTGCCTTTCCAGTTCCTGGTTTTTACGGAAGTTACAAGTTAGCGCATTCTTGGGATCACTCGCTGGTCGGACAAGTTCAGGAAATAAACAAGTGTGAATATTAACATGACGAGGTTTTCTCGGTCTAATGGTCTCCATATCTCTACAATATATATCTGTGTGTGTGTGTGTGTGGTGTGTTAAATACATATATAATACTACATTACTACACATATATTGTAACACAAACAGTATAAAATCAACGTCACATTATTTTAATAATTGTTTCATTATACACTTTTACAAATTTTTGTTCGTAACTGAATTTTAGGCATGTTGCTATATTCGTGGGTGGGGGTCATAGTGTATAATACACTATATCATACATATGAAATCAAATCAGGGACAGGTTACTCGACATAGACAGGCAAGAAATAATAGCAGACTGCCAAACAAAGACCTCAATCAGGGAACAGCTAAGAGTAAGAGAATGGGGGAAAGCGAAATATATCCAGTTCGTGGGAAAAAATGAAAGAGGCGCGCTGGCATGGTTCAGATTAGGGGGATGGAAACAACTAAGAAAGAGAAACGAAGCAGGGGAAACGATATGTCCTTTGTGCGATGGGGAGGAGACGGACGAGCATATCCTACTGCACTGCCCTTCTACACGTGACCTAAGGGACAAATGGATGAAAAACTTAACAACAGGCAGGGAGATGATAGAAGTGGTAGACGACAGAATAAAGATAAAGGAAGCGGCGCAGCAAGTGGGGAAATACCTGGGAGAGGTAAGAGAACGGCGGGGGAAAGCTATTAGAGAAGGTAGCGAAATGAGTGATCATGCTCCAGACGAGCCATCTTTATAGTGTAAGTGTGTGTAAAGCAACACGTATGCGTGTTTTGGTGAGAGTGCAGGAAAAGAGAAGTCAGGAGAAAGACTGAAATAAGAACTGTCGAGGGAGGGAAGAATGTGTATATATGGAACAAAGTAAGAGACAGCCTAAACGAAGACTAAATGTAACAAAATGTTGTAGAAAAATCAAAAATATGTAGTGCGTACAGCCTATGGCTCGCACAAAAAGAAAATAAATCTATCTATCATATGAATGATACATTTTCCCTGGATCATTGACGAAGGGAACGCCTCAGTGCCGAATCTACATGCCGCAAAAACCCCGCAAATGCGTGGGGCCGGATACAAGTAAGTCTTTAGGTTGCCCTCCGCCATTGACTTAGTAGAGTGTTCGCGATGTAAAAGATTAACGTAGTTACTCAGGGATACAGAAACGATTACAGTTTCCTGTGCATATAGCACCGTGCCATGAGGGCACATTTAGGGTGCGGGGGTAGGAAAGAGAAAAAGTCAGGGAAAAGTTATGACTGCATGACTGAAACAAATGTATCATTTTCCAGATGTGAGAAAACAGTGTCAAACAGTGTATATACAGTATATATATATATATATATATGTGTGTATATATATATATATATATATATATATATATATATATATATATATATATATATATATATATATATATATATATATATATACACACACACACATCATCACAAGCGCCGAAACCGGGGGGGGGGAGGCTAGAGGGGCCCAATGTATAACTTTCAACATATTACTTAACTTTTGCACACAGAAATTTCGCACACAACATGTGGGAAATTACGCAGGATTCTGCTCTGAAATGGGCAGAATCAATAATGTGGGACTATCACTCAGTTTGAGTGTCCTTTTGCTTGTACGTTTACTATTTCAGTACTTCCTTTTTCAAACCGACAATGAATTAAGGAAAACGCATGATACATGATATATTTTAAGTCGTTATGGCGTCTGATTACCATGCGACAGACCCGGATTTGATCCCCGGCGGATCTGCTTTGGTGAATTATCTGTTTACAAAATTTTTCCACAGCTGTAAATTTCCGAAACCCCCATGCATTGAGCCACCTCAAAATCCAATAATCCATTAACGCTGATTAACCGTGTCGAGGAAAAGTCATAAGTGAGGAACTAAACAGAGAGAGTAAGGAGAGACTCCGAACCATTCATCCTTTTACTACCGCAAGGGACATGCTTTTTAATGCTGCAATTTCAAATGATTTAAATTTGTGGCGGGTAGCTAGTAATTTATGTTAACGGATTATTGGTTTCCTCCACAAGGACACTCATCTTTGCGGTCGATACGCAGGAAATAGCAGTGTGTCATGACGCAGCTTTCCCGAATGACCGAAATGAAAATGTAAATGCTCTAATTAAAATGCTTTAATGAAGGGTCGTTCCGTGACTATAACTTGAGCGCGACGGTATTCGGGAGTCGCTAAATTGCTAAGGAACTTCGATTTGGAAGGTCCTGGATGTGATCAAGCAATACAGAGGAGAGGAAAGAAATACGTTCGAAAACATTACAGGTTGGGAACCTTACGCACAGTTTTCATATGTCCTTCCAGTAATATAAGTTATAAAGACAACGTAAAATTATTTTCAAGTCCACGTTTACGTCTCTAATTGCAGCCTAAGTAGGGGAATGCTTGATGAGGACAATAGGGCATTTTGATACACCGTAATTACCGTGTGTGCTCTGAAATTAGCTTTACTCTAATGCATTGTTAGGCTGCGACCAAATAAACTTTGTTTGAAGTGAAATATCGTTATTCCACTAAAGCCTGTTCGGCGAAAGAACAAACCTCAAAATTCTACTTTTGTCTTTTCCGTCGAAAGCCAGGGAGGGTCACATGAACCGCTGAACCAATCGGCTTGGTCCAGTTGCCGTGGCGAGGGGAAATTCTCCTTGTATTCTGCGTTGCCACATTTTTCGTTTCGAAACAGGTGGCACCCTCAAGGCCAAGCACGGCGAAGCCTAATGGTTGCCGTCGCGTAACGAGTGGATCTCCGATTCCCTACCTGTCTCTGAAATGCGAGCGAAAGGTGCATGTGGACAGCAAAAGGTGTCGTGAACGACTGGACAAAAATATAGTGTGTAGCAACACCGTCCTCCCCCTTGAAACTCCCACAACGGGAGGCGTAAAGTCTAGGTTTCCTGAAGTTTTTTTCTTTGGCCAGTCGGGCTTTAGTACCAGTCATCTGAAAACAACAGAAATAATAAATTTGCTATACTTTATTTTCATTGAACCACACGGCTCCCAACCATAGACCTTATCAGTGGGGAAATGTTTTGTAGTTTATGCTCTTAATTTACCAAAAAATAATGCTCTAATCAAATAACCTTTAAACAGAGACTTTCTTTTCTTGATTTCTTATTGCTCGGTCACGAAAATACAAACTCTCTATCTTCCAAACTAGCCAAACCGTAAGGACATACAATATCTTTGTGTTCACGACAGGTCCAGCAACTCAAAAGCACAAT
This sequence comes from Lepisma saccharinum, assembly GCF_977018435.1. Lineage (NCBI taxonomy): Eukaryota > Metazoa > Arthropoda > Insecta > Zygentoma > Lepismatidae > Lepisma > Lepisma saccharinum. The sequence continues at coordinate 43,211,518 of NC_139239.1, read as the reverse complement.
GATCGGCAGTTTCAGGTTTCTCCGACGTCTTATCACGGAAATAACGATTACAGAAAGGAGTTCGATAATCGATGACAGGAAATGGAGTCTTAATCGAATTTCAAATAGGCGTCTGACGGGGGGTGGAATAGGGAGCATTGTTGCCAGTGTTGAATGGTGGGGAGAGGTTTTGAAAGGAGGTGGGGAGTGGAGCTTATCGACTCCCCTGTCTCAAAAGAAACTCGGCAAGTAGTAACATGACAAAAGAAAAAGCCAAATCCGAAGCCTGCAAGGCGGTATCCGCTATGAAGTCGAGATTAAAACATCCTATCGATCTCCTTCGTTCATAAGTTCTCTCCTCCCAGGCATTTGGCAGAGCCTAGAACTCGGCACAGTATAGTGATTCAACATTTTTACAAGGGTATACCGCACGGTACTGCTACAAGTTACCGTAAAATCTACAATATTGAACCGTTACATTTAACGGTGTGTCCATTAAATAGTGGCGCACAGGCATTGAGACACAAGTTACAAGAAAAAACTTTTCGAATTCAAATCTCAGTATTTTTTCTTTGCATATTAGATAAAGATTATGAATTGTAGTTGCGTGCATAAACTGAATAATTAAAATTACATTGATTACAGTTATGGTCATTTTTTTAACGGTGGATCAAAGCGAGAATCAACGGTCTGAGACGGTTATTCTCCAGTCAACTTTTTAACGTGTTCGGCTTAAAATTCCTTAGTACACTGGGTCATTCCACGTCAATTCATCCAGGCCATGTCACCCACCATCCCCGATTTTGATGAAATTCGGTATGCTTATAGAACTTTTGATGCTGATTACAAAAATAACAACTTTTTTAAAATTGGTCAAGGGGTTCAGAAGTTACGAGCTTTTTAAGAACTCCCTGTACGCCACATGCAGCTCCACTTTGAATGGTACGCATTAGGCTATAAACGATCGTATCTTCCCTCGGGTTTGTCGTAGAAACTTCAAGTTTGTTTTCTTTTGTTCAGAATAGTATAAGCTTTCATGTAAATAACGTTTCAGATGAATGCATCAATAAACATGTATTTTTACATATAGTTTTATGTATTTTTTTAGAAAAATAAATGACTAACTTCAAGAGCAAATTTCATGCAATGCCCCCCCTTCAATTTCCCCCCAATTTTATATGTAGGTAGCTCAGAGTGTGTACTAATGCCTAATGGAAAAATTGGGATGGGCGGTTCAGAGACAGGGTGATAAAAAAATAATTTGCATAAAATGACATTAAAAGTAAATCTTATTAAAAATGCTTATGTATTTAGCACAAAGCCTGAAGTACATTATGTTTCAAGCTACAATATTCAAAATTTATGTTCACTATGTGTGAATGTAAGCATAGGCGTAACCTGGCGGTGGCAAAGGGAAGCTCTTGCCCTCTCCCAAATTTATATATTAATTTAAAATTTGCAAGTAATAATTACAGTGGAACCCCGATTTAAGTTCCTCGATTTTACATTTTCCTTCATTTTGCATTCAATCTTGGTGGTCCCAACATAGCAAATTGTTTAGAAATTTTCCAAGATTTTACATTTTCCCACATATTAAGTTTTTTCAACTTGGTCTCCTGGATAACGTAAAATCGAGGTTCCACTGTATCTAAGTTAGTTTCAACAGTCTTCATTTTTTTAAAAAAATTATATATTATATAATTATATATATAATCATTATTAACATTCCCCAGTTTAGCCAATTTATCGTCGAGAACATTCTTTTTGTGCATTTTATCTCAATATGGAAGTTGTTTTTTGGCTACTCTTCATGGGGATATTAAGAATTAATACTACACATTTGTGCTGATTGAAGGTTTTTCAAATGGAGCTTTTTCGCCACATACCACAGAAAATATCCTTGTGACCAGATGGTTGGAAAAGTAAAAATACTTGTATAGACTTCTATAGTATAAAGCAACAAGTACGGCAATTACGAGTGCCACTATTTATATTTTGAGCCTTGGCAACACTGATTGAAGTTAGGCGCGATTTGACGTTTGCAGGGAATCGTCTGGCATTATTGACTATAACGTACTTCAAATGTTTGTGAAACGCTGGTATAACGAATTTAATCGTGGCCGCCATTCGCTCACCGACGAGATTCGCGAAGGTATTCCAAAATTAGTTGTTGTTCAAGAAAACATTGATGCTGTGCAAAACCTAGTACTGCAAGATCGTCATGTGACATACTGTGAGATTGAGGCAACCATAAGCATTAGTTCCACCAGCATATATAAAATATTACATGATCATTTAGCTGTGAGAAAGGTATGTTCTCGTTGGATCCCACACAATTTGACAAAAACTCAAAAAGACGCTCGCGTCAATTGGTGCAAACAAATGCTCAATAAATACAATCGTGGTGCTTCAAAAGACATATATAAGATTGTAACAGGTGACGAATCATGGATATATGCATATGAGCCGGAACGTAAACAGTAGTCGACTGTATGGGTGTTTCAAGATGAACCCAATCCAACAAAAGTTGTTCGCGCTCGAAGCACATCGAAACAAATGGTCGCCTGTTTTTTCGGGAAAACTGGTCATGTGGCAACTGTGCCTTCAGAGGAACGTAGAACGGTCAACTCTGAATGGTACACAACAATTTGTTTGCCAGAGGTCTTCGGTCAAATACGGAAAACAAACAAACGCCGTCGGATCATTCTTCATCAAGACAATGCCAGCTGTCACACATCTCGTCTAACAACCGACTTTATGAACAGTCAAAAAATCGAATTGATGGGTCATCCGCCGTACAGTCCTGATTTGGCACCCAATGACTTCTTCTTGTTCCCGAATGTCAAGAATAAATTGCGTGGACAACGATTTTCGTCGGCGGAAGACGCCGTTGATGCGTTCAAAAACCATATTATGGAGGTGTCTCAAGAAGATTGGAAAAACTGCTTTGACAAATGGTTCGAACCAATGCAAAAGTGTATTGACCATAAAGGAGAATACTTCGAAAAACAATAAAGCAGTGACCCTCGTATGTACCAATTCCATAGAAATAGTATTCAAGACATACATTTCTTAGTAATCATCTAGGGTGAAATGACAACAACCCACAGTACAATGTGTCAGCGATTGCAAAGTACTACAACAGTACCAGGAAGTATGCACTATTTTGAATTTACAGGTTCGTAAGTTACTTTTTACAAGTAAATGAGTTACTGTCAATCATTAAAAAAGTTACTCAGTTATTGTTACTGGTACTTTGAAAGTAACTGAGTTTCTTTTACAGTTACTGTAACAGTAACATACTGTGAATGATCATTGATTTTGTGTAACTTCCATGTTTTACTTATGTTTCTAGTACATAATATGCATTCATATATTTACATTATTACTGCTAATAAATGATGGAAAACACAAGTCAGCTTTGCTTGAACGATTATAATTTAAAAATCATTTGTATGCTGACCACGGTATTTTGAATATGGTGTCATTGATTCCACTTGCACCTATTTCTTTCTCCTCCATTCTAAGTTCAACAAGATCCAAGGATCCACTCCCTCGACAATGACTTTTTCCTAGCTGGACAACAACATTCCAAACGAACGCAGCAGTTTACCAAAAACAATGGAGTTTTCACATGCAATTAGAAATGAATTACAGTAAAGCGTGAATGTTCTAAATTTAGCATGCAACAAAGCATAGCTTCCTTGCCAGCCAAGAAAATCCTTTCACGTAGCATCCGGAGAAGGCACATATTTTATTTTTATAGTCTGGAACAGAATTGTCCAATTTAGCTATTTCCCTACTGCAAAAAGTAATTCTGTTACCGTTATTAACGTTGCAGGTACTTACTTTTAAAAGGAGCTAGTTACAGTTAGAATTCCTAAATAAAAAGTAACTGTACTTATAACTTTATAACTATTTACTTCGAAACACTAGTTGTTTAACAGTCAGAGCAAAAATAGTAAGTGGTGATGTAATATGTTTTGTATAACTGTATGGTTTGACTTTTGTGAAGAAGTGGCTTTCCGAATTCCAACTGTAAACAGTTGTGTGTGCGTGACTCAAACTTGATTGTAGGATTGCATCAAAAGTCCACATGAATATGAAGATTCAATTATTAAATTCTTGCATCCACTTGGTCCATCAACTTCCTACTACTGGCCAAAACGTATGCTGTGTCCAGTGGACATTAACAACACAAATGAATGGACATATGTACTTTGGTCAAAATATCCATCTAAAATGTGAACGGCACAATTTATAGTACTGTACATGAAATTTTGGCAATGCATAGAGTACAATTTTTAGGTACTATCTTCGGGTTGGGATAATCACAAAGTTTTCCATCGCATAAAAATAGTGTCCAGGATTATTTGATAAATACATTTGAAAAATCACAATGATTACTCTTTATTCGTTTGTTCCTCAAGTGTCAGGAGGATCACAAAATATATTTAACTTCTAAATTGTAATTAATATATAAATTTGGGAGAGAGCACGTGCTTCCCTTTGCCACCGCCAGGTTACGCCTATGCTTACATTCACACATAGTGAACATAAATTTTGAATATTGTAGCTTGAAACATAATGTACTTCAGGCTTTGTGCTAAATACATAAGCATTTTTAATAAGATTTACTTTTAATGTCATTTTATGCAAATTATTTTTTTATCACCCTGTCTCTGAACCGCCCATCCCAATTTTTCCATTAGGCATTAGTACACACTCTGAGCTACCTACATATAAAATTGGGGGGAAATTGAAGGGGGGGCATTGCATGAAATTTGCTCTTGAAGTTAGTCATTTATTTTTCTAAAAAAATACATAAAACTATATGTAAAAATACATGTTTATTGATGCATTCATCTGAAACGTTATTTACATGAAAGCTTATACTATTCTGAACAAAAGAAAACAAACTTGAAGTTTCTACGACAAACCCGAGGGAAGATACGATCGTTTATAGCCTAATGCGTACCATTCAAAGTGGAGCTGCATGTGGCGTACAGGGAGTTCTTAAAAAGCTCGTAACTTCTGAACCCCTTGACCAATTTTAAAAAAGTTGTTATTTTTGTAATCAGCATCAAAAGTTCTATAAGCATACCGAATTTCATCAAAATCGGGGATGGTGGGTGACATTTTCACAAAATTCTGGATGATTTGACATGGAATGACCCCACTGTAAATATAGGGTCTACCAATTTGAACGTCAGATCTTTAATATTAGATAGAATGAAAACCACAAGTGATAATGACATATATATATATATATATATTGAAGAGCAAACAATGGCATTATGTCTTGAACAATATGTTGTTCGAATGTCCTCTCTGCTTCGGTGGGTGGAATGGATTCTGAATGTCCAATTTTCCAGCACGTCTGCACACATATTGAGCGGTACAGCCTCAATGGTTTGTTCGATGTTCCATTTCAGGTCAAAAACTGTGCGTTGCTTAGTCTCATAGACCTTAGATTTGACTTAACCCCATAGAAAATAATCCGGGGGGGTTAGGTCACATGATCTTGGTGGCCAGTTCACATCACCCTTTCTGGACAGAACTCGTCCGGGGAACTTTTCCTGCAATAATTCCATTGTTTGGCGAGCTGCGTGGAAAGTTGCAACGTCCTGTTGGAAAAACACATTGTTGATGTCAAGATTTGCCAGTTTAGGCCACAAAAACTGCACCACCATGATCCTCTATCGCTCCACATTGACAGTCATGTGATTTCCATGTTGATCCTAAAAACAATAAGGCCCGATCAGGACATTGGCCCAAAACCCACATCACACAGTTACTTCCTTAGGATGAAGGGGTACGTCCAGAATCACTTGCGGATATTCATCTGCCCAAATCCTACAGTTTTGTTTGTTCTGTCGGTCGATTATGTTGACTATAAATTCTTATCAATGCACGAAATGTCTGTCGAACTGAACACGAATTTTGATAATAAATTCGAATAATTTCTATGCGTTGTTGCATTGTGTATCTCTCCATGATAACTTGTCACAGACTACTGCACACGGATGTCACAGTTCCATCTCGTCATTGCAGTCAGTGTTGCCATAACACTCTTTCAAAGTTCTGACGTTCAAATTGGTAGACCCTTTAGTTGACGGGAGAAATAACGGTCCAAAACCGTCCATTTCCACTGCCATCAAACTACCGTAAGAAACGACCATGACAGTTTGAGAAGTAATAACGGCATTACATAGTTAATCTAATTAACATAATTTTTAACGGATCCATTTTTAGAAATATTTTTGTAGTACATTCAACAGCAAATTATAATCATTTTCTATTTTTATGCATGATAAAATATTCAACTTTAAATAAGAAACGGTTGTGAACCGTTTTTGTAAACTCTCTCTCTCTCTCTCTCTCTCTCTCTCTCTCTCTCTACAGAATACTGTTAAATTTTAACAGTAGAGCCAGTGGCGTGCCCAAGATTTTTGAAAGGGGGGGTTTTGTATACCTTTTCTTGGTAGTCAGCCCTCATTTTTCCGACTTTTGACATTCTTTTTTTTACGAATACTGGGCCAAAGGAGGGGGCGGGTTATAACCCCCACCAACCCTCCCTTGGGCACGCTACTGGGTATTGTAAATTTTACGGTAACTTCTAACAGTGTATTTTTTTCTGTAATGGAGATTCTTCATTGATTGATTTGGTTCAGTTTACTTCGCTTTTCTGTCACTTTTGCCTAACCGCAAATATAACGAGTTGCCTTACGAGTTGCTGTTTTTTAAGTCCACTTTATGCACAGTAACAGGGTGCGAAATCATTGAAAACTGGTGGGGGAGAAAGTTCTTAATCTACAAACCCCCTCCCCACATATGTGTATTATTAAAAGTAAAAATGAATTACTCAATTAAAAATATATTATTATTATTATTATTATTACTATTATTATTAATTACATAAAGGAAATTAATTTGTTACTTTCATACATATCAGATATTGCATAGCAGCTAACTAATTCCTTTAGTAACTGGTTAAAGATGTTAATAAATTATGAAATACTTAAAGTAGTTTTCTTATGTGCAAGTTTTTGTTTAGTTTGTGCTTTATGTTAATACAAATCAATTAGATTTCAAAGTTATAATTTTCTTGCATTCTTGTTTTACTTTAATTGTGCGTATTGATGTAGATTTGTTAATGATCTCTTGAGAGAGAATGCATTCAATACTCACAACTACACTAATTTGTGTGTTTTCGATATTATTCTTAGTAAAGTATATTTCAAATTAAAAGTAATTGCTTATCTTTTGTGTGTTATAACAAAAACTCTCCCCCCCGGAAATTTTTGGTGGGGGGATTTTTGAGGCCAAGATTGTTGGTGGGGGAAATACTCCCTGTCCCCCCAAGATTTCGCACCCTGCACAGGAAAGCTAATCGGTACTGGACCTACAGTTTAAAGTGGAATCCGATCCACCATGTGCCTCGACCGAATGTCTAACCGGTGACCCTTTGATTACAACCGCAAATATAAGGATGATCAAGTTGATGAAGAGACACTCACAAAGAGCACCCGTGCTCAGGCCGAGATTCGAACCAGGGATACATCATTGGTCATTTACATCGATACATGAAGTACGTTTTTTTACTTTCAACAAAAGACAATATTTCTTGGAGTATAAAGATTTTTTTTTATTTGCTTGACATGTTGCTGCGATAGGTTGTCAGAGAAAATATGGATTCAGCGTGATTACTGATGAAACTAGTGGATTGTTATTAGGCAGTTAAAAGGAACGCGGGGTTCGCGATCGTTAGAACCGAATTGGGACTGGATGGCTTTGCAAATGAGAGCCCACGCCGGAGGTGGAACCATCAAATTTTGCGAAATGGGCGATTTCGCAAACGAATTCCAGCATTGATGAAATTGGCGTTGTCGGTTTTCTGGCTGCGAGCTCAATGGTACAGCGCGGCCCTTGTTAAAGATCCGAAGGAAAATTCCCAGCTCTCACATTCGGCCACTTTGTCCCTTTTCTCTCCAGTTCGATTGTTACAATGGGGATATGGTAAACGCAATACCTTTCTCTAACCAATTGTGTGTCGTTTATGGGGGGGCTAACATCCTTTAGCCAACCGTAAATACCAACAGAGACTTTTCTTTTTTGACTTGAGGGCCTTCCCGATGGCGCAGTGGTAGCGTCGTCGCCTTGTAATCAAGGGGTCACAGGTTCGATACCCGGTGGAGGCACAAGTGGTTCGGATCCCACTTTAAATTGTAGGTCCTGTCGCGATTAGCCTTTCTGTGCATAAAGTGGACTTAAAACAAGAAATCAACAACAGCTGAGGTATCTGGAAAGAATTCATATGATTCGAATTGTGAAATTGTATAGTGAAAACATGGACGAGGGGTGCTGTGAAAGATAGCAGATTAAGTGTCTGTGTAAATTTTCCTAGTGGGTGGGATGCTTTATGAGAATTGTCTTAACTGGGGAAGCATCACTCCACATTTTCCCCCACTTTAAGTATTGCTGCCCCCCCCTCCTTAGATTTTGTTTGCGGAGGCCTTGACGCCAAGCAACAAAAATCTACAAGGAACAGTCAACTATATTTGCCTGCTACGACTTGCAGTCGAAGATACATCGATTTATAAATACGACACACATATGAAAATTTGGGTTAACTTCTTTTTGTCTTCAATAAAAAGAAGAATTTGGCAGAACTTCGAGGTCGCACCAAACCCAGTTCGCAAGTTCCAACAGCTTGTCAGTGTTGTAAGCAGCATACGTTCTGGGCCTTACTTTTGAACTGTCCAGTTGGATCGGAGTTTAGTTTTATACGACTACTTCGTCTGACAGCAGACGTAAAGTTCTACGACCTTGTTGCTGGCCAAATCCGATCATCTCTATACGTTGCGAGTGAGTTGAAGAAAAACACGCCAATAAGCTTCTATTATCCTGTACTGATTGTGGAGAATTTGACGCCTGTTTTCTTCTCGTAGTCGACGCATGAACATTGCAGGTAATGTCCGTCCACTTTTTACACCTTTTACAGAGATTTTTTGAAAGTGCTGCAAAACATGCCCTAATGTTACGAATTTCATTACATTTATTCCGTAGTTTTAGTAACTATAGCTGTAGAACTACATATCCAGTATTTCCTCCAGGAACATGTGGGTAAATGGTGATTTGCAGGTTTTTTTAGCCAAAAGTGCCAAAAAAGGGAAGTACAGTCACGGACACTGCCGGCTTGTAACGATTCCATTGAAAGTCAATGTATTCATTGCAAGCCGGCAGTGTTCGTGACTGTACAATAAACCAAACCAATCATTCGCTATGATTACCTACGATTATATATTAATTACTATGAATAACTGTCCTACATATGGAGGCAATGTGTTCTACGTTCTTGTTTACAGTTACCTGGTAATCCTAAACACCATCTCTCTCGTTCCTGTCCTCCTGACTAGCAGATTTCTTTGTTCAATTCAGATGTTTTCTTTTAGTAAAGCCTTTTCCTCCCGAAATAGAAGTTATTCTTCTACGAATGTGAATACCTTAACATTACCAAAGCATTCCATCTCCACATGTCTCTTTGTATAGCTACGGCGTGAGCCCGGAAGTGACATAAAGGAAGACTCGCTTGCTGGAACTTTGCCAAGGTTCGAGAAAGTTCTCTTCAGGCAAGAAATAAACAAAAGAAAGACGAAATCCCTTTGACATTGCTCCACTCGAAGCAACTCGTAGAATCTCGCCCAACTGCACATTATTACGAGGTCAACTTTGTCTGCAACAAGCAGTAAAATAAAGATGGGGCTTGCTGTTTGCATGTTTCTTGACTTAACTTTTTTACGACATTTCTTTCAATCAGGCTCTATTCTTTATACAGTAGTTCAAGTTGTAATCCAATGCGTTGTTTTTACGAATTTTCTTCCAGTGCACTACATGCGATGTTTGTGTGTTCAAACATTCTTCTCGGTATCTAAAAACGTTTGATACCGAAAAGTACAGGGTGTCCGAATTGAAACGCCCTAATTTCACATACTTATATTAAACATAATATACAGGCAAGAACAGTGTGGTAGGTGGTATATGGTAGCTTAGCTGTGGAAAGTTTAAATAGGTAATGAATAGTAAGGATTCGTTTATTTTGTATCGTTCCAGGGGGTGAAAAGTGAAAATGACAACCAATGCTGAAAAAGCACAAACTGCGTGGTGGTACGCAGAATTGGGGTCCATTATTGTACTTCAACGACGGTTTCGCGCAGAGTATCACAGAGACCCTCCCGATGGCAAGAGAATCAAGGCGTGGAAAGTAGCGTTTCTAGAGACAGGATCTGTCGCTAAGAGGCATGGTGGTGGCCGATCACCTACATCAGAGGAAAACGTTCAGCGCATTGCAGATGCATTTGCACGAAGTCCCAAGAAATCCGTTCGTACGGTTCGTCACGTGAGATTGCTCTCCAAAATTTTGTGTACGAACGGATTTCTTGCAATAATGGATCCCAATTCTGCGTACCACCACACAGTTTGCGCTTTTTCAGCATTGGTTGTCATTTTTACTATTCATCCCCTGGAACGATACAAATTAACGAATCCATACTATTCATTACCTATTTAAAATTTCCACAGCTATGGTACCATATACCACCTACCACACTGTTCTTGCCTGTATATTATGTTTAATATAAGTATTTGAAATTAGGGCGTTTCAATTCGGACACCCGGTATATTGCCATTTTTTTCAATGGCATGGCGTCAGTGGTGCATGTGGTCCGCTAGGTTCATTCAAGTTTTCATTTAGTTAGTTTTATTTATTTTATTTATTTCACCTTGTTTTCGATGGCGAAGTTAAGGCTGTGAACCACGCTTATATATACATTTCTGTATGTGGAATTTAGCAGATATTTTAGTCATTATATACGTAAAAGGAAATATTAAAAAAGGAAAACAATTTATACCATACAAGAATTACACACTCACACTCACGTATTCTTGTTTGAAGGTGGAAATAGTATATTGCGAGTTCGTTTCCATCGTAAGATTGTGCCAATGAACTAAGAATTTCTACATAGTAAAAAATGCTTTGCTTGCGCCTTAAATACATAAACTAAAGGCGGATTCCAGATTTCGAAGGGAAATGAGTCCCAAAGACGGGCAGTGGAAATGGGTGAAAAATTTTCAGTAGAAATTAGAATTAAGATGAATGAGTAGTTGAGATCTATATCTCTCGATGTGGTGTCGAGGCTGTGAGAGTCAAACAGCATCGAGAATCTGCTCGAGAGACAAGCAGGTTATTTTGAAATGATAGCCCTACAGAAGCCCTATTCAGACTGAAATAACCAGCGACACGGGTCCCATTTGTCGTGGTTATTTACACGAACTACAACCCGATTTAATTATGTTTTGTAACATAAATAATTTACATATACATTTATGCAAAACTATCCACAGAATAAAATGTAAAAGCACAAAAAGTACAGAAAATTCATGCGAAACGCTATTATTAAGCTATTAGATACAGCAAAAAATGCACACGGAGTCATGTTGCCTTCATGGACGTCCGCAGGATTTTTTCCAGGGAGGGGCAAGGAAGGTATTTTTTTTCCAGGGGGAGCAACATGGCATATTTTCTCCAATAATAGTGTTCATCCCTCAAAAACATTGCTTAAATTTGAATTTATCATGTTCGTGCAATAATTAACACACATTATTGTGGCTGAAATTAAATTATATGTGTGAAATATGTAATTTTTGGTTGACTTTCGTTTTCCAGGGAGGGGCCACTGCCCCCCTTGCCCCCCCTTCCGGACGCCCATGGTTGCCTTTACTTTTAAGAACCATTTGGATGAGCTTGGGCATGGAATCACTAATACTTCGGAAGTAATTTAGGTCCTAAAAATGAGATTCAACTTTCCATTGTTAGAAAGGCTTTCATGGAAACGAAGCCTAAATATTGGTCATGGAATGGATTTTTTTACGGAATCTGAAATAATAGCTTTTCACATGCATTTTATGTATTCTTTGTGCTTTTGTTATGAGGTCCGAAGTCATTTTGTGGCAGTTGTATATGCGTATATGTATATGAGGGGCCCAATATATACGAGGTCTGTCCAAAAAGAAAACGAGCTTTTTTCAGAATTATATTATTTTATCTTCTGTCGTCTATAAAAAAAACGGTCATGGTCATTTTTAGTGTAGATGAATGGCAGCGGGGATCATTTAAGATACAGGGCGGTTATAAATTGTTGTGCACATTTCAAGGGTGACTAAAAGTAAAGTGCCCACATTTCAATTTTTTTTGTCTTTAATAGACTACGTTGAACAATTTTGTTTACAACATGCACAATATCCCATCCCTTTAAAAAAAACTTTCACATGAGCTCCATGTGTGGCACGTGTGAAGGTGGCATTCAAACTCACGCTGTGTGTCACACAGCATTTGGACAGTTATTCCTCCACTAACTTCCGTTGTGGACACATTGCGTTTGACAACCCCACAAATAAAGAAATTCAGAGGTGTTACGTCACAGATTTGGTTCACGAAACCTTCTCACTTGCCGCTACGGCGCCGTGTGTGTTTGGTCGAACTCTTACTTTTCTCTCTATCGTCCGCAACAAAATAAAGGTTGCTTCTTTTGTGTGTTGTTTTTAATTCATATATAAAATGCGCTCAATAATTTATAACCACACTCTATGATATGAAGTTGATGTCTGGATGTATAAGAATTTACAAAATTATCTTCCCGTAATGAACACTGGCTACACGGATGCCACACTCTGTATTTCTAGCATATAACTTCTTAGTTTGCCAACTGCATGGATATCCGTTATCTTGCTGCACAAACGCAGGCCCTGGCTGTTGAACGCTACATTCCTTAAGCACAACGGGCGTGAAATCTCTTGGTTAGCAGGGAATGTCTGACGGCCTCCAAAGCAGCTCGGCTTGCGGTGGGGATTTGCATGTTAAATTTTCTTGCCTTGAGCTGCAGAACAGCTGGTACGGGAGAATCTGCGGAAGGTGATCCTTCTGTAATGCTGATTGTGACCGGGAGCTTCTGCATACATTACTCTCGGCTTCCAAAGAGAGCCAGCTAGCTAGGAATGTCGATAATGACCCGTGTGTCATTCGAACTTCCACTCTAGTTGCCTCTGTTGCAATTGGAATATTTGCCTTGGCTGGCGGATTATTTCGTTACTCTGCGTCCAAATACTTCACGTATCCGCAGATGACTCACGAAGGAGAATTTTGGCTTGCGTTTGCGCCTTCCTGATCCGCCAAACTAAACTTCTATCTACTCGACGCACTATGTATTGCATTTTCTTAATTTACGACGCGAGGATGATGATTAGATTAAACTCATAAAGCGAGACTCGCAAACATCCATACCCAAATCGCCTCTCGAAATCGAAATCTTCTGTGACGACGTCGTCAGTCGTCTATTCGACATGCTTGGCCACCGGGACAGTTTGCAGCACCGAGAACTATTGACACAAAAATAACTTTTTATTTCCACATTCTTTGCAGGCGACAAATGGCTGCTGGAAGAAGGCCGTAACTAAGAAAACATAGTTTGGAGATAAAATTAAGAAAAACTATATGACAATATTCGTGTATATTGCAGGGATAAACTTCCTCTTGTTATTTCAACCAGTTTCACGGTTAATGTTTCAATATTGTACGAGAATGAAGCATTCAAAATTTTGAATTACGATAAATTTGAATTACGATGGTCGAAAATCAACGAATGTATTTTGTAATACTATGAAATTTCTAATATTTTCCATAGGGAAGACTAGATACTAGCTTACTCTACAATAATGAGGATAATTACAATGTTTCCCCCCCAAAATACGAATTTTTAGTAGATTGATCTTAGAAAATTGAAACTCTACTCTGTCTCGGGACAGTTAACAAAGTTCTTAGTTATCACCAAATAGTGTCGCATAGTGGGAGATGACACTTGAAGGAAAGGTTTGGATATTCCGTGAGCAAGATCAAATGATTCAATGAATGGCCACGATAATGGTTGTGCAAGGGTTAACAGTAATATAGGGATTAACAACTACGTGAAGATGCAGGCAAATTGTATCCACACACAACAACCTTTATTTTCATTACTTATTATAGAAAAGTGCTTTAACCAATCGCAAAAGATATCCATATGGTAGTTGTGATGTCAGAAGATAGTGGTTTCACTTGCCATTAATTTCCATTGGATATACTTTGATCGTGAACAAAGATTCTAAACAAGAGAAAGTCTTGTTTATGACAGCCAGAGAGGAGAATTGAAAACGCAGGAATGGGAGAGAAAAACTGTCAGCAACATCTGTTGTCAGTGACGCACTTACTTGGCATGCGGCCTAGTTCGCATTGCATTTCGAGGCTTCTATTTAATAATTTCAATTCAGAATGAATTATTTCAGTGTCGAACAGAATCCCTATTTGTCCCACACCGTAGAAGCATCAAAAAATATTCACAAAAGTTAGGGTTTGTCTATAGTTGGTGCTTAGGACAACAAGTGGGATTAAACCACACAGAAAGTATTTATTTCATTCCTGTCACTGGGGTAACCTATCCGGAAGGCACTTACATGTCAACTTCTCTTCCACATATCCCGCCCTGAACTGCATTCTTGCAGACTAACGAGGCTCTGGTGTCTGGACCACAACCAGTATAATCATCTATAGGACTCGTGTTGCGTCATCCATATATGTTTGTGATTGTCCCTTCATCCACCTCACCTTGTCACCATTCATCCATATCCTCGCGATTAGCCAAGAGTAGCAGAATTTACTTTCATTATTCTACGGTGTTTTAAAGTTAGAACATAAAAATTGAACTCTGATGCAATTACAAGTTGCCATTTTGTGAAATCATAAAAACATGTTTAGATATCCTAGCAATAAACACAGCAATACTCTAAAATTTGAGGGAATTTTCTTTTCAGATTCTTTCGCTTTGAAAGACTCAAGATGTAATAACACTCTTTCTACTATTAGTTTCACTTAATCACTACTTATATCTAAATTTTTCACTTTAGCGATTAGCCAAAAGTGGCAGAAAAGCGACGATAAATAACAAAATAAAATCAAATCCAAATGATATATATAATTATGATTGCAAGTTTTATCCGCCTGCGACTAATGACAGATAATTTTCTACCTCAGGCACCAGAACTGAAAAATACTAGACAATGGTTTATTATCAGGTTCGATTTGTAAATTACTTTTGCCGTACGTGAATACTTGGAGTAACATAAGAACTCAGGCATGACAATTTTCAAATAAGGCAATTGGAGCTAAAAAATCTTAACAAGCAGAAATTGAAATTCCAACGAACGGAATCGCTGAAAATTCTCCGTCTGAATTTTAAGTCTTGCTCCGCGGCGGCCCAGTGGGAAACCCAAATCTGCATTTAGAGAAATTGAGAGAGAGAGAGAGAGAGAGAGAGGGTGGGAGGAACTAATCGGAATATGCCTGGAGGCGACCTACCTCACTCACTTTATAATATTGCTAGTTTTAGAGGGAGACTAAGTCCAGATGAAAACTATAATTTCAATACAACTGTTGAGAAATTGTGGCTGGAACGAAGAGTATAAGCTGGTACAAAAATTATGGCTCCCGCCTTATTCTGTAACGTCTCCTGTCTTGTTTGATGAAACTATGTTACAATATGCAAATTCACTGACAATCATTTACGCTCTTCTTCCGCCTTTTTATGAATATCCCAATTTAAGATTGTTGAGATTATACGTAAGTAGAATTCAAAGTCTTTAACTGTTGCAGAGATTAATACGACTGCACACAACACGAACGCAACGTGAATATGAATCGGCAGAATACACAGACTATTCACTGAAACATCCACGTTTTGAAGAACTATACCTCAACAGTTCACATAACCATCCTTTCATATTGTTTAGTAGTCCCTGCACAACGTTAATTATGTGAGTTGATTTGTATATTTGTTATTTAGTATCGCTTTTCTGGGTCTTTTGGTTAATCGTGGCAGTGATGATGTATGGTGATTAGATGAAAATGAAGGGATCTCCCAAAGAACATCCATGCTCTGGCCGGAACTCGAACCCGGGGTCTTCCGAGCCTGCTTAATGTGAGTTACCTTGCTACAGCAAATGATACACACATTTCTCTTTTTGAAACGTGATAATGAAAAGGTGTTCAAGGACACTCATTTTAATTTGAAGGTCACGACTCAAAATAGAAGCGTGAGCATGAGCTACATTACAACTCAGTTTCGGTAAAATCCTAATATGAGACATTAATAATTAAATTTAAATTTAGTAGTCTTCTTGTCGCATTTTAAAGTTGTAGTATTCACTTCCATTTTGGTTTCATAACTTTTCAGTCCTTCGTGTTTGATTTTCTAATACATTTATGAAACGGTAGACATCGTCCCGTCTGCTGCTGTTGTGGAATGTCGTGTTGGGTGCTATATTCACTTGCGAGAAGCCTTCGAGCTGTTCTGCTTCACGCAAAGCTGACAAACGTACTTTACTTCACAATAAGACATTCCGCGAGCTAAAAACAACCGATAACGTTCATAAACAACATAATCTTCATAAACCATGCAAAATATTTCACTTTCTCGAGGGGGTACAGAGGGTCAGGAGTACCTGAAATTAATCGAAAGTTTAAAAGTAAGTCTTATTCACTTCACGCAGGGTGATGTTTTTAAAACGCTAACACAATTCAGAAAACACAATTCGATCGACAATTCAAGGCAGCTTCCACTTACCGTTTTGGAGTTTAAGTTTGTACGAAAAGTAACAAACGTTTATCCTGTTATAATCATGTTACTTGCAATATCGTGAAACTTCAATTACTGGGTAAGCTTATACAGTAGTGGAATTAATTCTGGACTTTTTTAGTAAAATGTTATTTTTTTGAACATCTCGAATGTAAAAACTGTATTCTGTATAGAAATATTAAACAAGTTTAATTGACATTAATCAGTAAATTAAATAATTGCATCTGAGTGCAGTATTGTAGTCTGATTATTATTGTTATTGTTATTTTCAACCAACAGAATGCTTGTGTGAGATTGTTGTATAGGATGTCAACTGTGAGCATCATTGTTGTACAGTGTCTCTCAAAAGTTTTAGGACAACGACATTTTGAACTAGGCAACCCAATTTACACAAGGCGTTGGTGGGTTGCGTGTAGAGTTAGGCTCAATTTCAGGGTTGCCACATACACAATAAATATTTATAAAATACGCGAAAGGAAGAAAAACAAGTAATATTGTATAAAATTATTAAAAATATCAATATTATATCGCGAGAAAGAAAAATAATAGGCTTTCTAGTATTTCATCGCTGATGAGTCTACAGAACGGAAAAGAGGTGAGAGAAAACGAAAGGTGACAAAGGAGAGGAGAAAGAGAAAGCGAAAGGAGAAGAGGAAAAGTAAAGGATAGAAGAAAGAGAGGATAGACGAGGAGAGGAGATGTCGTGAGGAGAATGGAAGAGGATTCTACGAGAGATGAGGAAAATGGAGCAAAGAAGAGAGAAGAGGAGACGAGAAGAGGGGAGTGGAGAGTAGAATAAAGGAGAGAAAAAGAGAAGAACGAAAAGAAGAGGAGAAGAGTGAGATACGAGGAGTGGAGATGAGTGGGACGGAGACAAGATGCGAGAAAAGTAGGGAAGGCGATATGAGATAAAAGCAGAGCGAGCAGAAGGAGGGCAGAGGAGAAGGAGAAGAGAAAAACAGAAGGGACTGAAGAGAAAAGGTAGTTGCCGAAAATATCTTCTCAGCGTCAAGAATTGATGCATTGGTCAAATTATCGACATGAAACATTCAATAACATTTTGAAATGTATTGGAGAATGTATTAGATCGGTTCGAAATGCCTTTTGGCTTAGTTCAGAGCAAGGTAAAATCTTCCATGTAAGATCTTTGATTTTACCTGCGATTATACACTAAAAACACGAATGTGCACTTCTCGGTTCGTTGAAATGGAGATTTTGTAATTTAATATTTCCCCTCCCACCCATCGTTAATTCCAAACTGAATCATTCCGTTTCACACGGCGTGGACAATGAACACAATGGGATAGGTCTAAAACTTACGAAAATGTTGTGCCACCGGAAGGGTTTGAACCTACGACCATCAGATTGACAGTCCTGAACGGTAAACACTACCCTACAAGCTTTCGCTCCTGAAAGTAAGTAGAAGGAGCTGACCAATGTGAAATGTAGATGCAACTCTCCTCCTACATATAATGTGCAAAGAATACTTGTTTATAACAAAGAAAACGAAAGTAGTACGACTCGGCGAAAACATTTAATGGAGAATTGCACATGATGAAAACGTTTCATTCGATATTTGCGGAGGTATCCTCGTATTGAATTCGAGTGGGAAAAGGGGTAAAATTAGTATGTCCTGAATTGCAACAAATATAAATAGTGGCCGCGGTGGCTCAGTCGGTAACGCGTCTGACTACCATGCTAAAGGTCCCGGGTTCGATTCCCGGCCGGTTCAAATCCCTGGGGGGTAAATGCGGTCAGGGGCGGTCAGGGGCGTGATGCTGATCACATCACCCCACTCAGGACCGGATCAAGAAAGTTTGGGGCGTTACCCCCACACCCCCCTATACGCCTTCATGGCGTGGTGCTATGCACAGGGGAATACTTTACTTGTACTTTACTTTACTTTACTTTATGAATAGTTATTTCATTAATATTTGTCAATGTCTTTGAAGCAGTTCACAATTATCGTTAGAGTATCATAATTCACGATCTTATACATGAAAATATCTCTTGAATGTGTGTCAATTCATTTTTTTTAGATATATATAAATTCCATATGCAGAAAAATGTAGCCACTATACACTGCTATTACAAACAATGTTACCTTGTTTATTATAAAAGGACAATTAAAAAAAAGAACATCTAGTATGGAGGATCGAACCTAGGACCGTAGTAATCAATGCTTTCAAGAACTCTAACCAATACACTACGCCCTTTGTTTCCCTTGGAGCAACAGTTCTTAATTATTCTGTTGCGTGAATATTGTAAACGTTATCCTGCAAAAAGAAGATCAATACTCTGATATAGCTTTGTACTTCTAGAATTACTCTATACACATGCATTTGAAATTTAACTCTGAATTTATTTCTTCGTTTTTATTATATCTAAGCTTGTGAATATACTTTATTTGTAATTTTATAACGGTTACATGAACATCTACGAAATAGTTCCTTATAATAAACTCCGTTTGACCAATTTGCCAATATAAACAAATGGAATACAGATTGTCTTCGAGCTTACATTGTTAAAAAGGAGCGGATACACATATTACTATCCCAATACTTATTCAATAAGATTTCTTGTTTGTAAGAAATTATGACTTAAACTATTGCATGTTGAGCTAGTGCCCACCTAACCGCCTCTGATGAAATCTATCATTCTTCAGATTCTCTTTCAAATTCGACTCTGGTCACTTGTAACTTGCTGGGTGCAGACATTGTGCATCGACGCACAGTGTTTTGGAATAAGAAGCGACCTTGAATAGTGTGAGTGAGTCACTTCGAACGCGAGCAAGCTACGCTACCAAACTTGTTTGCCTTTGAAAACCAAGTCATTTTTTTCACCGTTTCCCAACGCAATTGCTATTGTAGAAGTATATATTCTCTCAAGAGAGCACGAACGGAAATTTGACCAATATTTTCCCGTCGTTTAAAACCAAATATTATCTATTAAACGAAAAGTTCACGATTGTCAATAAACCTATCTGAGCATAAGGTGGATGTAAATAATAAATTTAATAGAAAGATTCTCCAAAATTTCTCTCCCACTGTCTACGCCAGGCCAGTACCCAGGAGGAGGGGCATGGGGGCCATGCCCCCCTCGAACCCTGAAAAAATATTTAAATGTGAACCTATCAATAACTACGAACATAACATCGTCGATTTTAGAAATGTGTAAAAATTTCAATTTTGTTCTTACATAAATGAATCTGTTTCTTGCGCAAAAGTCTTCAGGCTGCAATATTGGGTAGTTTTAGTTTTATAATCATTGATGCAAGGCTACCAGACGTCCGATTCAGCGATTTATTCAGGACAGTGTGTTACTTTCAATCCCTCTCCTGACTTTTTCGAACTGCAATCGTGATGCGAGAATGTCTCTTTATTATTGCATTTTCTTAACTCACAATTAGACATGTTCTTTATTGTAATAATAATTCCTAGTTCGCAACATTTAATTTATAAATATATTATTTTCTAAACATAGAATTATCGTGACTTTTCAATGGCGCTCGCACTATTTGAACTATTTTGTAATCTCTCTCTCTCTCTCTCTCTCTTTCTTTTAATAATCCTTTGCGCAACAGCCCCTCTCTCTCATATATATATATATATATATATATTTGGTCTGGCCCCTCCCTCAAAGAAATCCTGCGTATGGGCCTGGTCTACGTCAATGACAGAAATGCAATCAATATTATTATTTATTTTTAACCCAATTAAAGGAATGTGGAAGAATTTAAAAGAAATAAGAAAGAGCAGAACGACTGTTACTCTACTTTAAAAAGTGTTGTTCTTCGAGGAAGAAAAATAAGAAGTATTTACCCCAGCACCTTAACACAGTGTCCAACGAGTCTCTTGACTAATACTGTCAAATGTGAAGTGATTTTATGAATAAAATTTTCCGCCTGTTTACGTCTAACGTTGCGCAGATTTGGTAGTTCGCAAACGGTGTATTTATTTCGTGTTTCCTAACGCAACAGCAACTACATTTCATAAGACTGTTCTGAACACGACACTTGCGTCAGTAAACAAGCTTTTCGTCTGTTGCAGTATCACAGGAAAAGAATATCGTCCAGCAATGTTCAAGCCTCTAGATATTTTCCATTAATAATGTCTAATCACAATAATAAGTTAGAAGAAATAACTCTCATTTTCGCAACTACCAATATTCTCGTTTTTCTTCATCACTTTGAAAATTATTTCTCAAAGATATCTTTTATACTACAAGAAAGCAATTCAAATTATAGTAAAAGTTCAACTACATGTACCCAACGACATTTACAATATTGGAGGGACAGATTACTTAAAAATTGTTGTTTCAATCAAAGGTAAGGGCGTGGTGTAGTGGTTAGAGTTCTCGATTGGGCTGCTAGCGGTCCTAGGTACGATCCTCCATACTAGGTGTGGAGAGCATGGTAACATTGTTTGTAATAGCTGTATATAGTGGCTACATTTTTCTGCATATGGAATTTATATATATCTAAAAAATGAATTGACACACATTCAAAGGGATATTTTCATGTAAAAGATCGTGAATTATGATACTCTAACGGTTATTATGATACTCTAACGATAATTATGTACTGCTTCAAAGACATTGAAAAAATATTAATGAAATAACTATTTATATTTGTTGCAATTCAGGACATACTAATTTTACCCCTTTTCCCACTCGAATTCAATGCAAGGATACCTCCGCAAATATCGAATGAAACGTTTTCATCATGTGCAATTCTCCATTAAATGTTTTCGCCGAGTCGTACTACCTTCGTTTTCTTTGTTACAAACAAGTATTCTTTGCACATTATATGTAGAAGAGTTGCATCTACATTTCACATTGGTCAGCTCCTTCTACTTACTTTCAGGCTTGTACCAGCTTGTAGGGTAGTGTTTACCGTTCAGGACTGTCAATCTGATGGTCGTAGGTTCAAACCCTTCCGGTGGCACAAAATTTTCGTAAGTTTTAGATCTATCCCATTGTGTTCATTGTCCACGCCGTGTGAATTAACGATGGGTGGGAGGGGAAATATTAAATTACAAAATCTCCATTTCAACGAACCGAGAAGTGCACATTCGTGTTTTTAGTGTATAATCGCAGGTAAAATCAAAGATCTTACATGGAAGATTTTACCTTGCTCTGAACTAAGCCAAAAGGCATTTCGAACCGATCTAATACTTTCTCCAATACATTTCAAAATGTTATTGAATGTTTCATGTCGATAATTTGACCAATGCATCAATTCTTGACGCTGAGAAGATATTTTCGGCAACTACCTTTTCTCTTCAGTCCCTTCTGTTTTTCTCTTCTCCTTCTCCTCTGCCCTCCTTCTGCTCGCTCTGCTTTTATCTCATATCGCCTTCCCTACTTTTCTCGCATCTTATCTCCGTCCCACTCATCTCCACTCCTTGTATCTCACTCTTCTCCTCTTCTTTTCGTTCTTCTCTTTTTCTCTCCTTTATTCTACTCTCCACTCCCCTCTTCTCGTCTCCTCTTCTGTCTTCTTTGCTCCATTTTCCTCATCTCTCGTAGAATCCTCTTCCATTCTCCTCACGACATCTCCTCTCCTCGTCTATCCTCTCTTTCTTCTATCCTTTACTTTTCCTCTTCTCCTTTCGCTTTCTCTTTCTCCTCTTTTTTGTCACTTTTCGTTTTCTCTCACCTCTTTTCCGTTCTGTAGACTCATCAGCGATGAAATACTAGAAAGCCTATTATTTTTCTTTCAGAAAGAATTTTCTCACTTGCGATATAATATTGATATTTTTAATAATTTTATACAATATTACTTGCTTTTATTCCTTTCGCGTATTTTATAAATATTTATTGTGTATGTGGCAACCCTGAAATTGAGCCTAACTCTACATGCAACCCTCCAACGCCTTGTGTAAATTGGCTTGCCGAGTTTAAAATGTCGTTGTCCTAAAACTTTTGAGAGACACTGTACATCATTCTGTAACTTCAAGAATTGCATCTTCCTGCAGCATTGTTGTCTTATTACACAGATAAACAATGAAATACTCCTTTAAATAAAACTAAGTGATCTTTATGTATTCAAATTTGCTGATAACGCATATCGCACCCGTTTTCCTGTATCACCTAAAGTTTTTGCAGAACACCCACATTTTATAGCTTTATGGTTTCAGGTCTCCGCACCCTGCTCCGCATCCGGCTTAACGTTTGGTTCCTAGCAAATGGATAAGAACCTTTTAGCGACCTTGTGTGTTTATGACTGCCACTTAATATTTCGTGGAGAAAACATCTGGCAGTAGAGTAATTTCCTGTTTCTCTGTTAAAATTTGTTCTTTTGTGGGTTAGTCGAGTCTTAACTTCCTTTCCGATAACTTCGCGAGTAGCCTTCGCGAGTAGCCGTATTTTATGTTTGTGTATGTTCGTGAAATTGTGAATGTAATATTGTGTATAGTGAAGTGAAGTGTAAGTTGTATTTTAACAAAACGATCAGAGCATTCGTAATTGTTTTTTTTTAAAGAAATATGTTATAACTCAATTAATGAGTTCGTCATGTCACGCAAATGTGTGAATAACCCGAACTTGTTTTGTTCTGTTTGCGGGGAATTTACTCCGAAGTCACAGAGAAATACTATCACTCCTATAGTGAAAAAAGCATATGAGTTGTATTTTGGAAGTATAGTAGACGAGAGAAAAAGCTGGGCACCAGGTAAAATTTGTTGTAATTGTTCGCGAACTTTACGTGGTTTGCTTAATGGCACTCACAAATCAATGCCCTTCGGAAACCCTGTAATATGGACAGAACAGAAAGATCATACTACGGATTGTTACTTCTGTTTAACAAACATAGTGGGATATAGTTCTAAATCAAAACATTCTATATTTTATCCTGATGTTCCTTCAGCCAAGAAACCTACGAGTCATGATTTTATACCAATTCCTAAGCCTCCTAAAGAATGAACAGTGGATGAAACAGAACCAAGCAGTGCTTCTCCAGATGACGAACGTGGACCCTCATATTCAAACACCGATCCAAATTTTCCTGATCCAAATATACCTCACTTTATTTCCCAATCCGAACTAAATGTTCTAGTCAGAGAACTCAACCTTTCTAAAGTTCAAGCGGAATTATTAGGTTCTCGTCTCCGAGGGTGAAATTTATTACAAGATGGTGTTAAGGTGTCATATCGGAAACGCCAACAATCACTGACACATTTTTTTCTGTTAGTAATGAGTTAACTTACTGCAATGATGTAGAAGGCGTTCTGCAAGAACTTGGAAGGAGTCACAACCCAAACGAGTGGAGACTATTTTTAGATTCATCTAAGAATAGTTTAAAAGTAGTATTGTTGCATAATGGGAATATATACCCATTAGTACCCCTTACCTATTCTTCCACCATGAAGAAAACGTATGAAAATATGGATACAATATTAAAAGTGATAAATTATGAAAAATATGGTTGGCAGATATGCGGAGACCTAAAAATGATTGGTATACTGTTATGCATGCAGTCTGGGGTTACAAAATTTTGTTGCTTTCTTTGCGAATGGGACAGCCGGGCAAAAGATAAACATTACAACATTGTGGATTGGCCCATACGGAAAAACTTAATTCCTAGAGAGAAGAGTGTTAGGAATCACCCTCTACTTGAGAAAGACAAGATTTTGTTACCACCGTTGCATATAAAGTTAGGGCTGATGAACATTTTTGTTAAGGGTTTGGATAAACGCGGTGAGGGTTTTGGGTACTTGAGAAAAACATTTCCTAAACTCAGTGATAGTAAGTTAAAAGAAGGCATATTTATTGGGCCGCAAATCCGTGAGATCATTCATGATGACAACTTTGTGGAATTGCTAACAGAAAAAGAGAAATGCGCATGGTTAGCTTTCAGACAAGTATGCTGTAATTTTCTTGGAAATTTGAAATCTGACAACTACAAGGAACTTATTGAAGTGTTATCAGCGCATGGGGTGCAATATGTCCTTGAAAATTCACTTTTTACATTCGCATTTGGACTTTTTCTTCCCTAACTAGGGCGCTGTTAGTGACGAATGCGGCGAGAGATTTCACCAGGATATTTCTGTCATGGAGAAACGATATGCAGGAAAATCGGTACAGAACATGTTAGCAGACTACTGTTGGAACCTCAAGGAAGAGGTTTCTGGTGGCAGTTAAAAACGGCAGAGTTCAAGAAAGAAATTTTGAAAATGTGAGTAAAAATGTGTTTTTTTCCTTTTTTGCATGAAATTTCTTTATTGAACAGTCAAAATCGGTCCTATATATATATTTTTTAATTTTTTTATATTCATAGTTATTCACTTCAATATTGAAATCTTAATTCATGAGCAAAGAAACAAAAATAATTTCAAATTTCGATGTATTATTACAAAGGGAATTAATTTTTTTATTAAAAATAAAATATGAATATCCAGGGAAAACGATAGGTGATACAGCATTTCTACTTTCAGATTTGGATTTAGCGGGGTCGAATTATAAATAATCACCTATTTTCGTTCAAAGGAACAAAAAAAATTTGAATTTGTTCATCAGTGTTATTGGCATTTTCTGTACTGTACTGTGGGTCAAGTGTGAGCTTCATTGTATACAGCAGTTGACAGCTGACTTTTGTAAAGTGAATATCTTTTAGGTATTATTATCAACCTTTCTCATCTGAGAATACAAGAAGCGTTCTTTAAACAGAAAATACGACAGTTTTCTCTTAGAGTGCAAGCAGCGAAAGTAGCACATATTTCACTTTCAGCGTTATTACCGTGGACAGGATGAACGACATTTCCCACTGACTAACATTACCCTTCACTCCCGTGGCCTTTGATCAGCGACCATTCTCCAATCCTCTTGCTACTCTCGTTGAAGGATAATCAAACTAACAAGCATTAGTCTCTACTGCATCAAAATTCCACTTGGGATGACGTTTTGGTCAGTCAGTTGGTTCGACACAAAGTTCATACCTTTGCAAACCTTCAGAGCCACTTCCGAAGGCAATATTACTACCCTGTTTACTAGGCTGAGCCGATATTTGAACCGATACCAATGCCGATACTCTCACTGATTCCCACCGATACCGATATCTGAAAATTGTAATAATTAAAAGTTGTTAAAAATATTGCTTAATGTTTGTGCGTAAGTATTCCACTCTGATTATGTGCATCAATTTATGAAGATTTTTGTCTTAAAATATTTAGAAATTACATCAGAATATTGAATTCCATGTTTTCACAAAAGTTAGTTTTTTTCGCACAAAACTGGTGGAAAATAAAAAGAAACTTCGAATTTTGCATAATTTTCACGATAATTATACTTCACGAGAGTGTCGCGCGGCATTTTTGCGGAGCCCTTGAAAGGCCAAAATGCCAGAAGAATATGGGCCGGTATCGGTAAATGAATTCCAACCGATACTTTCCGATACCGATAACACTGAACCCATCTGCATCATCAGATTATTATTATTATTATTATTATTATTATTATTATTATTTTGTGCATGTTATCATTTACGTCGCTTTCTTCATTTTTAGACTAATTGCGACAATGATGATTATATGGAATTAATGAAAGTACACTTAGAAAGGTAGACTCCTCGAATGTGCACTGTTAATTCGACAGCTCAAAAATATCTTGTCACCGAGAGAACTATTAGGCATTTTTGGGGTGCTTCAGTCCTAGACCTCTTCTTGAAAAGTCCTTCACTCTGGAGAAAATGATGTGAAAAGACCCACGTAAGGAAAAAATGAGATGTTTGAAATGTGGCATAAATGTACAAAAATATAAGTAAACATCTGATATAACTTAGCATATAAGTTATAACTGAAATTGTACATAATGGCGAGGGGTGGTCCTATTAGCTGTAACCTGACTATTTTTATGTGTAATTGCTAGAGCCCGGAAGTTCAGGCATTTATTTTCCTTAAAATAGGCAGGCAAAAAGGCATTTATAATGTGGAAAATAGGCACTAAAAATGTAAAAAAAGGCAAAATAAACCGAAAAAAGGCACATTTGGAAGTCGCTTACTTTTATCTATAATTTCTGGCAACATGTTAAAATCTACATTGGGAAGAGCATTTCAATTTTCTCCGTCTTGATTGCACATAACTACAAGGTGTTTCTTTTTAAGTTCTCAACATTCATTGATAGTCGTCAGTAGAGTAAGTGGACCGGTTGACAAACCGAAAATGGGGCTCGCCTTAATGGATTTCTCTCGTAAGGCGAGAGCCCCATTTTCTTGCAGTGTTGCCAACTCCTCACTCAAAAAATCACCAAGGTTTTTGTCTTGGTCTAACCTAACCTAAAGCAAGGAGCTGGCAACACTGCTTGAGGCTTGTACCTAACCTAACCTACCTAACCTAACCTAACCTAACCTAACCTAACCTACCTAACCTAACCTACCTAACCTACCTAACCTACCTAACCTACCTAACCTAACCTAACCTAACCTAACCTAACCTACCTAACCTACCTAACCTACCTAACCTAACCTAACCTAACCTAACCTACCTAACCTACCTAACCTACCTAACCAACCTAACCTAACCTACCTAACCAACCTAACCAACCTAACCAACCTAACCTAACCTAACCTAACCTAACCTAACCAAACCTAACCTAACCTAACCTAAAGCAAGGAGCTGGCAATACTGCTTGAGGCTTGCCTTAATTAATTGCATAAAGCAATTTGCCAACCTACTGGTATTTTTGCCATAGCTTTTTTACAAAAAAAAGAGAGGAGAGAGAGAGGGAAGAGTTAAACAACCGACAGTGTTGCCAACACCTACCTACAGCTTTTTTTCTTACTTGGAAAGGGCTTAGCTAATTTATATACTGGCGTAACATACATGCACTGGGCAATAGAGCCGGTAACAAATATATACTGCCGTAAAAGAGAGAGAGATGGATGGATGGCAACACAGTATGTGTGTGTGTGTGTATAATATGTAGCATTATTAACTAGAGTGTGTTGGCAACCCACCTACAACTAAAAAAAAAGATAGAAATACCAACATTGCCGTAAGATAAAGAAAGAGAGACCTATCGCGACTTTTGTAAACCTCTCTTGGGGGAAACACGATGTGTGCTATACACACGTGGGCGCTGGTGCTTCTTATTATTTTTCGTATTGTGAGGCAAACAAACAAATAAATAATTGTTGTTTTTTAGGATGCCTGGCCCCTAACCCCGCCAGGGTGCGTGGTGCCCAACCCAAAAAGGTTCTAACGGCTGCGGCTGTAGATAACCGCACCTCTGTAGGGTTTCACGTGTTTTTTTTTTGTATAATAATAATAATACTGACAATAATGAATAGGTTAATTGTTGTTGTAGTATTTTGGTTATTTGGCAAAGTGCTACTGGTAACTGGAGAAGTTAGCGTGGGAACGTGATGCGGTGGCGTCTGATTTTCTCCGCCGCCATTATTCCCACCGGAAGGTCTGCTCCGCACAGTTCCAGTAGGTTTTTGTACGGGTGACCTCGTCGGTATTGTGTTGATTCTGCCGGGTATTGATTAACATCTGGCGAATCCGGGGCGTGATACATGCCAGGGCTTTTGTCTGCTTTTTCGCTATTCTTCTTGCTGGATTTTTTATAGTATGCCAAGGTGACCCATATTATGACGACTACAATACAGAAAATTCCAAAGGCGGCGATCCAAATCATGATGGATGGGTGTGTTGTTTTTTTGTTATTATTTATCGTCAAAAGCCATGTATACGTAACTCAAACCAACCTTGGAATTTTAGCTACCGACAGGTATAAGTTTTTATTAGAAACCCCGCGCACATCAGTTGCAGTCGAGTATTGCTACTGGGTAGTCGCATAAAAGTGTATGCTATACCAAGTGTAATATCAAGTGTAATAGAAACCGAATTAGTTTGGTCTGTCAGGTGAGTACCATATCAGCATAAGTTATATGCACACAAGTTGCTTGACCAGTTATAAAACTAAAATTTACGCAATTATACTACTGTTTTTGTGTGTGTTAAATTGCTAGCAGCTTTTTGTAGGTAAGTTTTGTTTTTTTGTTATTTTTTTGCATGTATGTGTGTTAATAATAATTGCGAGCGGTGTTAGTGAACAGAAAGTGTTGTTTTGATTAAACAGCGAAATTATGATAAACAAAAAAATATGAGCATATATAACATGTGCTTGAAAAGAATCCACTTCCACTGGGTATCGAACTTGAAGTTTACAATTATACAAGTGTACAGGGGAAATTTTATTTTTTTGAATTTGTTGATACTTTCGGTTGGATTTTGTTGTTTTAAGTCTATTTTATGCATAGTAAGGCTAATCGAAACTGGGCCTACAGCGGGATCCGAACCACCTCTGCCGGGTATCGAACTTGGAGTTTAAAATTATACAAGTGTACAGGGGAAACTCTATTTTTTGAATTTGTTGATACTCTGGATTGGATTTTGTTGTTTTTAAGTCTATTTTATGCACAGTAAGGCTAATCGAAACTGGACCTACAGTTTCAAGAACCATTTGTACCTCTACTGGGTATCGAACCCTTGATTACAAGACTATTGCTGTGCCATCGCAGAGGCTAGTGGAAGTACTGATTGATTTGATGTTTTAAGTCTATTTTATGCACAGTAAGGCTAATTGGGACTGGACCTACAGTTTCAAGAACCACTTGTACAGGTATCGAACCCTTGATTACAAGACTATTGCTGTGCCATCGCAGAGGCTAGTGGAAGTACTGATTGATTTGATGTTTTAAGTCTATTTTATGCACAGTAAGGCTAATTGGGACTGGACCTACAGTTTCAAGAACCACTTGTACAGGTATCGAACCCTTGATTACAAGGCTATTGCTGTGCCATCGCAGAGGCTAGTGGAAGTACTGATTGATTTGATGTTTTAAGTCTATTTTATGCACAGTAAGGCTAATTGGGACTGGACCTACAGTTTCAAGAACCACTTGTACAGGTATCGAACTTTTGATTACAAGGCTATTGCTGTGCCATCGCAGAGGCTAGTGGAAGTACTGATTGATTTGATGTTTTAAGTCTACTTTATGCACAGTAAGGTTAATTGGGACTGGACCTACAGTTTCAAGAACCACTTGTGCAGGTATCGAACTTTTGATTACAATACTACCGCTGCGCCATCACAAAGGCTAGTGGAAAGTACATAGTTATTCGAATCTTATTTATTTAAAATATTTAGTTTTTTTTATGCATGCTTATTGATTTTTAAACCTAAAGTTAAATAAAATCTGACAATTATATCCAAATATACTTATAGCTACAACGAACATTCACAAAAATGGCTTGAGATTTTTTTTGCTACGTAAACAAAATGGTCGACATGCCAAATATGAACAGGCTATATAGATTTGAGAGATGGATAGAAAAAAAAGTTAATTAAAATTTAATTTTATGATTGCAACACGAAACTTAATAATTGATTGATTGATTGATTTAGTTTATTTTAACTTCGCGTTTTGTGCCTCTTGGCTAATTTGCGAAGATGGGGATGAGTGATGAAATTGATGAAAATCGACATTCACAAACAACCATACCCGACCGGGATTTGAACCCGGAACTCTTGGCGTTACAGCGTGATGTGCTAACCACTCGGCCACAGGGTCGGGCAAGTACTAGTATATACATAGACCAAAGTTACATAGTTCTAAGTCCCATAGGAGCCGAGAAAATCAATGTCTTGGAAAACATCTTAAGACAAATATCTTAATCTTTAAGAAAGTCGACTTCCGGTCTGTCAAGATGTTACTTCCGGTCTGTCAAGAAAATTTTCTTAAGACATTTGTCTTAAGATGTTTTCCAAGACATTGATTTTCTCGGCTCCTAATTGACCTAGGATGATGATTTTAGGTTTGTTGGATAGGATTCGACGAAAACTATTCGACTAGCAAATAAAATCGATTCCACTCCCTCAAGTTTCGAAAATATAGACAATTTTTTTATTTTTTTGAGAAACTTGATTTGTTGGCTTAGTTTTTACCCTATTTCGAAAATTTTAATGATATTTGATAAAAAATTGAATGAACTCTACAACCTATTGGAAACATAATGATTAGTGCTTACTGTTTTCGAGTTATTTTAAATTTAAATTTCAAGATGTAATTTCTAAGTTGTTTTGTAACTCGTAAACTATGGGTTGTAGAAAACCCATTCTTGTTTTATCTGCTATTACCCGACGAATACTATAAACACAAATAATGTTTATTGCTTGATTTAGAAAAATAAAGATCGAAAATAATTTTGATTTCTGAAAATAAAAAAAATGTGTGTATGGAAAAAAAATACAATTGTGTAATTTTTTTATGATGTAGGTTTGCATGTAAAAATAAGTATACCTGAAAGTTTTAGAATTTCAAAATAGCTATATATATGTATTTGCTATTATATCAGCCAAAATAATAGAATATATATAAACAAGAATATTTTCATAGTTTCATACCTCTACTAGATTGGTGGAAAAATATACTAATGGGCAATAAAATCTGAAGAAAATTTGTGTCTAACAAAAATAAACTAAATAGAATTACACATGCATACAATATTTATTGTGTTTTTTTTCTATCTACAATTATATTTTTCTTATATATTTTTTTTATTTTTTTATAGAGTTGATTAAAGCACATATTTGAGGAAGGCAACACCACCCATATATAAATAAACATACCCCAAAAAAATGCGCTCCATGAAAAGTTGCCCTGTGTGCAAAAAAACTATATCGAGCAAACATTTTGCAAGACATTGTCGCACCTGCGTGCCAGGCAAGCATTTGGCTGCCACCGAACTGTGTTCCGGATGCAATAAACACATTACAATTGCATATGCCAAGAAGCATAAGCTTACTTGCCTAAGCAAAAATACATCTGGGGCCCAGCCTTCGACCTCCACCAAGAGGGAGGCAGAAGCAGCCTCCATCAATGCACCACCTGCTAAACGCGTCAAGCCTGCGATAAAAGCAGACCGGTCTGCTTTCGGAGGAATATTAGAAGATTACGTCCAATTGTCGGATGGCTCTTGCGATGTTTGTAGCTTTTTAGAGGAGAAGCGAGCAGAGATAGTTTCTATTCTTAGTAATGCATTGGCTACGCAATCCTCCACTAAATTCTACGCATCGCTTCGTTGCTGGTACAAGAAGCCGACTGATGAAATTTACAGCTTCTGCCACAACACCAAGGCGAAGACGCTGCATCTGGCGGATGTCGAAAACCTAGAGGACATCTACAGCAAGTTTGTCGAGGAGCTGCTGGCAAAGCAAGAAGAACATGAAGCTAAGGGCTCGGGGGGTTCGCTGTGTGGGGAGCGTCACGAACTGCGCGTCAAACTTTGCAAGTTTGTGCCTCTCTCCGCCTCCAGCTACGTCCCCTTACCAAAAGCGATTGTGGAAAAAAAGGCCGTCCTGAACATTCAGAACAGTGACGCCAAGTGCTTTGTTTGGTCGGTGCTTGCAGCATTGCACCCTGTTCACTGGAAAAAACAACCACGCCGAGTTAACCACTACCTACCCTATGAGCCAGAGCTGGAAGATGCCATTGCTGGGATCGACTACCCGGTGGAGGTCTCGGATATTCGCAAGTTCGAGGACCGTACACACAACCCTCGGTTGGCCATCAATGTTTATGGTCTCACTGACGAAAATGTGGTGTACCCCATCCGTGTAAGCGACGTAGACGACGACGGTGCGCAGGAAATTCACCTTCTGCTCATCAAGGATGAAACTCGCCATCACTACACCCTTATCCGCTCGCTCTCTCGACTTGTTTCGAGCCAACGGAGCAGTGAAAGTCACCACGTCGAGGTGTGTCGCAGGTGCTTGTCCACTTTTGATAATCGAGAACAGCAGGATTATCAACGCATCAGAGGTCCCAACATCGCTGCCGAGAAGCTCGCTAACCACAAGCTCTACTGCAATGCCAACGAACCGGGGGTGGCAGACTTGCCCAAACCTGGTACCGTGGAGCGTTTCCACATGTACGGTGCCATGGTGGAGCACCCCGGTATCATCATCGCGGATTTCGAAGCCTTCCTCAAACCCCTGTCCACTTGCGATCCCGATCCCGAAGTTTCCTCCACCACCCCTTACCAACTCCACGAGGCATCCAGTTTCGCATACGTTGTGGTGCGACGGGGCCAACACATTGCCCCCGAGCCCTACGTGTACCGTGGTCCCGACGCAGCCAAACACTTCCTCGAGAGGATGGTTGTCGAGGCCATCGAAATAGGGAAGTTCCTGTTGACCCCCAAGCCTATGGAATCGCTGTCTTCTGAAGACAAAATTTAGCACGAGGAGGCTACTACCTGTCCTGTGTGCACCTGCGAGTTTAGCATCAACAACCGTAAAGTCCATCACCACGATCACTTTAACGGTAGGTGCGTTGGTCCTTGGTGCAACGACTGCAACCGTAGGGCCTGGGACCCGCGCTTCATCCCAGTGTTTTTTCACAATGGCTCGGGGTACGATTTTCACCACCTGATCAAGCATCTTGGATACGACAATGCAAGAATCAATGTCCTGGCACAAAACGAGGAGCGTTATATTAGCGTCAGCAAGTGGGTGCCGATCCCCAACTCAAAAAGCAGGAGCATCGAGCTTCGCTTCCTCGACTCCCTGAGGTTCCTCCCGGCCAGCCTCGATGCTCTTGCGGGGAAGCTGAGCAACGAACAAATGCTTATTACCTCTGCAAATTTTCCAAACTTGGACGCCGGTCTCTTCAGGCGTAAGGGGGTCTACCCCTATGAATACGTCACAGACCCTACCAAGTTTGCGGAGACGTCGCTACCTCCCCAGGCGAAGTTCTACAGTCAGCTACGAGGCTCGAACATCACCGACGAGGAATATCATCACGCCCAGTCCATGTGGCGCGAGCTGGGTTGTCGAACTCTCGGAGACTACCACAACGCCTACCTCAGACTTGATGTGACGCTCCTCGCCGACGTGTTCCAGACGTTCCGGGCGACCGCAATGAACATCTACCACCTGGATCCCGCCTACTTCTATAGTCTCCCCGGACTGGCGTGGTCAGCCATGTTTCTGGTGACGAAAATCAAGCTGGAGCTTCTTTCGGACGTAGACATGGTGCTGTTTATGGAACGCGCCGTGCGGGGTGGAATGGTCCAGGTGTCGCAACGGCACGCACGCGCCAACAACCATCACATGGTTACTGGCTACGACTCTACCCAACCGTCGAGCTACATCATGCACACGGACGTGAATAACTTGTACGGGCACTCCATGATGCAGCCACTCCCCTTTAGAGGGTTCGAGTGGGCCGATCCTTCCAAATTCGACATCGAAAGCTTCGACGATTCGAAACATGGGTTTTTTGCCGAGGTGGACCTTGAGTTCTCCGAGAAGCTGCAGGATTTGTTCTGCGATCTTCCCCCTGCACCCGAGTTTAAGTGTCCACCCGATTCCAATCAGAAGAAGCTCGTCATGGATTTTGAACCTAAGAAGAATTACGTTCTTCACTACCAGAATCTCCGGTGGTTGATGCAGCAAGGGGTCACAGTCCGCACAGTTCACCACATCCTCAAGTTCGAGCATTCTCCGTGGTTGCGTCCATATATCGAAGTCAACACCAAACACCGCACCGCAGCCACGTCCGAGTTTGATAAGGATTTTTTCAAGCTCATGAATAATGCGGTGTTTGGCAAAACCATGGAGAATGTACGGAATCGCGTGGACATAAAATTGGTGACGAGGAAAGAGCGATGTCGTCAGCTTGTCGCGAGTCCATTGTTCAAGTCTCGAACAATCTATAACGAGCAGCTGGCTCTGATTCACATGAGGCAAGGTGTGGTGAAACTCACCAAGCCCATCTACGTCGGAGCTAATGTTCTGGATCTGAGCAAGCTTCACATGTTCGAGACGTATTACGACATATTACGTCCACACTACGGTCACGACATCTCGCTTCTCTACACGGACACGGACAGCTTGGTGTACCACGGTGACCTCTGGCAAAGTGACCTCGTGGAGATGAGTAGCGGCAATCTAAAAAATGTGCATAAATTGAACAAGGGCAACAAGTACCTCCTCACCGTCATAGACACGTTTTCGAAATTCGCATGGGCTCTACCTTTGAAAGCCAAAACGGGGACATGCGTCACGGAAGCATTCAAGACAATTTTTCGCGAAAGCAACAGACGACCTCGGTTTTTGCAAACAGACAAGGGGAAGGAATTTTACAATGCCGTATTCCAAAGGTTTATTCGGAAACACGACATTCGACATTATTCAACCTTCAGTCACATCAAAGCCAGCATCGTGGAAAGATTTAATCGAACCTTGAAAACACACATGTGGAAACGATTCACGCTTCGAGGAAATTACAAATGGGTCGACATACTGCCGGAACTCGTCGACACCTATAATGATACGGTACACAGAACGATAGGCATGAAGCCAGCCGATGTTACGAAATCTGACGAGCGGCGTTTAATTTCTACAGTTTACTGTCCAAAGTACACTCCCACGACTACCAAGAAATCAAAATTCAAAATTGGAGACCAGGTGAGGATCAGCAAATTCAAACGCACCTTCGAGAAGGGGTTCACAAAAAATTGGAGCACGGAACTTTTTACGGTGGTTCGAGTTTTACCCGGAAACCGACACACGTATATAATAAAAGATAGTAGCGGCGAGATTTTGAAAGAAAGATTTTACGAAGAGGAACTCTCTAAAACAAAACATCCCAACACGTACCTCATCGAGAAAGTATTGCGTAGGAAAGGCGACAAACTGTTTGTCAAATGGCTGGGACTTCCGGAAAAGAGTTGGATCGACGCGAACGAAGTGATCTTGTGAGTACGTGGAACGTGGTGAAGCGTCTACCGGATTCGGAAAGTCAAACAAAAAAAAAGAACGGCGAGTTGCTTCCCGACAGCATCCGCTGTCTGATCGTAGGTCCTTCGGGGTGTGGGAAAACAACACTGCTCGTGGACAATTTTCTCCTCGCACCGAATTGGTTAGATTGGAAGAACAGGCACCTCTACGTGTTCTCGAAAAGTTTGGAGCAAGCGAAATACCAGCAACTGATAAAACTGTACGATGGTCTGGACATTGCAACGTTCTCTTCGGAAATAAAACCACTCGACGATTGTCGTGAAAATTCAGTCGTTGTGTTCGACGATGTCATCCTGGAAAATCAAAATGAAATTCGCAATTTTTTCACGCAAGGTCGTCACAAAGGAATAGATTGCTTCTTCCTAGCTCAAACGTTTTCCAAAATTCCAAAACAGTTAGTACGCGACAACGCTAATTTCATATGTTTGTTTCGTCAAGATCACACCAACCTCAAGCACGCGTATGATGACTACGTAGGTGGAGACATGAACTACAATCAATTTTCGGAACGCTGCTGCTCCCACTGTTGGAACAGTGACGATTTCGGATTCGCGACGATCGACATGACGAGAAAACCCAACAACGGAAAATACAGAAACAAAATCAACAACTTTCTAAACGTTGCAACGTTGTGAGAAACGACGTGTATAAATAACGTTATGACGAAACGAAAAATTGAAGACGAAAATCTCAAGCTTCGTGATTACCTCGCGAAACGCTTCAAAGGTTGGAAATCCGAGAATCGCGGATTCTACGAAGAGAAGAAACGTCAAGATCAACCTGTGATCGACGCCATCAGCGATCTAGGTAAAGAAATTAAAGGCGTGACGGAACAAAATAAAAATTTGATCAACGAACTCGTACCACTTGCAGCTAAAAGTTACACCGTACCCACGCCCATTTCAAGCATTCCTTCCACGCCGTTCGAACTGAAGGACGTACCGCCACGACGTCGAGCCATAGGTAGCACGCCGTCGTCTTTGGATAAGATCGAGTTGGGACCTTTGGCACGAGACTACCTGAGCACGGGGAAATTCGACAAGGATGAAGTGTTCGGATTGTATCCAAGCATGGAGAGCAACGAAGGCGGCGGTGTGGTTTGGAAGATTGGAAAATCGAAGGTGAGCTTCGAAGGC
Organism: Lepisma saccharinum; assembly: GCF_977018435.1. Classification (NCBI taxonomy): domain Eukaryota; kingdom Metazoa; phylum Arthropoda; class Insecta; order Zygentoma; family Lepismatidae; genus Lepisma; species Lepisma saccharinum. The sequence goes on along the minus strand of NC_139239.1, from coordinate 43,174,874 downwards.
AACGACATTAAAGTTAATTTAGGCGAGAAGGATAGTTGGAACAGGTATCCGGGTACGGTGGGACTGTGGGAACTCGTTGCCAAAAAGCAGCCGAAAGATTACACCGACGAAGATTACCAGAGTTACAAGGAAATTTTGATCATGACGGATGCCTTGTACCAGAACAACGACGCCTCGCAGAATAGGGTGAAATCGAGCAGCGGCGAGAAGTACAGAAATCTCATCAAACCGATTTGGAACCAGGTGAAAACAGGCAGCGGCGTCAAACTCTACAACACCCTGCCCAAAGAGTTTGTGTGGGTGGACGATGTGCGCAAGCTCATAGACCGATTGTTGGTTATTGCAGGAGAGGAGAATGCAGGCAATCGTAATTTCTACAACGAGAAGGTAGGAATTGTGGACATGATCAGCACCAAACTTTCCAACTTCATCGTGAACGACGACAAGGGCATAGGTCACCTCATTAAAATTATCAACACGCTGCCTCCGAGATTCTGGAACGTGGCCGAAGGAAAAGGACTCGTGAACGACATCATCAACAAGTTACCTTTCGAGATGCATTTACCCGGCTACCAGTTCTGCGGACCGGGTACCAAACTCAAGAAAAGATTGGAGAGAGGAGACAAGGGTGTGAATCCGTTGGACGCCGCATGCAAAGATCACGACATCGCCTACAACACCACTCGCGCCGATCTGGATGCACGTCACGAAGCAGACAGAAAGTTAGAGCACGCAGCTTTCGAAAGATTCGTTAGCAGAGACGCTTCGCTGGGAGAAAGAGTTGCAGCACTGGGCACCACCATAGCCATGAACACAAAACAAAAATTTGGATGGGGTGTGTAGAAATAAAAAAAATTCTCGAACCGTGAAAAAAATTTCTTCGGCATATAAATAACACTACATAAAAAAAAACTCCAATTGTGTTTGTCATCTTATAAAAATGAGTAAACAATCACTAGATGCCCAAGCATTAAAACAAATGCTAAATTCATCAGTCGAATATGTAAAAATTCAGGAATTGGAAGTGGGCAAACCTTACACGATAACTTCCGGTTCAATTGTTTCTACCCAGTATGGTCCCAAGGCGCGTCTGTTGCTCAACGCACAATACAGTCTATTTTTACCAGATCGATACGCTAACATGTTATCTGACGAGAAGCTAGCTATTTTAATCGAGAACAAAACTCAAATCATGTACAAGGGTACAAAGGAACTTCTTGGTAAGAAAACAAAGCACGTAATAGAATTTGTGTAACAGTTCTGCGCGGAGTATATCCTTGAAAAAAAATTACACAGAACAAAAAAATCTCAGAACATTTATATATAAATAACATACCGAAAAAAAATTACACAAAACAAAAAAAATCTCAAAACATATATATAAATAACATACCGTGAAAATAACATATAGAGCATCAACATGAAGCCCAAAGGTGTCGTGTACCAGATACCATACTCCAATCTGAAAAATCTAGGTGCCCTCGATGGTTTACTCACCAAGAAACAACGCGAGAAGAAACGTTCTTGCTTGACGAAAGGACACGGAATAAAATTACTTCTCAGCACACCTCAATTGAGACGCTTGCAGCGTTCGCGGAAACAGCAAAAAATCGGAGGTTTCATATTCAGCATCCCAGCCATCCTGGCAGCATTGGGGGCCGTTGGAAGTTTGGCCGGCGGAAGTGCCGCCATCGCGAAAACAGTCATCGACTCGAAGAAGAACAAGGCAGAATTGGAAGAACAGAAACGTCACAACCTGGCTATGGAGAAGAAAGGGAAAGGTATAACCAAAAAACAAAAAAGCAACCTCGATGCTTTGAAAAAATATAAAAAAAAGAAGAAGCCCTGTCCAACTTCGATATTGAATCTCTGATCGAACTGTTGGGAATAAAAAACTTCAGGGGTGTTTTCATGTCCGATTCTCTACCCTCTGCTGTGAAGAAAAAAGAGTATGGCGTGGTCAACCTGGATAGTTACAAAAATTCTGGTACACATTGGATATGCTACCTCAAAATTGACGATAACAATGCATTTGTTTTCGATTCGTTCGGTGGCACACCACCTGCCAGGTTGGTGAAGTATCTCAGTGTTGCCAACCTCTACTACAATGACAAACGCATCCAGGGTTTCACCGATGTTAACTGCGGCCACCTATGCCTTTCCGTTCTCGCATACATGTCTAAAATAAATAACCCGTCGGTGGAACATTTTCAGAAAGCATTGTGGAATCTTAAACACGATGGGCGTGTTTCATCTCACGAGCGAATCTTCAATCTTAAAACTCACGCTGCACGACGACATCGTCTATCCTAAATCCGTAGCTCTGCGTGCATTCTACAGCATGTACCTCATACCTAACGTCACGCAGCACAACAACAAAATTAGCGTCGGAAGCGAACACATCGTCGTCACGCCAGGCCAATACAATCTTTCCACTTTGCAAGCTCAATTACCCAAGGGCACGTACCTTTCTCAAAATTCGGTCACGCACAGAGTGGAAATCGTGTCGGCGACGGAGACCGTTGACCTGGGTACCATAGGAGAACTTTTAGGTTTCGAGAACAACACCAAACTCGAAGCTGGCATCAAGCACACGGCAGCAAACATTCCTAAATTTCTAGCCATAGAGACTCTGAACGTTCACTGTAACGTAGCGGAAGGAATGATTACTAAATCTTCGGACGGATTGTTAGGAAGTCACAAGCAGACGGGAATCATAGCTACGTTCAAACCCAGTTCCGAGTTCATGGAACCGATCATCTACACACCCTCTTCGCCGATCTATTTTCCAGTATGCCGCAACCGCATAGACGACATAGAGTTGGTGGTGACAAACGAGAAAGGAGACGTGGTGGATTTCGCAGGTGCCACTACGACGGCCATCGTGGAGATCAACATATAATAAATAACACGCATAGTAAAAATGGAGCAAATCGAAAGTTACGAATTGCAATCTTACCCTCCCAACCGTCGCACGTTCGCCAATCTCAACGAAGCGAACAGGGAGATCGAATACGACGTGGAAGTAGGCGATGGGTTTGTTCATCCTCACAGAGCGGACCTCTACCTTCAATTCGACGTGGTGAAGAAAGAAAGCGGAGACGCGTTTCCGCCCAATGCAAATTTGATACTCGTGGACAACTTCGTGCCTCACCTGTTCTCGCAGGTGGAGGTGAGGAAACACAACACCGTCATCGACAGAATAGACTATCCAGGCATCACGTCGACGGCAGTGGGAACATTGAAATTATCCAAAACAGACGCAACATACTATCAAGCAGGAGGATTCGAAGCAGGGACGAAAATATCGACGACAAGTCACACGGTGCTCTTTCCCATGCGTCTGCTGCCGGGATTCTTCTCGGACTACAAAGAGATCATGTGGAAGGTAGGATTGCGCGTCACGTTTCGAAGAGCAGCCAACGACAACGACGCGCTGATGCGATACACCAACTTGAACGCCGACGGCACGCCGATAGCCAACACTTTACCCGAAGCAGCCAAGTGCGTCATCCGAAGCATGGAGTTGAGAATGCCGATCGTGGAATACGAAACAAACTATGCCCTCAAGTACAAAGCGGAGATCTTGAAGAGTCCGCAGGTGCCGATTCGCTTTCACGGTTACCAGTGCGTGCAAAAGGTGGCGTCGGGAAGTCACATGGAATTCGACGTGACGACGCAGTTCAACAACATACAGTTCGACATGCCAGATTTCGTCGTGGTGCTTTTTCAGACCGGGCGCGATAAAAATCAGGAAAAAAATTCCAGCAAATTCGACAACTGCAAGATCAAGAATATTTATCTGAAGAATGGAAGAAACGAAGTGTTCCCGCGCGAGAATTACAACCTCGACATGACCAAAAACGATTACCTAAAACTTTACGAAGCTTACACCTCTTTCAAACGCGTGACCGAGGGAAACGTGGACATGTACTACACGCCCAGCGAATTCATAACCCACAGACCCATGTCCGTCATCAATACCACGAAGAGGAAGCAGGTGGTGGTCAACGATCGCACCAACATCAAGGTCGTCTGCGAGTTCAACAGCCCGTTGCCCGAGGACACCGTATGCAGTGTGATCCTGGTCGCCGAGAAGTCCTTCGTCCACGACGTGAAGAACGAGAGGGTCACAGAGCAGTTTTAACAAGTTTTTAACATTTTTTCTTGCACAATAAGAAATTTTTGTACTAGCACAATCAGTTTCAATGGCACAATACGAAAAATTTCACTAGTTCAAGATCAGTTACAATATCAATTTCATCACTTATCAGTTACAATATCTTTTTTTGCACTATAGCACGAGAGACAAATCAGAAAATTTGCACAAAAAAATTTGTTGTTGTTTTTACACGAGAAAATTAACAATAAAATTCTTTTTTATCGTTTCAGATGCTGTCGAAACATCAAAAACACATACACATACAAAGACACTAAAAAATAAGCATGCAACTTTATTTGTAACACACACACATATATTCTCCATCTTCATCAAAAAAATATTATAATAAACATAATTATTTTTATCTATCACACAATAAAACTCTATATCCAAAATATTACAACATCAAATAACACTAGAGTCGTTAGTACACGTTGCATGCATTACGGAGGTCCTCTGTAGGGTTTCATGGAAGTTTGGGGGAAAAAAAAAAACACGTGAAACCCTACAGAGGTGCGGTATCTACAGCCGCAGCCGTTAGAACCTTTTTGGGTTGGGCACCACGCACCCTGGCGGGGTTAGGGGCCAGGCATCCTAAAAAACAACAATTATTTATTTGTTTGTTTGCCTCACAATACGAAAAATAATAAGAAGCACCAGCGCCCACGTGTGTATAGCACATCGTGTTTCCCCCAAGAGAGGTTTACAAAAGTCGCGATAGGTCTCTCTTTCTTTATCTTACGGCAATGTTGGTATTTCTATCTTTTTTTTTAGTTGTAGGTGGGTTGCCAACACACTCTAGTTAATAATGCTACATATTATACACACACACACACATACTGTGTTGCCATCCATCCATCTCTCTCTCTTTTACGGCAGTATATATTTGTTACCGGCTCTATTGCCCAGTGCATGTATGTTACGCCAGTATATAAATTAGCTAAGCCCTTTCCAAGTAAGAAAAAAAGCTGTAGGTAGGTGTTGGCAACACTGTCGGTTGTTTAACTCTTCCCTCTCTCTCTCCTCTCTTTTTTTTTGTAAAAAAGCTATGGCAAAAATACCAGTAGGTTGGCAAATTGCTTTATGCAATTAATTAAGGCAAGCCTCAAGCAGTATTGCCAGCTCCTTGCTTTAGGTTAGGTTAGGTTAGGTTTGGTTAGGTTAGGTTAGGTTAGGTTAGGTTAGGTTGGTTAGGTTGGTTAGGTTGGTTAGGTAGGTTAGGTTAGGTTGGTTAGGTAGGTTAGGTAGGTTAGGTAGGTTAGGTTAGGTTAGGTTAGGTTAGGTAGGTTAGGTAGGTTAGGTAGGTTAGGTTAGGTTAGGTTAGGTTAGGTAGGTTAGGTAGGTTAGGTAGGTTAGGTAGGTTAGGTTAGGTAGGTTAGGTTAGGTTAGGTTAGGTTAGGTTAGGTAGGTTAGGTTAGGTACAAGCCTCAAGCAGTGTTGCCAGCTCCTTGCTTTAGGTTAGGTTAGACCAAGACAAAAACCTTGGTGATTTTTTGAGTGAGGAGTTGGCAACACTGCAAGAAAATGGGGCTCTCGCCTTACGAGAGAAATCCATTAAGGCGAGCCCCATTTTCGGTTTGTCAACCGGTCCACTTACTCTACTGTCGTCTGACAGAGAGAATGTTTTTCATAATAGAAAATGATCTTTCTACTTCGACAGAAGTTATTGGAGCATACATAAAACAAACTAATGTAGCTGGACTCATTTCGGTAACAGCATTTTCACCTTTAAGAATATCACAAATTGTTTTCAATTGTTTCAAGTCCTCATTTGCACTCACTACCCTTTTGCACTTTTCCGCAACAGCTGACCCCTTTTCTCCTGGCACTTCCATCATCTGCTGCATAGATTCCTCGAAGATTTTCATGGATGCTATAATTGTAATTGTCTCTGGCAATGCACCATAATGTGCAAAAATAAACTTGAATAGCACAGGGTTTTTTTCACTTCACGAATTGAAGCCGCTTCATTTTCTGAAAGAGCATCTATCACCTCACTGATTTTTTCAAGGTTGTTAGCATAATATATACCTGCTGATATCCAGGTACCCCTTCTGGTCAAGACTGGTTGCGGAGGTAAACTAAGCTCAGATGCAACTTCCTTAAATTTTCGGGTTCGAGAGGGAGATTTCAGAAATATCTTCTTTGTGTTCGAAATCAACCTGTCCACTTCAGCAGTCAATCATGCACAAGGAAATATTAACCGAAAGGCAATATCCTAAATCAGCATGAAATACTTTTTTCTCACACTTTTCTCCTTCAGCAATGTTGAAATATGCAGGAGTTCAATATTACTTAAATAAGGCGAAAATTATTCACATAATAAACGGAAGAAAAATAAATGCCAACAACGTTTTTTGGGAGAAAAATAATTTATATACACATTTTTTTAAAAAATTGTCAAATTTCATTGAAAAAGGCAAAAAAAGGCATTATAATTAAAAATAGGCAGTGGGGTCCCAAATAGGCAAAATAGGCAAAATGAAAAGGCTTCTAAAACATTCGAAACAACATAAAAAATATATATCCGGAAAAAGTTTATCAATATAAAATAAAAAGAGTCATTTTGCCAAACTTCCGGGCTCTAGTAATTGCTATCTAAGAACGCAGGAATATGTAAAACATGTTTGACTAAAATATTGTAACACTGTTAATCCTTGTTTCCATGTTAATAAAACATTAAAATGCTGACCGAGGCAAACTTTTGTAGTATAAAAATATACATAAAAACGTAACGTTTCGACCCTCTATCATGGTCTTCTTTTGTTGTAAAGTTTCGTCTGAAGAAGACCCTGTTAGAGGGTGGAAACGTTATGTTTTTATGTATATTTTTATACTATAAAAGTTTGGTCAGCATTTTAATGTTTTATTAAAATATTGTCCGCATTGGTTCACTTATTTTGTGACTGAATTCCACAGGATCTTGATTTCATGGTGTAACACAGTGTGTCCGTAAAACAATGGTGGGGTTTTAAACAGTCATAGTTTTGGAACAAAGCATGGTAGAGAGATGAACGAGACGTCAAAGCAAAGAGAAACTCTCCAAGTTTCTTACCTGTTCAGCAGACTTCGATGTGTGAACCCTTAGTTGCCCTGCAGACGTCAAGACGATATTCAGTCTCTTCCCATACGCGGAAGAGAACATCCGGCGTGATAGACGAAACAGCTTCAGTGATTCTTGCTTTTAAATGGTCCAGATTTCGAACTTGGCAGGAAAACACTTGTGTCTTGACATAACCCCACAAATAGAAATCCATGGGTGTAAGATCTGGAGACCGTGGGGGCCAGGCAATCCACCCTCCTCGTCCGACCCATCGCTGAGGAAATGTTTCGTTCAGAAAATTCCGCACGATTGTGGTAAAATGTGGAGGAGCACCATCTAACTGGAAAATGGAATTCTCCGGTATTTGGGGGTACTGCATACCCTTGTAACATATCCAGGAAGGTGGTCCCCGTTATTGTTTGTTCAGCAATTACTGTCATCCACATATTTTCAATTAGCCAAATAACCAAAAATGGCAGAAAAGCTAATTAAAATTATTCAAACCAATCATGATGTAAATGTTCTAGGAATAAATAGTGCAATAAGATACAAGATGACAGTACTAAGAGCAGTAAATGCCCATGATGCTGTTGCTACAATACCGTTGAAACATTACAGATGTCGATATATAGAGAGAATATAAATCTACTGTATAAGAGCAAAATTATTTGAAAATATAATTTCTATTTGTTTTCAGTTTTTAATATCTAAAAAGGAGTAGTGCATGAAGATTGATGGAATAATATCTGCAGTGCAATATGGAGGATATGTAGCTACTGCTTCAAGGCTGTGCGTAGTTCATTTTTCTTCCCAGCCACGTCGTTGCGAAATTCAATTTGGAATTATTAATGGAAGAAGCAGTAAATCTTTCGAAATCCCCGTAAAAGTTAACAACGCGCGAGGGCAAGGTGTCGTTGGGTATCCAACCACGTCTTGGAGGGTCGCGCTCCTTAATTTCCGTTCGCGTATCGAGGGTCGATGGTGAGACCTTTTCGCAGATCGACGTGAGCCTCGAGCTAAGTGTGGCGTAATGGAGTGCTCCTTCGCTGTAAAAACAGCGGTAAGAGTTCTCTCTGGCTTCCCTGAATAAGAGGTCAATCGTTTTTCTTCCCTCGTGACATGCCGAGAACTCTGCCCAGGAAATCGGTACAATGCAGCACACTGTAGAGTGGACGTGGTTGTAATTCACTGATAAGATTATCTTGGTTTGAGGGCAGTAGTGGTGCTAAAGTTGGCCAAGGTGAACCACGGTTCTCCCCAGAAAAGTGACTACGTACACACTCGCGCGCGCGCACACATACATACATATATATTGTAAGAGCTGGACTAACCGAGACCAAAGCCAAACTCACCCAGTTCAATGCTCCACTTCTCACCACCTCGATGTATGGGAAAAGACTAACTAACTGATTCTCATTTCGCACTCCCTTCTGACCTCTAAATCTCAACTATGATATTAACAGTTTTTTCGAGCTTTCTCTCTCTCTTTCCACCTCTGCATACCTCCTCCTCCTTTCTTTCTGTCACAACTCCTCGATGACCCTTCTTCTTTCGTTTTACTTGCGGACTTTCCGGACTTTTCCATCCGGAACCAACAGCCGCCGTAGGTAAGAAATGCTTGCAGGTGGCTACTTTGGTTGGATTGAAAACTCCGGAAAGTCGCAAGGAAAGCAAAAGAAGATGGGTCATCGAGGAGTCGTGACAGGAAGAAAGGATGGAGGAGGAAAAACAGTAAGAAAGAGAGAGAGAGAAGGGTCGGAAAAAGGCTAAACTGATAGTTGAGATTATAGAGGTGAGAAGGAGGTGGAGAGGAGTGGAGCATTGAACGAGGTGGGTTTGACTTTGGTCTCGGTTAGCCCTTGCATGGCCGCACATCGCCCACCTTTCGAGTGTTCGCTTCAGTAGTAACAATAAGGTTTTGAATAAATGGTCTGTGGGACAAGGAAAATGTTGCCTGTCATTTGGTTGATCAGATCCTCTTAAATCCTCAAGGACGGTTAAATACGTAGAATGTCGAATATCAATTCGTCAAAGAAAACCGTAACTATATATATATACACACACACGCACCGGGTTTTCCAAAAGTCGCTTGACCGAGAAATAAATATTTGTATTTGAAAACAATACTTGTGTTATTAAATCAACAATTTTTTTATTTTTTTATTTTCAAACAAAGGACTATTTTGTAGCTCAGGTAAAACTACTTCTTGTAACATTTCAAGGTAAGATTCACCAGTTACAGTGCCATTGAAAAAGTATGGACCAACGATGCCACCACTCCATACACCAGCCCACACATTGACGCCTGGAACATTTAGTTCTTAAAGTACTTCGTGCGGATTTCTGTCACTCCAGTACGCACATTTATGACGATTGATACTGATGGTGCTGGAGTTTGAGGAAATTTTTCCCGAAATTTCTGCACGACTCCCACACTATTTTTGTTGGTCTTCCACCAACATTGTAAGAGAAAAAACCGTTTAGTTTAAAGGAATCTTCATCCGTCCACAAAATACGATTTGGAAAGTTAGGTTCTGCCTCAAGCGTATTAAAAATCATTCACAGAACTCAACACACCTATCGAAGTCATCTTCTATTAAACTTTGATGCACTTGTGGACGACAAGCTTTTAGTTTCAATGCTTTCAAAATACGCTGTACACTACTGCGAGCAATATCAAACTCAGCAGAACTTTTACGAATAGATTTCTTTGGGCTCTGAATAACTGATTCGGCAATGGTTGTTACGTTATCTACACTTGCAGCAGTTTTAGGTCTCCCACTCCTTGGTGAATGATGTACGCTTCCAGTAGTCTCAAATCGTCTATGCAGATTGTAGATTGCTTGTCTCGATGGTGCTGGAGTTTGAGGAAATTTTTCCCGAAATTTCTGCACGACTCCCACACTATTTTTGTTGGTCTTCCACCAACATTGTAAGAGAAAAACCCGTTCTTCAGTTGTTAATTTACGGTTCATGGTTAATTGACAGATCAACACTGGTCAACAATACGTAATTACGCAACAATGTAGTACTCAATCACCTGAAAAAAGAAAACAATATAATTTGTGCTACCGACATAACAAATATGACATTTTTTAAACAATATTAGGTGTATTACATAAAATACAAATAGCCTATTTATTTCTCGGTCAACCGACTTTTGGGACACGCGGTGTATACATATATATATCGAGAAGGGAGAGATTTCTAGGTGTTCGAAATTTCTCATCTTTTCTGGCCGGTTAATCACTGAACAGTTATGCTGGCTGTAAATTTCAATCTGCTCCAAACGAGGATCTTGGGAACAATTCAGAACAACAAAGGCTACAGGAGCATAATTACGTTCACACCATTTTTTTACCTAGAACACAGCTTAGTATTATTTGAATATTATTTCAGTTTCTACTTGTAGAGTACACATTTCCTTCAGACTTTTGCTACTGATGTATCTCTCTATTTTTTCTCCATGAAGCTTCCAGTTTGTTTGTGTTTTATAGACGTGTAAAAAGTAGTGAAGTTAACAGTGGTGTCGCAAGTTTAGGAAAGATGAGTTCCGAAGGGGTTACGACGTAGCGGAGAAGCCACTGCAAATACTTTTTTTTTTCAGCATTCAATTTTAGGGGAGATGATAGGGGAGGGGTTCAGTTTCTCCCCAACTCCCTCCATTGGCACGCCTGAACATTAAATATCTCAATTCGACGCGTGAAGGCATGGGAAATATTTCAATGGTCGCCTTGAAACAGATTCAGTTGAAGTAAATTTTCATGAGATGACTAAGCGAGAGTTAAAAACAACGTCTCTGGGAGATTCGAATTCGGGGCTTCCCAACTGGAGCGTCCTCGCGGTGTACAGACGGCACTGGCAAGAGCAACATCGGCCGTGTTATTAATTATAGGTGTAAGCTTACAGCGGGTTCCCGGATAGGAATAATTAGCTCAGTCAATAAAGGTTTCATGTCGGGAATAATTCCGTAAAAAGCTGAATTTTGGTCAGTTGTTAGAACACTAATGGTTGTGCAAAATCACAAAAGTCCCCGTTTCTTCTCGCAGCGCTTTTTCCCCAGCGCCCCCCAACATCAATTTCGCACACTCTTAGTTATTGACCTATATCTCCATAACTAATAATCGTAGGCAGGTAATCTTTTTTAGTCTTAATCCTCATTAAATGGGCTACAAACAAGATTCTGTTTTAATTTTGATAATGTTGGTGGTTTTGCCGTAATTTAAAAAATAATCTTCAAAAAGTAAATTTTTTCTAGTACTTTATGAAGTTTTTGGCTTGTAACTTTTGAACAAATTAAATGAGAAAAAAATGTTTCGAATAAAAGTTGTAACCTAATTTATAAGCTTTAAAAAGATACAAGTTTTAATATAAGGTGGGTGTGCGCAATTTCGCCATGTTTTCAATTCTGCCTGTATTACCCAACACGTCGGCCTAAGTCGGTAGATGGTGCTAGTGTATAGGTAGGTAGCGCACGCTGATCGTGTTTTGTCTCATTTCGATGGGAGGAGCTAGACGGGGAAGACAGGCAGCCATTGTGTGTGCGAGACGTAGCTTTGTTATAAGATCGAGAGCAACAAAGTGCGGTCCTTTTGTCCAGGAAGGAGGGTTCGAAGCTATGTAGTAAGTATTGCATTGTGAAGACGAACGCTTTCTGCCTACAATGATATGTGTAACGTTGTATCGTATACATTAAGAGTCATATTTTCACCCCCATTTGTGTAGTCATTGGAAGTGCTTGCAATTTCGCCATGAAGAACAAAGGGTGGCGAAATTGTAAACTATGCTAATGTGCATGACGTAATGGTGCAAAGGCAGTGATATCTCCTTTCCTTGGGTTTCGTTGCAGATGATGGCAGACAGACGGAATCAAGGAAAGTACTGCAAGTGGTCAGCGAATGATTTAAGCAGAGCTGTGACCCAGCAGCAACTGTCTGTCAACGCTGCAAGTAAACAGTTCAACATACCACGCCGAACATTAGGTGCCTATATACAAGCACGAAAAACACTGGTAGAAAACCTGTGTTAAATGGAGCAGAGGAAGATGTTCTAGTCCAGAGGATTGTGCGGCTAGCGAACTTAGGATTTCCTCTCACACCGCGACTGTTGAAAAAGTGTGTTTACACGGTTTGTACACAAAACAAACAGCCACACCCTTCAACAATATGCAAGGTGCAGCAGGTCGAACATGGCTTCGTGGGTTTTTTGTACGACATCCTGAAGTGGCTAAAAGAAAAACTCAACATTTAAATGAAGCAAGGGCCCAGAAGTTAAATAGGTTCATTGTCCACGACTATTTTCAGAAAATACACAAAGTGCTCGTTGATCTGGATCTTGTGCAGAAACCCGAGCTGGTATTTAACGTTGATGAGAAAAGACTGGGTCCAGACGTGTGCACTACATAGGAAAAGAGCATGGGGAAAATGTGTCAATTGTGTGCTGTACAAATGCAGTAATAACTGTCATTCCGCCAATGATTCTGTTCAAAGGGCAACGTCTGAAAAGAGAATGGGACAATAATCTGCCTAATGGGAGTGTCGTGCAGGTAACTCCAAAAGGTTCAATGACTACTGAAGAGTTTGTTCAATGGCTGGAGCATTTTGCTCGGTTCAAACCAAATGGACAGTGCTTACTAGTGTTGGATGGAGCCAAGTGCCACTTGGATCACACAATTCTTGATGCAGCTGACAGACATGATGTTACCATTTTCTGCCTACCGAGCAACACTACACACGAACTTCAACCGTTGGACAAATCTGTCTTTCGATCCTTTGAGTCATATTGGGATGAAGAACTTATGAACTACTGGGCACGAACGGAAGACAGAAATTTACCATAACACAGCTTTGGTGCGATTTTCACGCCTGCTTGGGAAAAGGCCACAGTTCCGAGAAATGTTGTGTCCGCATTTGAAGCATGTGGTTTGTTTCCATGGAATTCTAATAGAATCCCTGATGAAGCTTTCGCGTCCATTGAAACTACAGCAATACCTGTTGTACCCGAGGAACACACAGACGTCGCAGTCCCTGGACCAAGCAATGTCGTACACCAGACACCTACAAGTACGGCGACGCAGCATGTTGATACGAATGAGACGTCTGATTCTCATCACGATTCAGCTGCACAGAGCAATCCGATGAATAGGATACGCGACTTTCAGAACATTCTGTCTACCCCAAGGAGAAAAGCCCCTCCGACGAAAACGCGCAAAGCTATTAACAGTCGGGCTACTGTTATTACCAGATCCTTATTTCCAGAAAAAAAATCACCGGGAACATCAAGAAGGTCAAGGTCCACACAGGGTGGGGTTGGGAGTACACCTACTTGTCCAAGTTGGTTTGTTTTCTGTGTGCACAGGATGTTGTCAAAGACATGAGTCTTTGTGAAAGTTGTGCCCCTTGTGTTCACGAAGAGTGTGTTGGTTTGACGAAAGCGGATAAAGAATTGTTTTTCTGTCCTGAAAGCTCTCGGTAAAATCAACAAAGGTTCAATGTTGTGTAACACGTGTTTCTTAAACTTAGATAATGTTCATATTCCTGTCCGAATAATAATCACACTCATCATTTACTACATATTTCATAATGATTATATATTATGTTTGTCATTACTATCTGTACTTTTTTTTTCATTATATTCATGGGGTGAAAATATGTTTGTTTTGTAGCGCGGTTTGTCCTGTCCCCTCTGTTTACAGTGGGTGGCAAAATTGTGTACAGGGTGTATGCAATTTCGCCAGTTGCAAGGTTTTTTTTCTTTTTTTCTTTTGAAGTACCTGATTAATACAGTAGCGTATGAACGTGATTTTTTTTCCACACACATATCTTAACCTATATACTATCAATTTCCAGTACAGACGTTATCACCATACCTATCAGGAATTTGCAACGGTCGTTCAAAGCTTAACGTGGCGAAATTCCGCACACCTACCTTCTTTTAATGAAAGATGCGCCACAAAATGTGTCTCAAAATGGAGGACAGCACCAAAAAAGTGTCTTTATCACAGTCCGGTGGTTAAGTCCGGAATCATTGACTTATCGATAAAAGCATGAGACTTGGTATAATCAATTGTTATACCACTTAAGACATGTTCAGTCGAGTAGTCAATCGCCATCTGCGTGCTGATAGTCGCCATCTTGAAAAGAGTCCGCCATATTGGATATTTTTGATTTGATAGCTCGGGAACGGTGGCACCTGTCAACTTCAGATTTTTTCAGAAATGCTCCAAATAGTGTAAACTTTCATAATATATAAATAAATCTATTTTTGAAAAATGAAAAAAAGTGGTTTTGTAGATAAACTCACTATAATACTTCATGTGAATAACTCCGAGTTAAAAGTCTTAATAATTCTCGAACCATGCAATAGTATTGTATATTTGGTAACGTTACGAAATGTTTGTCAGAAGACTTTACATGAACTGAACCAATAAAAATACTATTTTTTGTATTTATAAATTTACCTTAATAACATTTTTAAGAGAAATTCAATTTATGTGCAACACAATTTGATTTATGAAAGTACAAGTAATTGAAAATCTTTTAAATTGTTTTATTATTTGAAGAAAAAAAGCATTCATTGTAATTGATGATACGAAAATGCTGACATTTGTTTTACAAAATATTTTGTGATGAATTTCTCATTACATCGGCTCCCTTTTTGATCAGGTTTTTAATTCAAATCCTTCACATTTGGATAATATAATACAGGCAAGATTTCCATTCAACACCAAACACCTATACTATATCTCGGGAGTCTCCAGAGCAATCCCGTGAATAACGGAAAAGAAGGGGAAAAAGCGATCAAAGCAGTACACGCTGATGCAAGAAGCTGGTAACTGCAGTCCCTTTTGCCCGTGCACGCAATCCCGTTTCCTCGCGATATTTCATTGTTCGAGCCCCTCTTGGACAGAGACTTACTTTCGTTCGCTTGCTCCATAGATTTCCGGGACAGATTATGGTACTCTGTGTTTGATTGTAATGGTCTTGAGCGTGAAAAACCCACTGTAGATTGCACAAAGTTTTGATGTATAAAAATAAATTTATTTCATGAAGGCTCTTTCCCAGGTGAACAACGTGAAGTTCTCTCTCGATTTAAGTTGTTACACTGAGAGGTTTGGGCTTTTTTAGTTTCTTTGCATGCACTAGTCTTCCAAATTGAGATATCTTGAGTCAGGTTGTGTGTAGTCTGATGGACATGTGCTGTTTTCCTCACATGTCAAGCTTTACTAAATTAATTCCTTGTACCAAATAAGAAGGAATTTTGGTTTGCTCCAGAGTTTATATCTAGGCTCCTCTAGTAAGAACACCGCCATGAATTTTAAGGAAGTCATTTGATGCGTCAATGGCTGACAATGTATGTAAGTATTTGCTGGTGATAACTATAGAGAAATCCGCGTCAAGTTAACAGTGAACTGGACTTTCCAAGTGTTGAATGGAAAATCTTGCCTCCACTACATTATGCGAAAGTGAAGGATACGATTTTGAGATTTGATCAAAGAAGGGAAACGAACTTATGAAAAATTCATAGCAAAATATTTTCTAAATAATTTTCACTATTTTCGTATCATCAGTTACAATGAAAATGTGTTTTTCTTTCATTCATATTTTCAGCCATTGACGTATCCAAGGACCTCTGTCGCTCTGTACTCCTCCATCAGAAATCAGCAGAGCTGGTTTGACAACAAAGACACTTACAAAGATACCAACCGTATGGTTATAAATGCTGGAGGTTCTTTCATGATACAGAAATTTTATTATTCTAACATCCTCATGTTGACAAAAGTGGATCACAATATCCCCTTGTAACCATGTCAAAATGAGTAAAGACTATTGGGATATTTTCCAATCACTACACATTTCCGGATGGCCTTAAGCTCAAAACACATTTCTCTTCATAAACTTTTATCCTCTCACATAATATCTATGAAACAAGACCAAGATGGAGGGATAACGTTGAGATGGACCTAAAGGAAATCAATCAGGATGGAAAAGATTGGATTGATCTTGCCCAGGATAGGGACAGATGGAAGGCTTGTGTTGCTGCAATTATAAACCTTCGGGTTTAGAAATTCTAGAAAGTGAGTGAGTTACTTAAGCTGAGTACCTTTCAGCCATCAAGATCTGATGAATTAAGAACTTGAAAGTAAAGAAACCACCTGTTGATGATATGTCATGAACTAGATGAGTTGATAGCAGTGAATGGATACTCAAACTTCAACACATTCACGTGATGTAACAGCACTGCTGTTTTTGTTTCATGATGACTAAATAAGTCGTAATGATGTGACATGGGTTTGACATCACTCAAAAAACAGAAAATCTTTTGAAAACACTACAGTTCCAACATTTGCATATTGATATTGAATAGATATACCTACAGTACACATATATGATCTATTCAAAATATCGAACTGGGTTCAGTGGTTCCCGGCTAGCCACAACTATATGAAGACGATAAGAAAGTCATCATGTTGGGAGGCTCCACCTTTAAATGACTTCCTTAAAATTCATGGCGGTGTTCTTACTGGAGGAGCCTAGATATAAGCTCTGGAGCAAACCAAAATTCCTTCTTATTTGGTACAAAGGATTCATTTAGTAAAGCTTGACATGTGAGGAAAACGGCACATGCCCATCAGGCTACAACGTATGTACTCTACAAACTGCATAAGTATCAGACCCTGTCAATTGTAACACAGAACCTGACTCAAGATATCTCAATTTGGAAGACTAGTGCATGCAAGGAACTAAAAAAGCCCAAAACTCTCAGTGTAACAACTTAAATCAAGAGAGAACTTCACGTTTTTCACCTGGGAAAGAGCCTTCATGAAATAAACTTATTTTTATATTTAGGTCTAGGAATTAATTCGTGCGCCTGGACAAGAGATGGCGTAACGAGCATATCGTCCCACAGTTCCGTGTATCCACACATGCATTGAAAACTCCTGTCAGCGCGCATCGTTCGTAGTATAGGGCAGTTGATTGACGCGTCAACAACAGCATTTTGTAGTCAACTGAACATGGCGCAGTTCGTGCCAGATAAAGTGTTTTTGCGGGGTATTCTGCTTCATTACTTTAACATGCAGAAAAGTGCTACCGAAAGTCATCGTTTTGGTGGAAGTGTATGGTGACCATGCGCTAGCTGAGCGAACGTGTCAGAAGTGGTTTGCACGGTTTAGAAGTAGTGATTTCGGCCTGGAAGACCAAGAGCGACCTGGACAGCCAAAAAAATTTGAAGACGAAGAATTAAGAGCATTGCTCGATGAGGATTCATGTCAAACGTAGCAAGAACTTGCAGAAGCATTAGGCATTGATCAAACAACAGTTTCCAAACGCCTCAAAGCCATGGGAATGATTCAAAAGATGTCACATTGGGTTCCACATGAATTGAAAGACAGAGACGTTGAAAGACGAAAAACCATTTGCGAATTGCTGCTTCAAAGACAGAAAAGAAAGGGGTTTTTGCATCGCATTGTTACTGGCGATGAGAAGTGGATCCATTACGAGAACCTGAATCGAGAAAAGGCCTGGGTGAAGCCAGGTGAACCAGGTCCATCACAACCGAAACGAGATATTCACTGTGCAAAGGTTATGCTGTGCATATGGTGGGATATGAAAGGTGTGGTGTACTATGCGCTGCTGCAACCGGGTGAAACTCTTAATGGAGAACGTTATCGACGACAATTAATGCGTTTGAAGCAAGCTCTGGCCAAGAAACGACCAGAATGGGAGAACACACATGATAAACTTATTTTTCAACATGATAACGCTCGCCCACATGTTGCAAAACCGGTCAAAACCTATTTAGCAAATGTCGGATGGGAAGTTTTACCCCACCCGCCGTATTCACCAGACGTTGCTCCTTCGGACTACTACTTGTTCGATTGCATGAATAACGATTTGATTGGACAGCGTTTCACTTCTTCAGAAGATATCGAAAAATGGATCTCTGACTGGATCGCTTCAAAGGATGAGGACTTCTTTCGCCATGAAAACCGTAACTTGCCTGACAGATGGGCGAAAGTGGTGGCTTGCGATGGACAATATTTTTCTTAAGGTATTTATGTAGTTTGTGTTTGAACTACAGCTTCAATGTGTGCGTAACAACCTCACGAATTAATTCCTAGACCAATACATCAACACTTTGTGCAATCCACAGTGGGTTTTTCACGCTCAAGACCATTACAATCAAACACAGAGTACCATAATCTGTCCCGGGAATCTATGGAGCAAGCGAACGAAAGTAAGTCTCTGCCCAAGAGAGGCTCGAACAATGAAATATCGCGAGGAAACGGGATTGAGTGGACTGGCAAAGGGACTGCAGTTACCAGCTATTTGCATCAGCGTGTACTGACTACTCTGCTCGCTTTTTTCCTCTTTTTTTCCGTTAATCACGGGATTGCTCTAGAGAATCCCAGGATATAGTATAGGTGTTTGGTGTTGAATGGAAATCTTGCCTGTATTATATTATCCAAATGTGAAGGATTTGAATTAAAAACCTGATCATAAAGGGAACCAATGTAATGAGAAATTCATCACAAAATATTTTGTAAAACAAATGTCAGTATTTTCGTATCATCAATTACAATGAATGCTTTTTCTTTCAAATAATAAAACAATTTAATAGATTTTCAATTACTTGTACTTTCAGAAATCAAATTGTGTTGTACATAAATTGAATTTCTCTTAAAAATGTTATTTAAGATAAATTTATAAATACAAAAATAGTATTTTAAGGGTTCAGTTCATTTAAAGTCTTCTGAGAAACATTTCGTAACGTTACCAAATATACAATACTATTGTATGGTTCGAGAATTATTGAGACTTTTAACTCGGAATTATTCACATAAAGTATTATAGGGAGTTTTTCTACAAGACCACTATTTTTATTTTTCAAAAATATATTTATTTATATATTATGAAAGTTTACACTATTTGGAGCATTTCTGAAAAATGCTGAAGTTGACAGGTGCCACCATTCCCGAGATATATCAAATCAAAAATATCCAATATGGCGGTCATCAGCACGCAGATGGCGATTGACTCCTCGACTGAACATGTCTTAAGTGGTATAACAATTGATTATACCAAGTCTCATGCTTTTATCGAAAAGTCAATGATTCAAGACTGTGATAAAGACACACATTTTGAGATACATTTTGTGGCGCATCTTTCATTAAGATATATTAAAACTGGTATCTTTTTAAAGCTTATAAATTAGGCTACAACTTTTATTCGAAACATTTTTTTCTCATTTAATTTGTTCAAAAGTTACAAGCCAAAAACTTCATAAAGTACTAGAAAAAATCACTTTTTGAATATTATTTTTTAAATTACGGCAAAACCACCAAAATTATCGAAATATTAACAGAATCTTGTTTGTAGCCCATCTAATGAGGATTAAGACTAAAAAAGATTACCTGCCTACGATTATTGGTTACGGAGATATAGGTCAATAACTAAGAATGTGCGAAATTGATGTTTGGGGGGAAGCGCCGCGAGGAGAGGCGGGGACTTTTGTGATTTTGCACAACTATTAGTGTTCTAACAACTGACCAAAGTTCAGCTTTTACGGAATTATTCCGACATTGGCATTTTCTTGTCCTTCATTGACTGGGCTAAATGCGCATCGAGAACATTCCATTTGGTCCACTAATTTGTCCGACCGCCGTGCAAGCTGGTCCCCGCGCAAGCTCTGGTGCGGCTCGGCCTGCCCTGAAAGGTCAGAGGTGGCGCACGTGGTGCTCGGCCGCTGAAAGATTGAAAACCGAAAAAGCTGGCTCCTCCGTTCCCAGGGTCCGGGACTATCGAACGGGTTGCCAGAATCTGCTACCCCTTTGAAACCCTCGTTTATTGAGGAATTTCTATGAAGGGGATGAGAGTTATCTTGCCCAAGTCTGGTGTAACTTTAGAAGTATTATTTTAGTCAGGGCTGCTGTTAGGGGTGTGCGACGTGTGCCACAGCGCTTTGAGGGTGCTCGATTACATTAGATTAGATTTCTGTTACTTAGCGTCAATATTTTTGCCTCTTTTGGCTAATCGCGAAGATGAGGATGAAATTAAACTTCAATCGATAAGTCGTTTAAAAATCCAACTGCCGTTCTTCCATACTGCCACAACAACATTCTGTCTCGTCTTTAGATTCTAGTACCATCCATTATCTTTGTGAAGCTTCTGGAAAACGGAAATAGATTCTGCTTCCGGTGCAGATATACCGGTATCCTAGAGAAGCCTGTTTTGACACGACAAAGATTTTTCACCAACATGTATCTTTGGTTCAGATTTAGATTACTGAGTCGCGGTTATTGTTGATTATAAGATATTTTTTCTATTTTTGTCAAATCCGAAAGTATTGTTACTAAACTATTTTTTAAATATAAAGATAAAATGTCCAAATTGAAATTAACTTTAAAAATATGAATTTGTGTATTTCACGAACCAACCGCCCGAATTGGATTAAACTTGCAGCATTATTGTAAAGGTAAAGTGCTCCCCTGAGCTTTGTACCACGCCATGAAGACATATAGGAAGTGTGGAGTAAGGGCCCCACACTTTCTTGATCACTTCCGAAGATGGAGATGATGTGATCAGCACCACGCCCCAGGCTCGCTTTGTAATCAAAGGGTCCCGGATTCGATACCCGGTGGAGGCACAAAGTGGTTCGGATCCCAATTTAAGCTGTAGGCCCAGTCCCGATTAGCCTTACTGTACATAAAGTGGACTTAAAACAACAAATTAATCAAAACCACAACCCAGGCCGCCCTAGAGTTTCCTCCAGGTACCCACTTCATACGACGTTTGGTGGGCACCGGAGCCGCTTGAACAAGTTTAAACAATTCTGGTTCTCCCTGGCCGGAGATCGAACCCGGGTCTCTCGCATGGTAGTCAGACTAAAAAAAAAAGAAGTAAAGTGCTCCCCTGTGGTTTGCACCACGCCATAAAGGCGTATAGTGGTGTGGAGTTAGGGCCCCACACTTTATTGATCACGGCCGAAGGTGGGGGAGATGTGATCAGCACCACGCCCCTGGCCGCCTTTACCTCCCAGTGTTTCCTCCAGGTACCCACTTTATACGATGCTGAGTGGGCGCCGGAGCAGCTTTAACAGGTAGTCAGACACGAAGCTAAAATTCTCCCTTCCCCTCCGTTTAATATACCATATATTATTCATTATAAACAACTATGAACTTAGAAATGACTGTAACAACAACAATAAATAAATACTCCCTCTGTCCCATAATTATTGTCCGGTACACTTTTGTTTGTTGTCACAAAATACTTGCCCGATATTCAAACTGTGACATTTGTGTATACAGAAGAAGAAAATGAACACGGGAATGAGTCATACTACGTTATTACTCAAGGATCAGTACAAATTGACCGATCAAGTATCCAAAAGAACATAAATAAAAAGTTACCATTTTGGCATACCGGACTATAATTATGGGACAGAGGGAGTAACATATAATAACCAGAAAATAAACAAGGTGTAACACTCTGCTTCTTTGAAGTAACAAAAAACAAGGTGTTAGCCCATCATTTAATTCTCCCTCTACTATCTTATGTGACAAAAGCCCGTGATTACTTCTATTTGTAAGATACTTTAATTAAAATAATTAAAATAAATACATAGGCACCTCCGATTTCACCGGCAAGCGGAGTTGGTTCCAGCTGCTTTACTGCTATACTGCGACAATGGCACAATAAGGAACCGAAGGGACTGTATATGATATACCCCGCAGTGTTACGTTACAGGAGTGGTGGTTGATCACGTGGCGAGTTTTGTTTCTTATCGAAATGCCAATAATTCAAGCCCTCTGCACCCATTTCGACCGTCGGCATGCGGGTGTAGTGTATAGCACCAAGAGCGCGCAAGTTCGAAAACTTTGCGAACTTTAACGTCGACGTTATTCTTCTCTGGGCCCAAAAGTTTTTAGACTTGCCTTGTATCCTCCATGATGAATGTTTACGCGGGCCTCCTCGGGCTTGAAGGCAGGCCTCACTTCCCAGTCGCGGATTAAGTGGCTATTTGAGTGCTCCTTGCCTGAGAGCAGCCCCACGCAACGGGGATTTCGGAAACTAAGATTTATTGCTTCCGTAAAGCGAGAGCAAAAGATTGTTGCACTTGAAAGGGAGAAAAAAACAGAAGGAGAAAGACAACTATTAAGAATTATTAAGGGCGTTGTCCTGTCTCTAACTTTGCGTTTATCATTATTTTACCGTTTTAGAAAATATTGTAAATGTTAGATGGTGCTGCGTTCCCATATTTTACCCAATAAGCGCCCTTCACGTGATGGCACCATTAACGTTTTCGTCTTTTAATCACAGTTGCCCGGTTCGATGTACAATGAGGGGCATATTGTGGTTCTCATATTTCAATGTAGATATCAAATTTCTTTGCGAGTGTCTCTTCATCCATTTCAACTAATCATCACTTATGCTCTTCGTAGCGATTAACCCCTTCAGACCTGGTTTTTTCAATAACGAAATTTTTTTTCTGAAATGTAGCTATAAGAGGTGCCTTGGTTACAAAAACAACATTTATTTTTTCTGAAAACATATTCGTACATTTTTGGCATGTACATGATCTAATCTAAATCCATGTTAAAGTGAAACAAAATGTAGGATATTTACTTTCAATGTCGTCAATTATTCCTACCGTCATTGCTCTTTACTCTCTATTTTCTGTCGGTGATACCAGGTGGCAGTAGCTTAGCGATTTCTCAGCAGACGAAATGTACAAAAGCATATGGAAAAAAATCAAATGCTGAAACATTCGCTATCACGCAATAAAAAAATAATGAAAGTGATGTACATGATCATGTACATCACAAAGGTGGCAGAATGGCGACGCCAGGTAACAAAAAATACAACTACATTTTTCAGTGCAGGTACTCACCAGAAAAATTAGACAAGTTTGAAAATTTCGCCGTTCGCGAAAGGAAATAGGTTGATGGATTAATGATATAGCAATCTGGTAGTATAGACCTAGCATGTTTCAGTTGTGTTTACAACTTAAGTTAATTTTTTAAGCAATTGTTCATCAGCATGGTACACTTAATACACAACGTCTTCTGAAGAATTGGAGTAATTCCACCCCCTCCCAAGGTAACGGTTCTTAACCTGTGGTTCGCAAACTTCCAGGGAGGTCACATGTCCTTCCAGAAGACCTACTATTGCTTGAAGATATGTTACGAGATTTTATACTTAAGGTGAATATTTGGGGAAAAAGGAAAATTCATGCATTACAATTAAACATATTCACCAAATTACAAGAGGTAAAAACGAAAAATATATTTCTTATAGTTTTTAATACAGGGTGATTCTTATAGAACCGGCCTGATGAATTTGCTAATAATGCTGCAGGTGATGCATTTAACAGCTCACAATTACGACATAATAATGGACTGGGCTGAGTCGAATGGTGTGCAGATGATCTGACGAATGGCAGCACTTATGCTGCAAGGTTAAAGGACACATAGTGGTGGTGCATGTACGAACGTGTTTGCAGTGTTCAGGCGTCAGGCCTCCAGACCCTATCAGCCTGGATTTTTCTTGTGGGGTTTACTGAAGGGCAGGGTATATGCAAACAAACCGCGTACGTTTCATGCTTTATAGGACAACATTTCGGCTGAAATCAGGAACATCACCGGAGAGACACTGCGGCGAGTCGCGGCGAATATGCAAACGAGGGTGGAGGCGTGGCTTCTTTAAAACGGCGGATACTTTCAACACATGCTCTGATCACAATCAACCATCAACGGCACACTACGCAAGGTACGTGATGTATAAATTACGTTAATATCTGTATGGTATATTTCATATCACAGCTCATTTTGTCGGGCCGGTTCTATAAGAAACACCCTGTATTAGAAATTGTTTATAATGCAAAACCAAGGAGAAATACCTTCAATTTTTTTAAACTTATGCAGACTTTCAGAAACTGCCGCAGAGTGCTCTGAAATTACTAACGGCTTTTACTATGACATATTTAAGCCCAAAATAGTCTTTACCTAGGCACTTCTACATTTAAAAAATAAGTAAAGAAACTGTTTGTTTGTTTTGTAGTCCACTTTATGCACTGTGAGGCTAATCGGGAATGAACCTACAATTTAAAGTGGGATCCGACCACTATGTGCCTCCACCGGGTATCGAACCCGGAACCTCTTGATTACAAGCCCATACATAAATACATGTTTTTTATATATAGAAAGGCTTTTTCTAGTAAACGGCCCTATAAAATATTTGAACAGTTTGATTAAAGCAAATAAAAATTACATGTAAATGTATTTTTTCTGTCTCTGATACTGTATATATAAACATACTATGGAATTATTTGTTGAAAGTGTTAAAAAAACTATAATAAATTTCAGTAACTTTTCTTTGAGTGAAAATAAAACATTCTGGATGTACTATATTATTGTAACTTAAAATATTATTTTGTAGTCTTTGTAGCTGGATTTTGTTAATTTTTTTCTGATAGGTTTGCAACATATCAGTTGCTATATTTATTTAGAATTTAACGATAATGGCACTATTTACGGTTTAATATTATTAGTATTTTGTATATTATTCTACAGAAAATGTTTGCTATTTTTTGCCCATACAAATTATTGAATTTTAAATCAAGAGAAATATAAGTGTGTTTACAGTTCCTTTCGTATGAGCTTCACACCATCAGTACATCTATTTTGTTTCGTTTCTTTTTCTCTCTTAGATCCTGATAAACACCATAAAATGATTACAAGATTAATGTACTTTCAAGAAAAGTGATTGTGATGTGTATTCTATATACATTATGCTATAAATTCTTTATTGAAAGTGATTTAAATCTATCCAGCTTAATTGTTAGTAATATTAAAATGAAGATATGAGAATTATAATAAATTGTATTCTACAGTCACTGATACTCCTTGGTTGTAATGATTCAATTGGAAGTCAATGAGGTTGTTACAACCCAGAAGTAGCTTATACGTGGCTGTACAATTGTAATATAATACCCTTGAAGTTAAATAAATATTTGATGTACTTTATTTCGACTACTTAGTCAAGTCAATCGGTTCGAAAATAAAAAAAATTAAAGGGGTCCATAGAAAATAAATCATTAACCGTTGACATAAGAAGTAAATGAAGGAGAATGAAAATGGCAGTGCATTATTTTCCTAGTATTATATTTGTCACCGGGTGTACATAGCCTGTTGTATACCCTAGAATATTAGTCAAGAGAAACGACAGCAGAGGAGTGGAAACGAGACTTGAACTCTCAGATGAAAAGTAAGTTTTAAGACCTTTACATTTGAATCCAAAAAACTTAACGAGAAGGCTTCATGTTTTGTATTCTGTGAAGCCATAAAAAAAGCGTGTCCAGAAATTTCGTAAGGAAGAGGATATGGCGCTATTTGCCCTTTTCTTCACTCATACAATGTTATCACCAGTTCTGTTATGACAGTGGAGAGACATAATAATTTCACATCTAGCATTTTAATTTCAAGGAAAAGTTGTTACAGCCCGAAGTTAATGACCATCGAGTTCAATTAACAAATCGTAGCCTTGGGTTGTAGACAAAAGGACTCGAGGAGTGTGTACTTAAAGTATGGGTTTCAGTGGTCATCAAAGTAGCGATTTCGTTAACACTGAGTGTGAAAATGGAATCCGAAGCGCCTTGAATGTATAATTTAAAGCTGACCAACGTCATATGTCGCTTGGATTTTAGTCATAATTGTTCTTTATCAGTATACACTCTTAAGTGGACATAATCAAGTCTCGAAATGGACCGGAATATCTGAAACCTTCCAATTTGATCTCGTCAGGAATGGCAACGGACCGTTCCGGTACGTTTATTATTATTATTATTATAATATTTTTTTTAGATATTTCACTACATTTTGCTCTTCAGTGTGAACTAAATTGTTAATACTCCATAATAATACATTTATTATAGCATTCATGTAATATTCCCCTCTATGTGGAAGTGGTTGTTACAGCGAGAGAGAGCTTAGTAGCGTATGATGGCGCCTATGTTGCTTTCATCTTATTGTGGTTTATGGTCTTCGTATTTACCTTCAGCCGGCCCACGTGGCGGGTCCCGGGTTCGAATCCCGGCCTCAGCATGGGTGTTTGTGAATGTCCATTCATAAATTTCATTAAATCATCACTCATCCCCATCTTTGCAAATTAGCCAAAAGTGGCAGAAAAAGCGAAGTAAAATAAACTAAATCATTCCTTCAATTCATGCATTCATATTTACCTTTTTTATTTGTTAATTATTATTGTTTGTCGTGTCTTGTGAATTCTATTGTTTTGACAGATTAACCCAACAGTGAAATTTCAAGTCAGTCACACAATAAATCAAATCCATGATCATAAGCAATATAACAATATGGAAATATCTTTCACCTCCTCAAATTGATTTTTAATAAATATAAATGGTATGCTACATTTAATTCTAGTTTTGCCCCTGTTGGGCGAGCTGACTACCATCCACGATTTCCGTCTGTTTAAATTTTAAAATTTGAAGAAATTTCGAGAAGATTCGTGTTCAATGTATTTTATATTATTATTATGATTAATTTTAATACATCGCGTCATTTCACTAATCTCGTCCTGTAGTAATCAGAGACAAGAAGAGACAATACCATGTTAACTAAAGTAAAGCATTCAGTTTCGTGAAAATGTCCATTTCGAGCCCTGAATGTGCATTTACAAAGTTTCTATTTGGATAATGATGGTAACTGTACTTGTGATAACTGGAAACTATGCATGCAGAAAATATATATTTAAAAATTTGATGTAATTTATATAAAAACAAGTTTGTAACTTATCATAATAATATAGAAAGAAATACGTCTACGTACAGGTGTTGTTCATTGTAGCGAACAATAACAATGCCAATTCGTGTCCAATTCGCAGTATTGCTCTAGAACGACAATTTTTCATTAGACAACTGATAACCATATCTTTCTGCATTTGGAGGAAGTGTCACATCTCTTAAATATGTCACTTTTGCTAAGCCTGTTGGGACATAACCATCATTGCACAATTAGTCTAGGGGCCAGCTGAGACTTCGGTATAATTTGGGGGTACTAATTTTCCTTTATAACACAGTTATATGGATGTGTAAGGATACCAAAAAACCATGATTGTCATGTCAAAGTGGTAGCTAATAGAAATGGTAGCCAATCCAAGATGGCGGATATTGACTTTTGAAAGAAACGACTATATCTATATCGACTATAATGGTCTGATTTAAATGTTCTTTTTTAATATGATAGCTTAAGATGTTTTCTATATTTAAGGTTATCTTAGGTTTTTCGATAATAGCAACCGTCGATTAGTAAATCACGGATTAGTAAAAACAAATCGTATATTTCACTATAATAATTTTATGTTTATCATTAAATTACTAATAATCTGAGAAGAAAGTGTTACAAACACATATTGTAGTGTAAACTCCTTATCTTTAATTTGAAATATTGCACGTTTTCGTTTTGACCTCAAATCGCCTTAAATATGCCACTTTTGCTACGCATGTTGGACACATTCAACATGTGCGTCGAGAGGAAAGAGGGGGGGGGGGGGTCGAACCGGTCCGTTGACGGTCCTTGGAAATGAACATCGTTCATTTCAACTTACAAAAAGCAAAAAGCGGACAGTTTATTTATTTTGATGATTAATAACAGAAATAAAGTTCAGTTAGTATTCGAACAAAATAACCAAAGTATTAACTGCGTTAGATCGAAGAAAAAAATTGAATATAACATGCAGATATTTTATATATTTTTATCTCTCTTAATTTAACTTTGAATTTGAATTGTTGTTATATCTACTTTATGCACAGAAAGGGTAATCGGGACTGGACCTACAGTTTAAAGTTGGATCCGAACAACTGTGCGATGTGCCTCCTGGGACCCCATGTTTACAAGCCGACGACGTTACCACCATGCCATCGGGGAGGCCCTTATATCTTAATCCAAAGAATTTTCAGTTTTCAAAATTTCATGAGAAGTCACATAACATAAACTTAGACTAATATTTCACTGCAACTTTTTAAGCTCTCTCTTGAACGAGCGAGGGGTTTAAAACTTAACATCAAAACAGAATGTCTTTGCGTTTCAAGACACTAACTTTATGAATGGAAAAACAAGTTGCCTTGATTTGAGTTTTTTGTTTTAAGTTCACTTTGATGCACAGATAGGCTAATTGGAACTGGACCTACAGTTTATAGTGAAATCCTGATCATACGTGCCTCCACCCGGTATCGAACCCAGACCCCTTGATTACAAAGCTAAAAAACAGTTGCGGGAGATATTGATACATTTGGTGGATCAAGTAGAAGAGTTAATCATAATGAAAATTAATTTTGGAATAAACTTAATTTATTTTTATGAGTTAATAAGAATTATTTTATAATAACAAACATAACATGATAATAATGTATTATTATTATTATTATTATTCCAATATTCAAATTATCAATAGCCTGACACCCCTTAAAAAATTCTGGCGACATGAACACCATCATTTGCAGCAATTCACCAACTAACTGAAAGAGGGGTGGGGGGACTCCAGATTGCTTAGTAGTAAGGGGATTCCGGCTTCGATACTCAGTGAAGGCACATATTGGTTCGGATTCCACTGTGAACTCTAGGTCCAGTCCTGATAGCCTATATGTTCTTCAAGTCAACTTAAAACAAACAAAAAAAAGATAAATAAAATAAAAAGGGTAGGGCGATTTGGATTGCAATTTCCACTCTTCGTAAATGGGAATAGGAATTGCCATGTCTCTTGGACAGTAAAAGGCATCTTCTTTGACTTGCTTCAAAGAGGGAAAAATTGACGAACTGTACCGGTTATACCAAACTGACCGATCAATGACAATCTCGTTACTTATCTGCTCTCGGCCAGAACTTTTTCAGATACACGTGTTTATCCACGAGTTGTATTATTTCGGTTTACAGATTCTGAAGCTAATATAGCAGGAAAAGATGGTTCCAAAGCAAGTAGCAGTTTGGTCTAGTGGTTAGCGACTAATGCATATAACGTTTTATGGCCAACAATGGGTTAATACAGTATTAAACAAAAATAATTTAGTAAAGTATGAGACAACAGGAATAATAATTTTAATTCCAAAAAATAGTCAACCCAAGGAAATGAAAGATTATAGACCAATAACATTACTTAATACAGATTATAAAATAATGACTAGATGTGTAGCAAATCGATTAAAGTTGATATTGACAAAACTGGCTACACCATATCAATTTGGAATAGTTGGAGAAAAAAAAATATACCATTTATTGACACTATTACGAGATGAAATAATAAAATCTCAAGACTCCCAACCAAATAAATACCTCGTAGCGATTGATTATTCACAGGAATTTGATAGAGTAGGACATAGTTTTTTTTGCTAAAAACAATACAAAAGATGGGTATTCATGGACACATGTACGAAAATATCAAAACATTAGTGACAAGTATAAGCTTAAAGGCAACATTCAATGGATTTTTAACTAACAAATGCATAGTCAACAGAGGACTTCCGCAAGGAAGCCCATTAAGCTTACCTCTCTTTGTAATGTCCTTGGCACCTTTCCTTCAACACTGTCGCACGAACGTAAATGATAACAATATAGGAACGGAATTTACGATTGGAGCTTATATCGACGATGTCACAGTCATAAGTAAAAATCAGGCAGCGATCAAGAACTTAATGGAATGTATACGAAAATATGAAATAGAATCTGATGCCTTAGTGAATATGATGTTACTTAACATTAGGAAAACAACATGAACAGCTACCTGATGTGATATTTAAAAAAGTTGATCAAGTTAAAATCCTAGGAGTGTTCTTTACAAATGACACTACCAAAAGCATAAAACTTAGTTATGATAATATATCAGAATATTAATTATACCATACACAAATTTATACAACGACTCTTCACTTTATGTACGCGAGTCAAAATAGCAAATGTATATATCTTATCAAAATTGTGGTATGGAGCCCAAATTTGGCCATGTGATAATCGTAACTTAGCACGAATAAAGAAAAGTTTAAACCGGTTCCTTTGGGTAGGAAATGTTTTCCGAGTGAATCAGCAGACACTTAGCTCACAAAAACAGCAAGGAGGAATGAGTTTGGTGGATGTTGGTAAAAACAAAAGCTTTGTTTAATCATCGGTATTTTTCAATGATTCAATCTAAAGAAAATGTCCAGAACATTCCAGGATATACATACATAAGAGATGTACCATTAGAAGCACCAGTGAATGAGAAAAATTCCCACTTCCCAAAAAGTATATCAAGAAGCTGTAATGGAATATTTATATGGACTTATAAAGAAAATAGACTATAATCAGCTAACAGTGAAAGATTTGTATAATCAATACCTTACTCAAAATAAGGATACGCCACATATAGTGAAGAAACACCCACAATACAATTGGAAAATAATTTTTACCAATATTTCGGCAAAATATTTATCCAATAGACAATGCAGTCAATGGTACCAAGTTGTGCACGAACTAATTGATAATAAAGCAAAACGACATCGGTTGGGGTTTAGTTCAGACCCTAATTGTGAGCAGTGTTTAGTAGAAGATACAATAGCACACAGGATGACGCACTGTGGAAAGGCAAAACAAGACTGGCCGGTATTCCAAAAAATGATAGCATATATAAGTCGATCATCAGTTCAGTGTATCACTCCAAAAATTAATAATTTTTCCGGAATTTAATTTTTTCCCTGCTACAAAGCATCGTGCGATACAATGGATTATAGGTACGTTCATGATATATTTTTTTTCAATGGACAAACAGGAAACAATATAAGGGACTATTACCGCAGTGAATATGGAAAATTATACCTAGTAAAAAAAAGGTTATATGCAAAGTATATTCAATATACACTGTATGACTCAACAATATAATGTGATATTGGTGAATGTAACTATAAATGAAGTATGGTTAAAACCCTGTTAAAAAAAGTGGTTAAACAACTGCTCCGCAATCCTGAGGTCGAAGGATCGATTCCTGCCCTCGGCGAGGATGTTCATAAATATCGACGCAAACGAAACCTACGTTATTATTTTGACGTGCAGTAATACAAGAATTTGAGCGATTACCATTGAATTATCTTTCCACGTAGCGTATTGCAAAACAAATATGAGGAAAGAGGCAACTTGTAACACACCTGATTCATGATACAGAGTTCCAACGATCGAATCCTCAAAGGAACAATGACTTTTTCAAGAACATTCAGCTATACTGAAGTCGCAGAACTATATTGTTGTTGACTACTATGTTCCTCAAGGAACAAGAAAACACAAGTTGGAAGTAAAAGGCGGCGTGTCGCAGTGGTTATCGCACCTGCGGCGAGAACTTTTTCAGAAACCTGCCATCATCCTCAAGATTCGACTGCTTCAATCATCAGAATGCCGTGATCATCAATTTCCCCGATAAGCCAATAATAATAAAAAATAAACAAAAATAGTGAGGGAGCAACCTAGAAATTGAAATAAGAAGTCGAGAATGGATTGAAGGTAATTTATTGCGACGGAGATCGATCTTTTGACCTCTCGAACATGGAGCAAGTGCGCAACCACTGCAACACGACGTCTAATTTTTCGCTTTCAACCGTCGGAATGGAAATTAAAATAAAACAATTCCACCATGTCCTTGAAAATTACTTCCACTTCCTGCTGGGATCGATCCTTGGACCTCTGGAATATTGACCAACTGCGCCAAGCACCGCGCCACGAGTCCATTTACGTGAGACCTCTCATCCCCAGAATATTGAGCTTCACAACAGTCCGTAAAACTTAATAACAGGATGCTTCAAGTTTTTGCCGTTATGGAGCCTCGATCCTTAGACCGCCGGAATACCAGTAATTACCCAAACCACTACACCATTCTGGCATTTACTTCAAACTTCGCTTCATGATCGAGGCATTTGCCCTTGGTTGTGAGTGGTGGTTAGAGGCGAACTGGATCTTGTGCAGAGACCTGTTGCACTTTTTGAGTTTGAGGTTTGAGGGAGGAAAGTTCTATTACGTGCAATATTTTCAGTTAGTCAAATCGAAGATATGTCTAGCGATGTAGACTGCCTTAATGTTTGACGGCTGTGGCCATTTGGCTAGGAATCTGACATTGCTACTTGAGGATCACAGTAGGCGCCTTGGGCTCCGTCTGTCTCCACGTTGCAATCTTTGAAAAGAACACAACAGAGAATCTGCTATTTCCTCTGCACTGGAATTGGTCCCTACTCATTAACATGGGAATAGCGATATGCGTCTACTCATGAACATGAAGAGCAATTGCATGTTAGTACCAATCTACGTAAACAACATGGTGACGAGGCTTGGCTTCACAACCGGTTCTGTAGAAGCGATATCGGAATTTTAGTATTATACGGACTACCTCATTTGTCGACGTTAAATTATATTCCCCTCTCAAAAATGAGTCATTTACCATATCGCTCAAGGTCAGGCGTTCAATTGAATGCCTAAATTGTTAGATTAGGCTTGTTAGGTTTAGTTCTCTTAGCATAAATAATACATTTACACTGTAAGCTAAGAGAACCTAACATAACAGACCTAACCTAACAACGTAGGCATTCCTCGTTTGTCCTCATCTGGAATCGTATTTGGTGGAATACATGTGGCGATCGGCGGTGACTGAGTGCGGTGTCGACGCTTGCAACGAGCTTCTTGGTGATATAGCTGACTTTTGGAAATCAGGTATTCCGTATAATTCTAAAGTGCCATCTTGTCCCTTGTATGGAACAACAGGAAGGAATACTTTTTACATTTGGCCCTACAAGATGAGTTAGTTCGTTTGAGTTGTAAGTCCACTCTTATGCAGAGGTAGGCTAATTGGGACTGGATGTACAGTTTAAAGTAGGAACCGAACCACCATGTGCCTTCACCGAGTATCGAACTCTGAACCCCTTGATTACAAGGCGACGGCATTACCATTACGCCATCGCGGAAGCCCTCAAGATGACAGATTGTTACTTCCGGATGCTCACAGTCATCGAAGTATTTTGATCACAATCTTCCAAAATCCCGCTTCCTGACAACATCCGCGATGTCATAACTTATATTCTTTCCCAGGGACCGAACTCTCGTGTGCGGCGTTTGGTTATGGAAACCTCCTGGGAAGCGATCGATGGGGATTCCTCTCGCGACGTTAATTTGCCATCGAAGTGTGGAGAGAGGAATGTTTCTGCAGAAGAAGGACCAAGCTCCTGAAATAATGGTCTCAGGAATGTTACACTTTGTCATTGGGCAACTGTTCTTTCGGTTTCCCAAACACCTTCACAGTTCACGGAGCAGTTTATTGTTGTTAGTTGCCCGCACTGACTGATGGAAAAGTGGTCGGCATTAAGTTTCCACAGAGTCGAATTTCATACTTGGTCCTTGAATAATTTATATTTCTTATGAAAGAAGTTTTGTTTGGCAACACTGCTTCAAAACACAAGAATGAATGCATTAATTTCAATTCAATTATTTTTTATTAACGGGCGAATACACATGACATGTAAAAAATTGTGTTCCAAGGTGTAATCGGTTTCCCTCCGTGTGCTTTCCAGAATATGGGTGGGTGCCGACTTTAAGAGGAGGGCGAAGGCACTTTCTGGTCTCAGAAAGTATCTTAAGGAAGGGCAGAGTTCGGGGAGAACCCACAACCAAGTTTCGGCGGCGATCCGGTGGAGAGTAGGGGTGATTGAGATAGTAAACGTCTTTTAACCATATTGATTACCACCAAAGTTAATAACAAAGTTGAAGTCATTTTTTAATTGACAAGAAGCAAAAATTGACATATTACAGGTTATGTATGACAAAAAAATGTACATACAAGTTAAGGATAAAATTTCTGTCAGCCTTGAATATAGGGAAGAAAGTCTAACCTCTTTTTCTTTCCCTTTAAGAACTTCTGCCTTAATTTGCGAGCTAGTTGTTTGAGCCGCTTTTCGTCCATGCGAGATGTTAATCAAGTTTTGAAACGCTGGAGGGTACAAAACCTCCGTTCAGCTGTGGCAGCATTCACACGGAGTGTGGTTAAATCTAAGAAGGCTGTGTAAACTCTAGTAGCACATATACCATCACAATTTTTCACTGCTTCCAGAGCTTGTTTCTGCAGGGAGGAAACAGGACAACATGGCGGAGAAATGGAGAGTTTGCTTGATATTGCGAATGTTTTACTTACATAAATGAGAATTTCGACGATCGTCTCCCCCTCCCTTCCCCGTGGGTCCGCTCCTGAGCAGAATATATTCCCCCCCTTTAATATTTGCTCCAGCTGAATAATTTTTATTTTAAATTGATAGGCTATATCAAAAGAGCGATTTCTCTGAATAATCTATTCGTTTAATCCAGAGGTGCAAAAACTTTTTTATGTGCATGGCCAGCCACTACTTCAGGGCCACATTGGATGTTATTTACTTTATATATCAAGCATATGAAACAAATTTATAAGATTTTATAAGACGGGTCACATTAAAAACGACAGCGAGTCGGATGTGGCTTGCGGACTGTAGTTTGGTACCTCAGTGATGTTACTCATTCAAAAGCTTGATTAGAATAGCAAAAAATAAAACGTTTAATCTCCGTAATAGTTATCTTTTTACATGCGTTACAATTCCACCAAACGTATCTTCCATTTATCACAACTTGACTCTTTCAACCTATGATATATTTTTCCTGGAGAGACTTACGGTAATGACAAGTGGCGCAGAATTTAGTGTGGAAGAATACTAAATAAAATAATTTCACTACCGTAGAAATTAGAGCTAGTCACACGATGTTTATTTCTACTTATGGTTATTTTACGTCACTTTTCTGCCTCTTGGGGAATGAGGAACTGATTAAACGAGTGACAGTGATGGGGCAAACAGAACCTTCCCTGATCAGGGTTCGAAGATGAGACCTCTGCTTCGTAGCGCGTTACGCTTACCACTCCACCATGAAAACATGCTTGCACTATATCAAACCAACAATTTGCCTTGGACCTGCATGGGACATTATTTACAAACTCAGCAATACGTATGTTTAAATCTTGACCGAGAAATGTCGAATGTAGCATAATTGCTGGAGAATCAGACGTAAATATTATGCACTCAACCATTTTAGCAACGTAGCTGAAGCGCAGGTAGCCCATCTAAATACCTCAATAACCACCGTCATTGTTTGGCCCTGGTATGAGCATTTCGCCGTGTGCTCGGTCCCATGAACATGACCATTAAATTGGGTTAATAATCTCATTCACACATGCCCAGAGAATAATGCGTTATCAACCCACACGAGGAGTACTACGTTCTCTTCGGCATGCATTGAAAGACTTAGAAGTGCATACATGCACGTGGCCGCTCATTGCCTTCAATGCTATTATTCATTTTCGTTTATTAGTTATAAAAACACATTTTATATGCATATGCTGTTGATTGATTTGGTGTCTTATGCACAGTAAGGTTAATCGTGACTGGACCTACAGTTTAAAGTGGGATCCGAACCACTAGACCTCTATTACAATAAGTGGTTATTCCAATTTACCACTTCCTCGTTTGGAGGCGGGTTGGTGGATAGTTATTAGGATTAATACATATATTGATCAATTGTACGGTAATTATGCATTATTTATGCTATGATTGTTATACGTTTTATAAAAAATGAATTATTTGCCCATGAAAAATCAATACTTACTTATCTCCTCCTACTCACCAGCGACTACTGTTCAGTTTCCCTTCTCAGTTGTACCTTTACATGTTAAGTAAATATTCTAAATCTTGGTAAAGTGGGATTCTAAGCGTGTGTGTTGAGCTACAATATTGTGATCTTCTTCCAGTCATGTTCAGGTACCTAATGATCTGGTGTGGAAAACTTTGGTTCTTGGTTTGGAAAACCTGGAAAAGTCACGGAATTTTGTTTTTACAAAATTGTAGACACCCTGACTAACTTTCTTCTACCATGCAATTTAGAGGTTTTCCAGAAGGCTCGCCAGCTTTTCTTGTCCTGTGCTTTCCTTCGACTCCTTTCCGATCTCCTCCTCATATTTCTACAGCTCTCTCTAAGATTTTCTAGGTCTTCCTCTTTTTCTGGTCCCTTGCATTTTCACATTAAACACTAGTTCAGCTGCTTTTGTTCCGGCCATTCTGTTTACATGTCTCACCCAATTAAGTTGATTAACTTCTACTTTCTCTTGCAATCAAGGTATTTTCAAACTACAAGATAGAGTCAAATGAAAACCTTAAAAGTCCGACAACAATTACAGGACAGATTGTAAGCAACTCAAATTTACATGAGGTTTCGATTGTTATTTGATCAAGTGAGCTTCACATCATTATTTTGGTCATTTTAAAAGATAGCGACTTAAGTATACACAAGAACCAGCGAAGAGAAGTGATTTCTTGCCCTCTGGAAGAACACTTATAGATATTCTGCGGCAAATGAAAATTCAATGTCTCTATGTCACGCCAACAAGTTTACAAATAGAGGATGAAGTTCGACAATGTCCTCAGTCCGCACGCAGATGGGTGTAAAGACCTTCGCAGTGGCTCATAAGTGACTGCACATAGATTCCAAATATTTTTATTCTTGAGGTATACAGGCACTAACTCAGACTTCAAAATATATGTTGATCAGCAGTGGGTCTATTCTAAATTGCAGAAAACTTGTGCAACCCTACATGCAGAAACATACTAATTAACAACAAAAATTAATTTAGATTTTCATTTTACTCATGTGATAGTTCTTATAGTTTGATTTATTTTAGATCTCTTGTTTTGGATGACAGAAAGGACAAATTATTGGAAAATCAAGAAGGAATGAATGCTTCTATTCCAAAACATTTAAAGAAGTTTCAACTAACCAAATATTATACTTAAATCTATATTCTTACTAGAAACATTTGTAGATTGCTTACAAAACAATTAAAAAGGCAGGGTAAGCAAAATAAAAAAATAATAATTATAAAGCATAAGTATTATATAGTTTATTTTGAAAAATTCAACGGCATATATTATTTCAACATTATATACATGATAGTATTTCCTAATATTGATATCGTGCTTTCAACTTTCTATATATAAACACACAAATGTATGTATAGATGTGTATATATAGTTACTCTGTGCTTCAACTGTGAGATAACTTATCAACTGTGAAAGAAACTTATTACAATGTTACCTTAATTTCTAATGGTGTTAAGCGCTAACTGTGCGGCAATATTTTCGGGATATAATAATTTATACCTTTTCTATATCAATTTGAAGACAGACAACGATTATATACATGTCACGGAATGTAGTATTGCTTGCCATTGGTCCTCGTTCAAGTAAATAGATTCTCTTTTACCCTTGGTCCTTTCCGTATAGAAATCACTTCATAGCTTTAGAAAATTACTTCTTCCATTATCACTGTATCTAAAGATTCTACAACAGCAAATGTTTAACACTTATATGATTTAAACTATTTTTTTTCTTGCATATGGATTGTCAAATCACAACACTTTTTTTCGAGTTAACATACGTAATGACAACGAATTATTCTTACCAAATTGTTAGTTTCATCTGATCGTTAATAAACTTTGTAGAACTAGATAAATCTTCACGTTCAAATTTCACCTTTCCCTACCGTATTTCATCATTTCCTTCAATGATAATCCTATTATTAAAATGCGTGAATTGTGTTCGTGAGTTTGAAGTACATTTTCTGTCTGGAGTTGAAATTAATAGCATGTTTCTAGTAGTATCGCTATTTTGTTTATTTCGGGAAGATATTCCTTTGTGACAGAAAGCATAAGTCTTGCTATAATGAAGACGTTGTCTACTTCAACTTCTTGCAAAAATAGTTACCTACTTCTTAGATATCTTCATTGATGTGTGGAAGAAATCCCAGCATCACTAGATATATTTGTGAATAATAAGAAAATAATTTCGTCAAAATCTTAGAGTTTTAAATACAATTAGGATCACATTTGTTTCAATTTAAGCAGTTTGGTGTAAATAGTTTTATAAATAATTTTTCGGCGTTTTCTATGTTTGTTCGTCAGTATTACGACAATCCTAGAAATTCTCATATCAATAGTAACACATTAGTAGTCAACATCGAACTTGTTTCTAAAAAACTTGGATAAAATAATAATTTGGGTTTATGATAAGATATGTATATGAAAGTTTTATGCCATTGTGCGAAATATCCAAGAAGGTAATGAGTACAAATTAGTAATTAACAAGTGTAAGATTAAAGTTTTTAGGAACTTCTACTATTAATGATTTCTTCAAATCACTATTAACTTCTCTTCCTGGAAAAGATACGATGAAGGAAACGAACTCATTTATAATACAAAATGAAGCAGGGAAACAGACTTGAAAGTAAAAATACTTAGAGATCACATACACACAATGTTCTAATGGTACGTCCGTTACTTGTATCAACTTTTTTTTTAAAAAAAAAAACAGTAAATTGGAAATGTGCGTTACTATTACTCTTTCCTGCATGAAGCAATAATGAATATTAGGTCCTTTAAAAGAATGTAATCATACGCATACTTTGATTGCATCTAAAGTCGGTTTTAAAATTAATGTTTGACAATGAAGTTTAAGAATTATGATAGAATTAGATTGAAACGGAGAACTTCCTCAAAGAAGATGCGAGTCAAATTTGGTGGTTCTGTTGTTTGATACAAATCTTTAGTTTCATGGTTATATCAGCATATTTCGGATTCTAATTATATTTATCACTGACATAGGCATTGCATATTGAGAACACTTCATTGCAATGGAACTGTAGTCAAGTCCTTTTCTTCAATATTTATTATTATTATCGTATAATAAATAGATTATACGCTGATTCAATAATTCAATACCCAACACTTTTTAGTTAGAGTTAGGAATACCAGTTGTATTGTTTCATTATTTTGTGCCCTCTCATATTATATATGGTTAATAACTATCACTTTTAATGATTGTCTCTTCTCCATCTATTTATTTGAAACTAGAGGCAGCCTGTTTTTTCTATAGACATTTTTGAGACATGTTTATGAGAGACGAATACTCAGACGTCCGTGGTGAACATGGAAGTTTTGAAGAAATGACGCTATGAACACTTCGGAATTTTAGTTTTATTTAGCAAGGGAATTTAAGCAGTGTTTTTCAGATGTTAACTTTAATATTTCGTAAGATATTTTTACTGACTTAGATTTTTTTTTACGGTTTTTAAACTTTAAGCTATTGAAGGGTCTTATTAGACAGTAAAATGTGGAATTAATAGGGCAAAAGTCTTCATAGTTAATTTCGCCTACCATTAAAAATAAGGTTTTTTTAATGTGAACTTCATATAGTCTATTTCATAATTTTGCACCATTATGTATAATATTATTTTAATGTAATTACGGAGATATTCATGTAATAACAATGGAATGATCTTATAATTTAGCTGCACATAAAGAAACAGCTTGTACGAAAATGTATGCGTATTAATAATAATTTATACTTTAAACGCTTCATACGTTTCTAATTATCGGCCAATATGTTTATGTTGTCTTATATTTGAAAGTTAGCTGACTGTTCATTTTTCATTTTCTGTCACTGACTGCATTTATAAATAATTAGGACAACTAATTAACTATTTTCCGGAATTCAAATAAATTGTTTCAATTTTTACCTTTTGCGTTAGTGTATAAGACTTTATTTTTATTTATTATGTTACAAATTTGTACGAATCATAATTTTTATTCCATTGCAATCTTAAGCATTACCTGTAAGAACTGTTGTACGATTATTTTTAAATTATCGTGCCACCCTTTTTTTTATCACTGCTGTGCACTCAATATTTTTTAAAGCCTTAACAATATATTCCTGGAAGAAAATATTTATAATTTATCATTATCTTTATTCAATCTCAGTTATGTGTAATGCTTCCGAAATTTTTAATAGAAAAATTTTGCAAGAAATGATATGGTATTAAAATATATATATTTTGAAGATGTATGTATATATTACCTGGCACTGAATGTTAATTTGTATTTCCGAAGCTTTTTATGAATCAAAGTGCGTTAAATAATAATTATTATCAGAAGACTTAGAAGAATAATTACTGTATTTCTAATAACAGACAGTTAGGTATGGTAAAACATAATAATTGTTGAATTGGTTGTAATTGTATCATTCATGTTACGAGAGAATTGGAATGATAATCATATCTTAAATATTATTGCAATCGTTAGTTGTAATCACAGTTTGCTTTTAGTAAATGTAGTTCCCATTTAGATGCATGGGAAAAATAGTACAGTGGGAAGACATAGAGAAACAACCACATTAGACCAAATATTTCCAAGTGTGAAGGAAAGTTTGGTGATGAAAGTATTGATATAAGGAAGTAGTGAACATAATACGAAAAGCACTTGAAAGATTGTCTTTTATGAGAAATATTAACATTTAACTCATTCAGCAATTATTTACTGCGTTTGTTATTCGAACTATCGCATCCCATTAAGAAATAAATAACACTGCGTCTATTATCAAAATCAGAAAAATGATTAAAAATTCGAATCGAAGTATAACCGAATCTCTATATCTTATCTTGTACTTCATTATATAATAGAGTTTAATAGTGAATCGTACTGCCTTGCTTCGTAGAACAGACAATTTTCGGATTGAATTTCTGTTGCTCAGCATTGATAGCGTTAATAGAAATGGTGTAGTGAATTATGTCTACATTTCCATATCGCTTCCTCGTGGAAATAATATTACGTCATCAAATCGCTTGCAGCAATGGCGCAGAAACGTTTTTGCTGGTGGGTGTACATGTGTTGCATATTAATAAAATACGCAAGACCTTGTAATTCGAAGAAAAAAGAATATTCACAAAATAATTTTGATTTTTTTTTACAAATTTTATGACTATTTTCAAGATAGTTTTCACAGCTTTTAAGAATATGTACCATGTAAGAACAGATAAGCTGTAGGCTTCATTCCATTGCTTTGGGGTCATCTTAAAAAAAATGTTCTCTTATAAAGGTATCCGATAGCACAGATGAGGTAAGCTAACTGGTACCACAATGTAGAATAATAGGTTCAGAATGGTGTGAATTGTTTTGGAAGAGAGATAATGTAGACAAAATGAACTTTTTTGAATTTAGCTACTAAAGACCATATGCTTTGAACGGCGGCGTCTTACGTCTGTCAAATTATTTGAATTGGTATAAAGGCTACAATTTGGATCAAAGGATTTTGGGTACCCCTGTATTCCCTCCAATTCCTGCGACACTGGATTGCAATACTTCGTAATGAATGTATTGGAAATAATAGAAGGGAGATAATGTTTTGTCGTCGGATCTCTCTTTGCATGAAATATCATGGGATTTATTATGAAGCAGTAATGGTTTTGAAGAAACTGATAATGACGTAGCTTCCTAGCATCCTGCCCCTCTATTGGTAGCTTTATTCACTCCCTCTCTCTCTCTGGGCCCAAACGAAAATGCTAAATGTTGTGGTATCACTTGTTTCAAATCCGCCAACACAAAACCAAACGTAGAGTACAGAATATCACCACCGGATAATGCGCAATTACCTTTCCTCTTAATGAAACACATTTAGTAGTTTCCACTTGAGGTGAGATATGAAAAGAAAACACCCTTCGAGACACTCCAAAATCTAGACAAACCTTTGATTGTCAGTTACAGTGTAAGTGGGTTTTAGGTAAGGGACGAAAGTTAAACAACGCACCAAATGCTCTTGAGTTTCTTCCTAAGCAATGTAAATACTCGTCTCCTCTTTTGTTAAAAAAATATAAGAAACGAAAAAGAATGTCCCATTGGTGTTATGCCTTCTGGTGTACCCTGGAGAGTTCTCACAAGTAGTTTGGTTTGCACAAACAGCAAAACGATCCCATGTTTTTGTAAAACGAATTCCTCCGTCTCTTCTTGGCCCAGCGACTGAAGACGTCCTCCCCCGTGAGAGCCAGATTTCGTCCTGGAAAGAAAACAGAGGCAGAATATTAGATACATTCCTTGCATTTCGGCCCTCGGCAAAAAATATGGCGAGATAGCAAAGAGCTAGAAAATAATATCGTAGGTCTTTCCTATGATACATCTCAATATTTTAACCGAAGAACAGCATTCCGCTTGAAACCAACCAAGCGACATGAATATGCCGATATTGATTTCCATCCCTGTTTTATACTGTATTTTCTTTAAAATGGATATGAATATAGAGTTCCTTAAATCCTGTTCATTTTCCTTGTGTGTTTTCTTTCTTCTTACAATTTAGGGTGACCAGATTTTCTATCTTTTTAAACTGCTTCCTTCCCATTATAAACACACATACATATAACAATTACGAAATTAGGAGTTTGTTAATTAGGCAAGTTTTTATGAAATGTATTTTAACGCTTCTATGAACAGTTGAGTTGTAAAGGCAAGGAAAGTGTCTTCACAAAATTAACTTATTTTCACTTGCTTAAGAACAATAAGTTTATCGTACAGTACACAAGAATTATACATTCAACAACATCATTTGAAAAATAATTGTCATTAGAATTGATTGCTCGTAAGAAAGTACTGTTTTTCAAAATCCAAGACACGTGAAAGTAATATTACATTTTGTGATTAAGGTTTCTACATTTTGTTGTAGACTTGTCGACTGTTAAAATAAAATAATATTCATTACTGAAAATATTCTTTCATGATTCTTTTCCTTGCATCATTTCTATGAATTCAACAATTGGTGTAATATTTGGTGCAGTGATCACTAAGATAACAAAGAACACTTTGAACTGCTCAAAATTTCCCGATGTTATGCCATTGATAAATAAATCATAAGAAAAGTGGACGTGGATTATTCCTTTTAGCATGTAATATTAATACTGCAGGAATTAAAATCCTGCAAGCTTTTTAGAAGTAGGTTCATTAATCTTGCCATGATTTTTGAAGATATACGCATTACCAATCATTAGTTTGTTTATTGAAGACTTGGTCTGTGTTATCTAATTTATCTACTTGTTATCTAATTTACTGCTTATCGAAGACACAAAATACGGTATTGTAATATTCCGCTACAGAAGAAACATAAACAACACTTGGTTTAGTTTCAAGGATATTTGTCACGAATGAAAGGCCACTTAGAAATGAATACGATGTACTATCAAGGAAGGTCAATGTTAATGCTCTTGAACAACAGTTCATATCCATATTTTGCACTATTTCCACATCTTGTCAGCCATCATGCAAGTGTTTCCACCCACTAAGAGAAGCGCTCGAGACCAGGGAGTCGTAACGTACCCAATTTGCGTTACACGGTACGTTCTATTTTGTAGGAGGAAGAGTATGGTTCAGATGCTGGTACCCATGTAACGTAACGAAATGCAATATGTTATAGACTGACGTTACAAGGAACATAACAAAATGTACGTATTATGGTAGATATTAACGTTATAAAGGAACGAAACGAAATGAGCACATTGGAACATAACGTAATATGCAATATGGTATATACTACCGTTACAAGGAATGTAGTAACGAAATGCAATGTGGTATACACTAGCGATACAAAAACGTAAAGAAATACAACATGGTAGTAAGTAACGGTACATAGGAACGTAATTGAATGCAATCCTCCGTAACGGAATGAAGTGAAAGGCAATATGGTTAATTAACGTTACATAGGAATGTAA
Organism: Lepisma saccharinum; assembly: GCF_977018435.1. Taxonomy (NCBI): domain Eukaryota; kingdom Metazoa; phylum Arthropoda; class Insecta; order Zygentoma; family Lepismatidae; genus Lepisma; species Lepisma saccharinum. The sequence goes on along the minus strand of NC_139239.1, from coordinate 43,131,005 downwards.
CAAAATGTAAACCACTGTAGCGGAACCGAACAAAATGCAGTTCGGTACATACCATCTGCATAAGGAACGTAAATAAATTCAGTATGGTAGATGTTAACGTTACAAGGAAAGAACAATTCACAATTGTTGGCTAGTAACGTTATAAGCGCGTGAAGAATATAATCTATTTAACATCAAGGAAGAAAAAGGAATAGCCCAAATATCTTACCTTTCATTGGAACATTGCGAAAAATAACTCAGAATATCGTGTGGGATTAATGTGAAATAGCCGTTAAAAATTTGATTGTTTGTAAATAAATGAATTTCAACCAGGGTTGTTAAAGGGTCAGGAATTTTAAATCATTCCAATTCCGGTTCAGCAGGGAATATTAGCAAGCATAAATAAATGTGGACCGTAAAAAGCCTTTTTATGTTTAAAATATTTCAATTCGTTCCAGGAACCTTTCTCCGGATCAATTGAAATACGGCACAGGGACCTTCATTCCGGATCAAATTAAAGACGGGCTAAGTTCCATATTGAAATTAAACAATACGCAACTTGGACCGAATTTCAACTGTGCGATAAAAAAGATTCTGGTCTTGTTGCGGAACCCAGTAGAACCCATTAGAATTTATGGGTTCGTGGACGTTTAACAACCCTGATTTGAAAATTACATTTTTGGCTCGAAATTGAATAAAGCTTCCAACTAGTGTAGAAATGAGTAGCCATAGACGTGCGCACGGGGTGCAGGGGGGGGGGCACATGCCTCACCCCCTAATCAAGGACGTCTGCCGATATTTTCGACGCAGGGACAAGCAAGGTATTTTTACAGGGGCATATTAAACCGATAATAGTGTTGCTCCCTCAAGAAACACCTCTTGAATTCGAAATTATCGCATTCCTGCATCCCCATTATAATAATTAATGTAAATTACTATGACTGGGATCAAATTATACGTGTGAAATATATACTTTTAGCTGACATTCGTTTTCTAAAGGGGAGATGTGGGCATCCTCGCCCCCTTTCAGATTTCTATGCCCCTATATTATTATACTTTAATCCAGAAATTTAGGGTAGAGGAATCTTATCGCCGGTTAATAAACGATATTATGCTCTTGAAGAAAATGAAGTATTTTCAAGCCGATGAAAGTTAACAAAGCAGTAACGGCGGAAGAAGGTGCAGTGGCGCAACCACAGGGGGCAGGGTAGATAAGCCCTCAAACTTGTATGGAAATCAATTCTAGGGGGTAAGGGGACAAACATTGAACTGTAGAAAGAAAGGTTGCAATATCTAAGAGTAGCAAGACAAAAGGATACTGAAGATGGATTTAGTTTTCACATCTGTCATGCAGTATTTCTTCCAGACGGTCAAGAGCACCTGCAAGGAGGCACAGAGGGGCAATTGCCCTCTCTCGATTCCTGTCTTTATACAAATATAAATAAAGTTATATAAACTTGGACAGTTCCTGCTGCTTACGGTTTAAGTTTTGCCCGTGTAAGGTAATAAATAGATGTATTATTAATTTTTGAAATCGCACCGTTCATTTATAAACACACTGTATATGAGTCATTGTGAATTCGAGTCAATTAAAACATTTTGCGTTGTTGCGAGATTATCTATTAGGATAAAATTTGGATATAATGAATCTAAGTATAGAAAATGCAACTTGTATATAAAAATTGCCATGTCCAACTGATCTCCGAAAGTAGTGTTTAGCACGTCACATTAAAAGTATATGATTGATTTGGTGTTTTGAGTCCACTTATTCACAGTAAGGCTAATCGGGACTGGACCTACAGTTTAAAGTGGAATCCCAATCACTTGTGCCTCCACAGGGTATCGAACCCGGTACCCCTTCATTACAAGGCGACGACGCTACCACTGCGCCATCGGGGAGGTCATTTCAAGTATAGTTCATGATTGTATCTAGTAGTATATGAACGAGATGTGTCCCTCCACTCAAACAATACGTGGTTTGTCCCCACCGAACGAAGTGTGTCACTTATAAATTAAGTTTCCGAAAGCAGGTATTATGCATGAACAGAACAAAAAAATACTCCTGAAAAATTATGAGCCAGTTCGTGGCGGGAGTTATTGACGGTCTTCCCCACAACCTATCCGTTTTAGGTTCCGGGTTCGAGTCCTGGTCTGTAAATATCTTTTTTAGGTGTCTCTTCATTAATTTAATCTAATTATCATCCATCTTCATAGTTTCGATTAATTATAAAAGTGACATGAAAGCAAAGCAAAATAAGAACAAATAGATATAATTGCAAAATGACTACAATGTCAGAACTACATTTGAAAAATAAAATGCGAGCAGAAGATTCATCTACAAACAGGCGTTTGGGGAGAACTGTGTAGACAGACAGCACGCTCCCGAAAGTTGCTAATCCACGTGTAGCATGACCTTCGAATACTGGAGTTGTGTTTTTCAGGAAAGTTTGCTCGACGCTCCTCAAGCGTCTTATCAAGAATGCCTCGGTGTTTGCAGCATTGCCAACTTATTTTCCGTCGGAAAAATCTTTTTCTCCTATTTAATCTGCTGTTGGCTCTACAATACAGCATATTAATCAAGATACAACAACTGAATTACGGCGAAGTAGGTTAGAAACCCTTCGTGCTCAAGAGCAGCTTCGATAAGGCACCTGAATTGTTTCGAGATGAACCAGGAAATGGGCGATCTTTATTACCCAGGCCATTCAGTAAAACTAATGCCACAAGGAGTTTTCTGTGTGGATTTGTGAGCATGAAATTGTAGGTTGATGATAGTACTACAAGACGTCAAGTGGATTTTTTTCTATTTCGTTATTTTATATAGCTTTCCTACCTATATAGTTTGAATAACTAATTAATCATTTGATGAGCAGACAAACACGAAGAAGCCGATCCTGTGGCAAATTGGTTAGCGTAATACACTGCGAAGTCTAATGTCGGATTAGAGCCTGGATTAGAAAATATGGATGGGTCATTGTCTTTATACCACTTCCATCACCTATCACATCCTTTATCATCGCGATTAACCGAAAGTGGTAGACGCGAAATAAAAATAGAACCTTTGCATGGACGTCCGAAAGAGAGGCAAGGGGGAAGGGGGTGCACGACCCACCAGGAAAATGAAAGTCAACCAAAAATTATATATATATATATATCACACAATTCCATTTCAGCTGCAAAAATATATGTTAATTATTGCATGAACATAACTAACTAACTCTCTAGCCTTCTTAAACCCGAAGATTCATGGCTGCAGCAACACAGGCCTTCCATCTTTCCCTATCTTGAGCAAGATCTATATACTCTTTTCCATCCCTACCTATTTCCTTTAGGTCCATCTCAACGTTGTCCCTCCATCTTCGTCTTGGCCTTCCTACAGGTCTCTTACCATCAAGTTTCCCAACAAGAATCCTGTAAACTCCTCTTTCCTCTCCAATTCGTGCCACTTGGCCTGCCCCCCTAAGTCTTCTTGATTTAATTATTCTAATAATATCTGGACATGAATACAAATTATGTAGTTCTAAATTATGTAACCTTCTCCATTCACCTGTCTCCTCATCCCTTTCAGGTCCAAATATTTTCCTAAGGATCTTATTTTCAAATAAGATGAACATGATAACTTCAAATTGAAGCAATGTTTTTTGAGGAGACAACACTCAGGCGCGTATATTCTAGGCTACCTAGGCTATCGCCGAAACCCAGATTAAATACAGAAAATAATCGACTATCAAATGTGACTGATGCTTCACTCTCAAACAACGACCGCGGGAAAAAATGATAGTATAAAACCCGCGACTCCTGTGCACCGTACTCCAGCGAGGAGAGGAGGGGGAGATTGGACCATGCTTCCTTATGGCCTGCGCGGGGATTTTAAGTCCAAGGTTTGTTTTCCTTGTGCTCGCTCTATACATGGGGATGGAATCCTTTCCTTTAAAACTACCACCAGGCTTCAGCGGTTAAATTCTTCCCCGACCAGCACCTGGAGGTGGTCGGTGACGTATTTGTAGTGGCTTCTTAGACAGGGATCTCTTCGTTTTACAACGGCGGTAAAACCTTACAGCGATACCAATCCGATAATCAGCATGGGATTTTTCCCAGGTAAGGGAAATTTTGAAACTAAACTACTATTACAGAAACGGGAAAAGAGTGGCTGGCATGTGATAGGGAATTTGTCCTCTAGGCCAAAACAACACTGTCCCATCGAACACATGCAGAACTCGCAGGCCGCTGACCTTCTACCAACAAACCACGCTTTACGATGTTTTCAACCCCTCTGCTGCTTTTTTATGACTGGCTGGGGTAGACTGACTGGCCGGAGATGACAAAGGGCATTTTGCGAGTGGAAATCGCGTTCAAGGAAGTTTAAGAAAATTAGGTATCTTACTGTGTGAATTTTCTTAAGTGTATTGAGTGAGTGAATTACGTATATATGTTTTGAATGATCTGTGCTGCGTCGTGTAGTGAACGAAAATGAATGACATAATGAACTATTGCCGAAATAATTTACTCTGCTTTTGCATGAGGATAAACTTGAAATCGTGAAGATATGCAGGCCTCTGGCATCGCAAAGAAGAGAAGAATGGATTTGATTTGTTATTTTGCGTTGCTCTTCTGCCACTTTAGCTAATCGCGACGATGAGAATGAGTGACGATACGATGAAATTCATGAAGGGTCATTCACAAAGAATACCCATGTCCATGTCTGGATTTGAACCCGGGTCCCCTGGCGTCACAGTGCGCTGTGCTAATAACCATTTTACCACAGAGGTTGCCAAGAGAAGAATGGAGTTCCTTTCCAAACTAAATATTCAAGGTAAGAAGTTTATTATACGCGTATATTTTTAAACCCAGCATACGCCACTGTCAACACTGTTATGCACCTTGTTTGCCCCTCCCTGGAAAAAAAAATCCTGCAGACGTCCATGAACCTTTGGTATCGACTTCGGAGTATAAAGCATTGTTTCGTCAATGTATAGCGCGGCAATAGACCGCAACAGCCTCTTACAGAGTATTTGCCAGGAAGTATCAACACGAGAACAGCGATAGGAATTCCTCTTACTTTAGATTTTCTCAAACTAATTTCAAGTATGTGGTGAAAATGCCTTCTATTTAGTATGCAAATAAAGGTTTTTAATTTGAATGGGCGTAGGGGAACCTGTCCTAAAATGACATACTCAGATAAAATGACATACCTTGAGTTTCTCGTTACTGCTGCAAGGGGCAGTACTTTTTAGTCTCTGATTGTGTACTGTAGTAGACAACAAAGAACCTGTGCGAGTGGCGGTGCCATTGTGTAAAGAATTTCGGAACAGAAGCCTAATCCTTAAATACGGAGTTGTAAAAGTTTGAGGTAATCATTGTTTGATGCCAGATTTCTACAATTACAATAAGCGGGCCAACATTTGTATAAATAAGGTAAGGAATTAGTTATATTGTGCATATTATAAACCCATTGTAAAATCTTGCAAGTTGTTACGGGCTGCTAATTTAATAACTAACTAACTCAATTAACTCAACTGAACTGAGCTTAGCAACGCAACAACGAAGAATCTCTCGCCTCACCTGCTGGGCGAATTAAACATTACATGAAATATAATACGGTCAGGATAAGTGCCTAACAGTCGGAGTTACCGAGAATAAACCTAGGAGGATTTGATTTTAAATACCTGAAATGACGTTACATAATACTACGGTGTTTCTGAATATACACATATATTAAAGCACAGATAAATAGACATTACATCTTGCCCTCTTTCACTCGATCTCACATTCATTCTCTCATTCTATGGCATATTGCGACAATATGACAAATACAAAGGTTAGATTATTTACTACTTTGACCATACTCTTGCTATGTCTTGGCTACATTGCCTTTTACAATTTATCGTTTAGGATTTTAAGTATAAAGTGAATAATTGTTCCTTGTGCGAACCCCTTCTATCTTTTCTGCAGGTATAAATATATTTCAATGAATTATTGTTTGCTGTTAACATAAACTCTGATCTTTAACATCTTTTCCGCCGGAAAACAGATGTCTAGGGATGCCATAGCACTGATTTAAGTTATGCAATGATTTGATTTACGCAGCTTCGCGGTAGATAGTCGTCATCTCTCTCACACACGCACATGGTTGGATCTTACCTTCGCTGCATTTCCTCTGACCTGGGTTGGGTGAAAGTGGTCCTACAGTTCTGGAAGACATCCACGCTCCATTGTTGCACCTTGCGGTTATCCTGGTTGGCGAAAGTGGATCAGTCGGCAGCTCCATCTGGCATCATCGGCTCCTGGCTTCACTCGTTCACTTCGCAGGGACGTCCAGGACGGTACACGTACACTGTCGACTCCATACGACAACTTGCGCAATAATAGGTCAGTTCTTCGCGGTCACTCGTAAGTACAGATACGTGACTTGGGCGATGAGACGAACATACGCGATGAGCCATTCGCGGTTTCACATGGATATCAAATGTTATTAACTTTCACTACTTAGGACGTTGTTTCGGACGATTGACACAGGTGGACGTGTCTGGCGTTATTCTCACATAACCACACGGATGTGCACGGATGCGTTGACGGAGAAGGGGAGAACGACCCCCTGGTTCTATTCTGCTCTACTCCATGGCTCTGAAACACTCACTCGAGGAAAACAAATCCAGACCTCGGGTCCGCTTGCAACTCGCAGCTCGGTCGCGCGTAGCTCACACTCCGGTGGCGATTGTAGGCAAACTGTGTAAAACTGTTCCAAATCATCCCTTTTATTCCAGATTTGAACGTGGTGACGCGCTACCCTCTATGATCAGGTGCTTGTTTATTGTTTCTGGTGCTTTGACCGTTGTCCTCCTATCCTGGTCAATGCTCACTCCGGTCCTTAACCCCTAGTAGCAGCCCCTCGCGCAGAGATTAGGCTAAATCTTCCGCTATTGTATTCAGTCACGAAAAGCAGGGACAACTCAGTAGGGTAGCTTCTCCCTTTCAATCCAGCGATGAATCTTTAATAATTCATAACTCCCGTATTTCTGTTCTGATTAGGCTCAAATCTTGAAATCAGTACTTTCAAGATGTGTTCTACCGCTGGTTAAAATCTCATCCAATTCGGTCCATTGGTTAAGAAGTTGCATTTTTCTTGCTATTCCCATAAGAATGCATGTAAATCCGAATTCGGGCGAAAAACGGTGGTTGAGCAAGCTAGTGCTGGCTAAGACAGTTCGCTAGACACCTGTATTCGCGACGGATATTAATATTACCAATTGCAATTAATTCCTACTAACGGGCAATTAGATTAATTACTTGTCACTCAATATTTGACCGTTATAAAGTATTCATAAACGCGAGTATTTACACACCTGTTTGAGGTTATGACAGAGGGTAAAATGACATACTCTTAACTAGGGTAAAATGACATAGCATGTCATTTTACCAGAGTAAATATTTTTGTGGACCTACACATTTAATAGGAATTCTATTATTGCCAAGGCGTAAAATATGTAAGTGTTGAAAGTTGTTCAATGTGTAAATAATACCAGTAATGGCTACAGTTAATTAAATAAATCACTATTGCAACTGAATTATTGTAGACATTATGGAAAGCAGACTGAAAATGTTTTCTATTATTATTATTATTTTAGGCTACAGAAATAATGGTTGGAGAGTACGTAAGAAGAACTGACAGACAGTCATGGCATAAGGACACTATGCAACGTGCTATAAATGCAATAAACAATGGAGAAATGTGTTGGCAACGTGCATCCAAGACATTCTGCGTTCCAGACGCTACGCTGTGGATGAGAGTGCAGGGGAAAAACAAGCAGGTGGTTGGAGTTGATAAAGGATTGGGTCGTTACCAAACAACTTTTCCGACGGTGGGAAGGTGGGACCCAGACAGGAATTGATACACCTGAAACTGCGGCCGAATCATCATCATTTCCAGCTTTGACTCCTGTAACCGAAATTGCACAACATTTTCCTCCGCCATCTGCAATGCCATCACCTTGTGGTACCACATCTGTAACTGCAACTTCATTACCCTCATTGCTCAGACCAATCGACATATCACCACTACCCTCTACATCCCAGGCCAGGTCCTCCAGAAAAAGGAAGCATGAGGGACCACAAATCTTAACAGGTAGCCCTTTTCTCACCGAAGTGAAGACAAAAGTTGCAGAGAAGAAACTATTAGAATCGAGACGGGCAGCTCGACAAGCCAAGATTAAACTTCAGTTTGATGATAATGACGATGATGATTCTGAGCTACATGATAGTGATGACGATGCGCCATGCATCTATTGCAACGACTTATTCAGTCATTCGAAACCTAAGGAAACATGGCTGAAGTGCATACAATGTTCAATGTGGGCGCACAATGAGTGTGCTGGTGTACCAAAGACATCAACGACACTTACTTGCGATTTATGCAAGTAAAAAGTTTCAATTACGTGTTATATGAATGGGTATGTAAGATTCAATTACGTGTTATAAATGGGTATGTCATTTTATCTAAGTACCTCAGGTAAAATGACACACTGTTGCATTTTTCAAAAAACCTTTGTAAAGAGCATATAACATAACATATATTATTTTTAACTCTACCATATAAACGGTAATGCTTTGAGTTCTTAATATGTAAAAAATAAACAAAGAGTTGCAATTAATACACTTGCTACAGCATTTTTTCCTTACCGTATGTCATTTTAGGACAGGTTCCCCTATTCCTTTTCTCGGTTTTTCCTTTTAGACGATATGAGGCATTGCGGATACGAAGGGCGAATTCAACGTAGTGTATTGTGAGGGAAATGCGTTTCAAGTTGTCAGGCACAGTTCGAGCTCCACAAAAACTTGGTAACAGTAGATCGGAATGTTTCATGCGTGATTTTAAGTCTTTTATGGAGTTCGCACTTTGCCTGGCAACTTGGAACGCATTTCCCTCACAATGCACTTTGTTGAGTTCACCATTGGCGTGCGGTGATAAATCAGGCAGGGAAACAGGTCACCTGCACTTGCCCCCCCCCCCCGCATGGGTGTCTTAATACCATACAGTAGATCAAGTAAAATTCAACCCTTATTGAAATGAACCAAATAAATATAAGATACATATACTGTATTACAAATTGTCAGAAGTGACAAACATGAGGCACGTTAAAGTTATATGACAATAATAATTTTAAAGCAAATGTGATATAATATAAAGAAAACATTAAAAATAAAATTGTTGATGCGCAACAAAGAAAAATTTGATAATATAAATTTTTGAGTGATTAGAGAAAAACAATAATGTTTTGTTGGAACCTGTTTCATCTCTTTATTCGTATATTAAGTTGCCGTTTTTTCATAGAGTTGAGTATTCTTGTAATTCAAACGTCCTCAATGCAATAATGGCACACAGATGGCTGACTTATTTTCATGACGTTCGCTATATTAGTAGAAGTTGTTAATGTGACAAAACCCGACCTGTTCCAGACTCCCTTCCAGGATTAAACAAGGACAACAATATTATTTGCCACTGGAAGAATATACAGTTAATAATTTTACAGAGTTGTAGTAACTCGTTTGAAAATGCCTTGTGTATGATTTCGTTTTAGTTTTTAATTCAGTAAGGGTCCCGGGTTCGAATCCTGGTCGGGCTTGGTTGTTTGTGAATGTCCATTCATCAATTTCATCATTTCATCACTCATCCCCATCTTCGCAAATTAGCCAAGAGGCACAAAACGCGAAGTAAAATAAACTAATTCAATCAATCAATCAAGTTAGGATGTGTGTTGGTTTGTTGTATTTTCTGCAAAGTTCAATGAACTAAAGGCTTTCGTCCTCAGCCGGTCGATCATACAACACTCGCAACATTCGCTTTCTTGTCCTGCCACTGCGTGCCTTGAAACTTTGGTCTTGGGGTTGGTGGAACAGGTGGATGTGAGCTGTTCCCTCGGAAGCTATTTCCCAGCGTTAGTCAAGGCATTTAGCAGACGCTTAGACTGTAGAAGAATTTTCCGGTTCGTTATGAATGTCAGACGCAAGTTCTCAACGAGATTAGGAAGTTATAGGCTTTCTACACTCAAATGTATCACTTGTGATGCGATTAAACTTCAGCACATAGCAAAAACTGGAAGAAAAGCGAATCCGCAATATCTCGGAGGGAACAGCTAGAGTGTTCAGCTTCCGTGGTGCCGTGGGGATCGTTTACCTTCGCGCGTGGTCGGAAATACTCGGCGTCAGACAGTAGAGGGTGAGAACCATGATGCGTTGGGGGTAGGTGTCGTAAACAAACGTCCAGCCACGGTGAAAGATTTTCTTCAGCTTTACTTTTGGAAACGTTGATTTCAGGAGAAAGAAGTGTTCTTATTATGTTAATATAAATAATTTAAATAGCTCAAAAGCGCGATAAGTAGGAGGGAACATGGAGGGACCGCCACTGGTCAGTTCACCCTTCGTATCCGCAACGCCTCATATTTTCAATTACTTTGAAGCATTTTGGACCATTTTTTATTTTTATAAGCAACTGCATTAATTGATAGAATGATCTTAAATATGAAACTGATTGTTTCTTCCAATGATTAACTGTTTTCTTTGCCTTTCATTACGCTAGGTCACTCAGCCGCTATCTTTGTTGTGAGCCTAGATTAAGTGTGATTGGAGCTTATCCTCTATGATTTCTTCATACAGCATGGCTGTGGGCTACATGTTTGACATCTTAACACAACTTCTTTCAAACATCGCTCATGATTTCACCTATCGTCCTACGGGAATCAGAGGAACGTAACTACAAAAATGCGGTTTTCAGTTTTGTTAAAAAAAAATAATCTGAAGAGTATTTGGAGTAAATCGACATTTTCCACTTCTAATGCTTATCTGTAAGGCGGAGTCACGTTTAAGAGTCATATTCCTAAGAATACATTATTTCCTCTCCTATAAATTTGATAAATTGGAGTTAAGTTCCTCTGGTTCTCACAAACGCTATCAGCCCATATTTTCCAAAATTTGGCACTTTAGGTATTACGCCAGATGTGTCATTTGGGTATGAAACATTCTTATTATATGCCTGTGGAGATTCGAACAGTGTTCTCGGCTTGCGAGCCAGGTTATATCGGCGTTAGCGTCCAACGTTTGTAGCGCATACATTGCTATAAGCAGGATGATCTCTACCTTATGATGGGAGCAATGTATGCGCTCGAAACATTGGACGCTAACGCCGATTTCAGCTGCCTCTCAAGTCGAGAACACTTCGTCAGGAAAGCTACACTTTTTTACCCATGAAGATTATTGTTCGTGGCCTTCAAGCAAGGTTCTTGCAACAAACTGCCTCGAGAGAATTATATGTATGACTTTTCTGTTTCTCAGACCACGTGTGACTACCTACAAATTATGTGAAACAATAACATAAACAAATTCCCGACCGATTTCCAAGGCTCGTTCCAACGTCCACCCTATCTACAAACTATCACTTTGATCACTTCATGCACGAGGGAGTAGTGGTAGTGTCTTTCCTTTAATGCAAAACCACAATTTGCTCCACAGCATGCTAAGATATTCGAAATAAATACTTGTGTTTTAATTTAAATTTTGCCCTGTTTATTTATTTATACAGTATTTACTACTTCCAAATTTGTGTGCCTGTCTTGAGCTTGCATTCTCGTGGCTGCTGATATATTGTGTAGATGAACGAAAAACACACTCAATATACCAAAATTGCTTGTATGTAGACATCAGACGATAGGAGATGAAACAATTGCAGTCTACAATTGCCATCTGAGTATCAGAAACCACTTGCATTCAGAGGCCAGTGTAGTCTGCCTTTTACCTACCCGCTGCCCGCTTGCACGCGAGGACAGGTATACCTGCTCGCCTGCCCACGGCAATGAGTCGACTTGCGTCTTTACCCGGCGCAAGTCCTTTTCAAGGCGCTCTGCGCTTACAAGGTACCTGGGCATTCAACAAGACCCGGGCGCCTGCAAAACCTGCTGGAAGGAAACAGCCCTCCGGCATTGTGTCGCTCCAGGTGTTTCATCACCACGTGGACAGCTTCAACCAGTGTTGCCTACTTACGTAGCTTGTAAATCCTACGAAGTCCTAGGAGGAGCTCTCTCCTCCAAGGAGAATTTATATACTTAGCGATTTCAGTTCAGCGTAAGCAGTTTTTATCTGATTGCCAGGAAATGCACGCAATATTACAGCTTCATTTATCTAAATGAATGATCGAGCAAACAAAAATCTCCTCACTGAAAACTAATTGTTTTTCATTGCATGGTGCCTTAACCAGGCACGCAGTGGCGCAACCAGAGGGGGGCAGGGGGCATTGCTCACAACCTTAGACGGAAATTTAGTCTAGCCGAGGGGCCAGGGTGTGGGTCAAACATTAAAGTACAAGAAAAAACAGGCTAGCAGAATTTAAGAATAGCAGGGCTAAAGGGTACTCAAGATGGAATTAATTTTCATATTTTTCTTGCATTTTCCTTCCAGGCGGCCTAGCGCACCTGCAGAGGGGGAATGGAGGGGTAATTGCAACCCCTTGATTTCAAATTTTATGAAATTTTATAAAATATTATACAGTCTCGTCAAGTTCAATGCCGTAGCAAGGGGGTAGCGGGAGTCGGCCCTGGGCGCCGAACGATCTAAGTGAGAAAAGTTTTAAAACAGAGAATGCCATGGCGGCCCTTGATATTATTTGCTATTAATGTTGGTTTGTTACGAGTTGGATGAATTGATTATGTAATGTATTTATATAATATATATGCTTTAATGAAATTTTGAATATGTACACAATTTAGTGTTAGCATATGTATTTCTTATTTTACGTCGCTCCATGTGAAAAGAAAATATTGTAGATGGAAATTTGACATGCTATATGTATGTACATTTGGAATGCATTTATCATGCACTTTCTTTCTTTCAAAAACAGTTTGTGTGCTTGTTTTCCATTATTAGCTAATGTGAAATTGACGTGCTGAAAAAAATATTTCTAATCCTCTGTTTCAACACAAATGCGTGAGAACCGACTTCCACCCCCTTTTTGCATGATTTATGAGGATAATAATGCCTTTCATGCTACTTTATTACTATTATTGTGATTGTTGTTGTTGGCACGTTTATCCAAGTACTTGCCCTCCCCCACCAAACGAGGGTAACGGCAATGCCCCTGGCCCCTGGCTGGCTACGGCCCTGGTGTTTGCAGTAGAATAGTGTGTTGTTCGACTCGCGACCTCAGCGTCGAACGAGACATGTTTCAGTCCTGCCTAATATCACTATATATCTATACGTATATTGGTTGTTTACGACATGTACTTATGGATCCTGTGCCACGGAAAACCTATTTCAATCTGTGTGTGTGTGAGGGGGGGGGGGAGTAGCAACATTCGTAAATCTCATTTCATTGGCGATGTGGCTTACGAAGCTTTGAGTTCCCTTTTCTAAGTAGTGAAAATATATTGCAGTTGGCAACACTGCAGACAGGTGTGCGCCCGGTGCAGTTTCTAGTCGAAGCAACTACGTCATGCAGAGGGAGGGGCGTGCAGTTTGATTGAATGAACGCACTGAGACCTACTAGGTATCTTACGACTGCGGGTACCCGGCGGGTTTTCGATACCTGCCAAGAACGATCTGGGCAGATGGTCAGTCAAGGTGCTCAAGCGAGGGTGTTGCGCAGGTTGCATGGCATTTCAGGAGCGATGTCTCGCGAACGGGTCTGCTCCAGGTCTTGTGCAGGCCTCTACTTGCATTCTAGCCGGGTTCGATTCCTGGTGGAGGCACAGTGGTTCGAATTCCACTTTAAACTGTAGGTCTACTCCCAATTAGCCTATCTGTGCACACAAGTGAACTTAAAACAAAACAAACTTTCATTCTAACCTCTGTCACTTGTGGGAGCTGCTTAGAAGTAGTAGTGTTGACTACCATGACTAAAATTTCTGGATCCAAGTTCACTTCCTTTCGACGATTTTATTTGATTCGATTTGTTGTTTTAAGTCCACTTTATGCACAGTAAGGCAAATCGGGACTGGACCTACAGTTTAAAGTGGGATCCGAATCACTTGTGCCTCCACCGGCTATCGAATCCGGTACCCCTCTCTCGACGATTGACTGAGTCTGCACTCCCTGCGCTACACTCCGCTGTCTATGCAATGTAGTTTTAAAAGTTGTAAACTGAGGTATCCTAGTCACCAATTCCACCGCTGCCACCGGTTAGTCAAGGTTTGACTCATCATCAGCCAGGCTCGGACAAAACGCAAATCAATAAACCGTCGCGGACGAACTGTAGAATTTTTCTAGAAATTTCGCTTTCGAACGAAAGGCTACTGAACCGTACAGCAGTCCCAATGCCTGCTCCAATTTGCACAGCTGCTTTCGAAGCCCTTGGTTTGGGAAGGGGTGGGGGTGAGGAAAGGGTCTTTATTTTTCATACTGAAGGTCGTTCATTTCGTTCTCCTATTTCTCTTGGTTGAATTTTCTGAGATACGGAATCTACCTCATTTACCTTTTCATCACGTCTTATTGCGTCACCCACGGTACGCTTACATGTACTACTTAACATTTTCAATTTCCCTGTACCCTTTGGTTAGGTACGGTAAAAATAAATAGCTTCCGTTCGTCAAATGTTGTATTTTTGTTTTTGTTACCCATTTTTCTCGTACTTCAGTCAGGGAGCAATGCAGCTATTGGTAACAGACGTAGTCAGGAAGTAGCATGCATCGTTTATTCCCCGCACTGTAGTTGACCGGTAAAAAAAAAACTACGTAAAGCCTCGTTTCTATTACCACAAATTTGCCGCGCAACATGACGCGCGGGATGCGACGCTGCATGTGCCAAGCATTTGTTGAAATGGAGACTGTCTGCAACATGCCGCGGCGCAAGTGCCGGGGACAAAATTGCTCCAGACGATTAAGACGCACAACATGTGCCGCGGACAATGGAAACAGCCTGCAGCAAGTTCCTGGGGCACGGGCATGTGCACTAGAGTAGAAACAGACGACGCGACTACAATCTGTGGTCCAACAAGATTTAATAACATTGCAGTCATTCTTACAAAGTTTTGGTATCCACTTTGAAGATGTAAGTCTCTCATCAACGAGTTTATTTTTCGTTAGCAATCTAATCCACCATCTAGGTTGTTTTCGCTCTTTTTTTTTTTTTAGAAATCATGGTACGCGCCTGCCATAACCACAAAACTCGCCATAGCTGTATTGTGCATCTTTACACAAGTTAAATCACCACCAAATTATTACAATACAAGAGAAGAAACACTAACTACTCTAAAGCACTGCACACGCTACACTGCGGTCCTGCACTCCAGTGTTTTTGAGGGCGTATTTTGCAGAAGTAGTTGTGAATTGGAAACAGTGCACTAAATGACGCGCAACATGAGCCGGCACATGTTGCGCGTCATGGGTCTGGAACTTGTCAGAATGGAAACGTAGCTTAACAGAAGCAGAAGGCTTTCGCGATTTGTCTGAATATTAAAGTGATCTTTTTTTCACACCTAAACATAAATAACTATTTTCAGATTTGAAAACGTAACAGGGGTGACCTTCCACGTAGTACACCCAATCGTCAACTTCATTCCACGTAGTACACCCTGGACTGCTCTTTGCAGACTAACGAGGCTCTGGCGACCGACCCTATGGCCAGTCTAATTCTGTGTGTTCTCCTGCTTTTTGTCATGTGTGCTGAGTGCCCCTTTAGAGCCTCAGCTTTTAACCTAAGTCAGAATATTTTAATATTTCAGTTATTCGACATTACAGTTATTTTATTTGTTATGGTAAGGGGTTGGACCCCGTATAACGTGGCGGGTTCAAAATAGCCTAAGTGCTGACGCACCGAAAATTAAATAAGAAAAATCTGGGAACATAGCTTTAATAAATGCGTCTAAATATTTCACCATTGTTTATATTTATGCACATGTTAATTTTGAAATATTGTAAAGAAATGCAGTAAAATGCTACGTATTCGATTACTAATGTGAGCCACTGTACATGTTATGTTTTTATTTCATGAACAATGTATGGTCAAACATTACTTTGCAGACCTCCGTGGCGGAGTGGTTAGCACACCGCAATGCGACGCCACTGGTCCCGAGTTCGGATCCCAGCCTGTGTATTGTTTTCATTATTTTCTTTGTGATGTCCTTTCATCAATTTTGTCATTGCATCACACATCCTCGTCTTCGCGATTAGCCAAAAGTGGCAGAAAACCAAAGTTAAATATAGCAAATCAAAATCAAACATTACTTGGCATGACAAGAATGGATAGGTTATTTCGAATCTGCTGCTATTAAAAGCAAATTGTATGTACGTAGCTTTCCTAGACAGAAGTTTCAAACACAGAAACTGATTGATCGGATAAGGGATGTGGATTCCTATTCGAGCAGAATATATATATGTTTCCATTTATTACTTACAACAATAGCAGACTGATTTCCCGCTAAATCAAAGAAAACTTGCATTCACAGTTACAAATTGACGTGTTGAATGACCTTAACTACAGATTTTTCTCACTCCAATTCTGATTAATCGAACAGCACACCACAACGTGGGCCATTAAATATTTCCAACTTACTCTCGAGTTCAACTAAAAATAAATTGACTGCGAGACAAAAACTCCTCTGCGATAACTATATGCCACGTTATATGCAGAATATACGTAAGTTGAAATTCCATCATAATAATTTGAATTCTTCAAGTAGTAGCTACAAATATAATTTTTCGTACATATTTTCTTAGCAAAATATGAAGTTTCTCACTTCACAAGGATAACATATACACAGTATTTCACAAGAGTTTTTAGTTCGAGCTAGTCGTAGGCCTAATATGAATATAAGCGTCACTTCATTACTTAGTTAAAAAAAAAGTGCCAGGCAATCAAAATTCGAGGGTATGCCTGAAATTATTTGTAGTATCTCATGTATCAAGGGGGCTTTTTAAGTAAAATGAAGAACACATATTACGTACATGCTTTGGTCAATTCAGAGTAGTAGAAACGTAATTATACTGAATGTTGCAACTGAAACCGTAGCCTCGAAGGCCGAAGTCGTTGAGTGATCCACTCATAAACTCGGTACCAAATATTTCAAGTTCGAGTAGACACCTGGGCATGGTTCTTTTTTTTTGTAAGCACCCCTTCATAGATTTAATATGATCATCACTCATCTTTATCATCGTAATTATCTACAAGTGGCAGAAAAGCGATATAAAACAAGAATAATACAAAAGTATAACAAACAAAGGAGGAAAAAAGGATGAACTGAGTAAATGATAGGAAGTTTTATAAAATTACTGTTTCTTGAAGTATCCTGTCCTTTGTTACGATTGTATTTCTAATGGCCGCGTGCACCAACGCCGATTATTTCGAAGTTCAGATAAACGAGATCAATTTTAATCCACTCTAAATGAACTTGGTTTAAAGATTTGCATTGCACCAACAAAAAACGACGTCCACGAGATTCCGTTCAAATGATCCGAGATTAATTTGTAAGGCTATACCTGATTGGTTGGCTAAAACAAATGACAATCAAGAACCCCACAGAGTAGTGTGATGTGTTAAAGTATCAACGTGTAGGAGAAGAAAGTAATTCGGGCCGCAAACTTATCTGAATTTGAGAAATGTACTGATCAACCTTGTCGACGAGTACAAGGATGTAGTAGGGTGTAAAGAAATAATAATCTTAAAAAAGAACTGACGGCGCAAGACAAAAGGATAAGGAGAAAGCATGGAACCTTCTTCTACGGGACTTCAATGCCTTACGAAATGCATTCGCGAGAGAACAGCGTACGCTCATATGGTATGGTACGCTCGCCCGCTCAATAAAGATATTTTATTATTATTATTACTGTATTGTGGTAAGTATTTGAATTTTTCATTTCTTAATTCTAATATATTTATATTGTCGTGTCGTGTAAATAGCCAGTAACATGTATTTTCGTAAATTTATACAATCATATTTCCTCTGTTCAAATTTACCTTGCACATGCATATGTTTTGTGTTCTGGGATAGAAAGTACAGTATTTAGAAACATTTCGACTTTGTGCCACAGAACCACAAATTATTATTATTATTTTGGCAGTTTTTAGTTTACTTTACACATTTCTCGAATTATCGGCATTGTACATACAACATCTCTAGTGTTTGTACGCCCTCGATATCACTTTCCGCTCTTTTTCTATTCAAAAACAACTGCCTGTAGTCGAAGCGTCAGTATCGTGAACCAGGATCAGACACCAAAACGGTGGCGAATGGCCGATCAGAAGATAAACTCGTTTTGATGTTAATAGATCGCGATTAAGTGTTGAACCGTCTTCGTGCAATGGGATTTTCCAGTGATCCTTTCCCGATCCGAGTTTAAAATTTGATCTTCGTTCGTGCACACGGCCATGAGTCACACGTTGCTCAATGTCCACGTCGACTGTCGTTCTTGCGTTCTTGAAAATTACTTTCATGTCTGCCTATGCTCTTCTTTCAAACGTTGTTGGCGGGCGCTCTGTCTGTTTCTACACCAAAAAGTTTAATGCACTTCCTGTCCAAGAAGACAAGAATTACTGAAAGTAATTTTCAAAATTGTAAGCAGATGAGGGCCCTTGTAAATGATAAAATATACTGTCCTTTTCTTCGCTTAGTTTTGAAAATCACTTTCCATACAATTCTTGACTTCTTGAGAGTCCAATGGCCCTGTCTAGCTACAGACCAGTTGCACAAACGCGGTTTCGTTTGTTTCGTACAACAATTCCATCTAACATTTCGTTTCTACGTATTTTCTACTTGCTAAAAGTGCCTTTCATATTGCCCCAGGGTGTTGTCTACTCGGATGCTTCGTGACCGAAGGTCACGTGTACAAAGTTTGAGGATTCACATTTTCCGATTTTGCGTGGAGCTGCTGCTACAAGCGAACACAAGGGAAAAAACCTCGGACGAAAAGTCCTCGCGCAGCTTTCCCTTCTACCCTTCAGCTCGGCCCATAAGGAAGCACGGTAAACTCACCCCCTCCCCTAAAAGCGGCAGTACGGTGCACAGGAGTCGCGGGTCTGCGCAGGTTTCTTTTCTTGTGGTTCAGTTCACCTTCTCAAGGTCGCGCAGAAAGCAATTATTTTTCATCTTCCGATAGGAAAAAGCTTGCCTCTCGCTTACGTGGATGAACGCGTTGCACGGATGATTCTTTGGTTGGTCCTTTATGTTTCGTCCTTCAGCAACTTAATCTAATCACGAATCATTCTCATCGCCAAACATACTGTATTTTTTTAAATTGATGAACAAATCCACGTAAAGTGATTCAGCATGCAGAAAAGAAATATATTTGTGTACATAGTTAGTCAGTAAATTCCGATAACCAGAACTTCTGTCACGCCGAATCTTCTTTACGGATGTTTTCAAATGTTTTGTTTTACAATTTAATGTTTTCACTGACATCCAAAACGAAAATACGTATTATAACTTAAAGACTTTCAAGGTGTCAAAATACTGTAATGATACTATGCTCCCGATCACAATTATGAGGCTTTATCGAAAACGCCTTCGATAACGGTATTTGCTATTCGTAACGGATATGTGTATCACTTTTTCGAAACAGACTTTTGTGGAGGAAAAGAACTGAAACATTACAAAAGTAACGAGCACAATTATACGAGAGACCTATGTTATTCTCTCCGGAACACGGCATCGGACACGGTATTGCACGTCGGAACGTTTGTATGATACCAGTCATCAATAACGTTGTTGCTTTGAAGCAAGGAGTGTAACGTTTTTACAGTCGTGACCTCAATTAAGTTACTGGTTAATTGTAACGTTACTATCACTTTCCACACACACTAAAGTTACTAGTCAATACGTGACGAACCTGTATCTTACCCTGTAACGTTACTGGTTGCCCGCAATGGATGTAACGTTAAAGCGTCACCTAACGACCTACTGATTTACAGATCAGTTATGGTTCGGTACCGTTATACACACCTGTAACGTAATGTTCCATATACCTGAGGTAACGTTTCTGTTCACGAAAAAGGTTACTCTGTTTCTGGTTGTAACGTAACGGAAACCGTAATTGAAAATACCGCTTCTTTTCGTTACGTTACGACTCCCTGCTCGAGACAGCACGTGGTTTGTTATTTACCAGTTAGAACTCGCCGTTCCTTTTGTGAGGGAAACTTGAATTCTTGGTTGCCACATTGATAGCAAAAGGGAGCGGAAGGCAACCGACTTTAAGGGATAACAGGAAAAGAATTTGCATTCTTGACGAAAGATATCGTCGCACCAATGCCAAAACCAGAAATGAGCAAATTTTGACTTTTCACCTCGTACAGTTTCTATTTTTTTAAAAATAGATTCCTGTGCTAGCTTATATGACCTAATAAACAGCCATACGTAGGGACATATTTTATCGATGACAACATTTAATCAAGTGTAAAATCTTTTTTATTTTTTGTCCGGGAAATGAATATTAAAATGCTTTTATGTCAAAAGTAAGATTATAACATTTGTGGTTTTGGCATTGGTGCGACAATATGATATATTAGGCAACAACAGTCCGCAGACTATTAACCATTTCGTGAAGGGTACTGTTCCAGGAAGAGCAAAGGTTGTTCGTGCAAGACATTTCGACTTGAGACATGTTAATTACCGCCAACTTAGCGCTCCCAATATTTTGATTTGATTCATTGAGTGATTTGGTGTTTTAAGTCTACTTTATGCACAGTAAGGCTAATCGGAACTGGACCTACAGTTCAAAGTGGGATCCGAACCACTTGTGCCTCCACGGGTATCGAACTCGGGACACCTTAATTAAAAGGCGACGACGTTACGACCATCGGGGAGGCCCAATATTTTGAATGATGTAGAAAATGGTCACTGTTCTCTTAACAGCTTCAAACATGTGCAACGGCCTTATCCCCGGACCGCTTTGCAGGTCTAGATTTTCTCTGCCAAAGCTATCCTATTATTTTGGACATCTCTTGTTTTTGTCATTATCTGCAACAGAAACGCGAGGAAATGTTGTGGAGGACACCAGCAGCGTTCATTATTCTGCTTGACGCGAGAGAGTTGCACGCATTCATCTGCAAAAATTAAATAAATCAATCAATAAATAGAAATAAATCAGGTCCTATTTTTTTTGCAGAATTTTCAACTGCCACTAGAATCTCGTATTTCGAAATGGAGATGCTATTTGCAGAATACAATATTTGCACGAAGACAATGGGAAACGTGGAACCCTATGTCAGATCCACCGTTAATGCCCGCTTAATCCCCAAGGGACTCTCTGCACGGGGTATACAGTTTCGGGTGAAATCTGATTCCTCGCTGGAAGATCGTTCTCCGGACTCCAGGATTCACAACTGCCAAAGTAGAGAAGGGGGACGGGTTGGGGAACAAAGTATCTCTTCCTCACATCACCCGCACCAAGTGTTTTTTCCAAAGTTTTTTTTTGGTCGGTTATAATTTCGCCGTATTTAGACGCCTTACTGATTTCCTAAGCAGGGTGCGTCCATCGGGCAATTTTAAATACTCCACACTCGAGACAAAAAAATACATAATACATGACAAAACATACATAATTAAGACAAAATGATCCACTTTATTCACTGAAGAAAAAATACCAAAAGAAAATACAATCCTTACATATTGATTTATTTGAAAATAACATTACTACGATGGCCGTCATTTTGTTCCACACACTCTAAAAGTCTTTGAGCTACCTCTTCCCGGATCCGATCCTCATGTCCATTGAGCGTGCGTGGGGATTGGTTGGAAGATTTTTGCTTTTGAACACAACACAAAAAATTAATCACACGCGGACAGATCCGGTGATCTGTCGGGCCAAGGAAAATCCCGTTGTTTTTGTAATACGCTTTGCAGTGAATGATAGCTGTGTCCCGTTCTATGACTCCATGAAAACGTAATGGTAAAGCAGGGCCTGCAAGATAGCAGTAGTCACATGTAACCTTTAATGCAACGATTAGCTGTATCCAGTGTAGCAAAATCGCCTGATCCATGGTATTTGGCTGCTTTTAAAACTTAAGATCAAAAGATCTAATCATATAGCAGTTTTGATCTGAATACCGGAGATTTACAACTCCACTTTGGCAGTCATTTCCTCCCCAGCCATACACTATATTTAAATGCTTCTACTACCAAACTAACGCTTAAGTGATGACAAAAAATTGTTGGGAGACTCTTTTATTATCTCAGCAAACGTAGATAAAACAGTGATCTAAAAATATCACAAGTTCCGATTACAAGCATTTAAAAATCGATACCCAAGAATGAACTTTGTTGTTTCTGTTCTTCATGGCAATGACCAACGAAAACCTACAACGGCAACTGAACGTTTGGAAATAATATTGTGGTTAAGCGTGAAATTTAAGGTAAATTTTTGCTAAAGCGTGGAACATATGGAAAAGAACACGAAATTAGCAAAATTCAAATGACGCTAATATTTGCATATACAGTGTTATAACAATATCTATAGTCTGGAATACGAGGGTCACTATTTATATTTTGAGCCTTGGCAACACTGATTGAAGTTAGGCGCGATTTGACGTTTCAACGGAATCGTCTGGTATTATTGACCATAACGTACTTTAAATGTTTTGTCAATAGCTTCATTTGTGTTGTTTATGTTGCCTTGGAGATTGCGCGACAACAATAACATGGAATTAACTCGTGAACATTTTCGTGCGATGATTTTTTACGATTTTCGACGAGGATTATCAAGACAAGAGTGCATCGATCAACTTACTTCCACATTTGGCAATGAAGCTCCATCCTTTGCCACTGTGAAACGCTGGTATAACGAATTTAATCGTGGCCGCCATTCGCTCACCGACGAGATTCGCGAAGGTCGTCCAAAATCAATTGTTGTTCAAGAAAACATTGATGCTGTGCAAAACCTAATACTGCAAGATCGTCATGTGACATACTGTGAGATTGAGGCAACCATAGGCATTAGTTCCACCAGCATATATAAAATATTACATGATCATTTAGCTGTGAGAAATTTATGTTCTCGTTGGATCCCACACAATTTGACAAAAACTCAAAAAGACGCTCGCGTCAATTGGTGCAAACAAATGCTCAATAAATACAATCGTGGTCCTTCAAAAGACGTATATAAGATTGTAACAGGTGACGAATCATGGATATATGCATATGAGCCGGAACGTAAACAGCAGTCGACTGTATGGGTGTTTCAAGATGAACCCAATCCAACAAAAGTTGTTCGCGCTCGAAGCAGTTCGAAACAAATGGTTGCCTGTTTTTTCTGGAAAACTGGTCATGTGGCAACTGTGCCTTTAGAGGAATGTAGAATGGTCAACTCTGAATGGTACACAACAATTTGTTTGCCAGAGGTCTTCGGTCAAATACGGAAAACAAACAAACGCCGTCGGATCATTCTTCATCAAGACAATGCCAGCTGTCACACATCTCGTCTAACAACCGACTTTATGAACAGTCAAAAAATCGAATTGATGGGTCATCCGCCGTACAGTCCTGATTTGGCACCCAATGACTTCTTCTTGTTCCCGAATGTCAAGAATAAATTGCGTGGACAACGATTTTCGTCGGCGGAAGACGCCGTTGATGCGTTCAAAAAACATATTATGGAGGTGTCTCAAGAAGATTGGAAAAACTGCTTTGACAAATGGTTCGAACGAATGCAAAAGTGTATTGACCATAAAGGAGAATACTTCGAAAAACAATAAAGCAGTTTTCAATGCCAAATTCCTGTTTTTTCATTGTTAGGCTCAAAATATAAATAGTGACCCTCGTAGATGTACGTATACATTTTACACGCATCTTTGCGAATCAGAGCAACAAGTTTTCAAAGATATTGTCAAATTTCGGATTTTACATCCCAAAGTTCGTATACTTGACAAATGAATAAGAACATGCAAATAGATGGTAACACGACATAAACTGTATTGACTTCACCTCACTCTGAGAGAAATGTTAAATACAGAGTTAACTGAAAGTTTCTATAATTCTAAACAAACACACATCTTCACGAATGGAGTTGGAATTCTGGCTACAATGAGAACTGGCGAACGGGTAGAATAAATTGTTGAAGATTTGCTACATGTTACATAATGATGGTAAATAACTGTAACTTAGATTGGCTCATGCACTTGTGGAATATCACTCACTACCTTTGTTCCATTTTGCAACGTGGGAAGAGGAGAGCTCGAGTTAAATCGATGTCGACAGCTGAACGCCCAAATGGAAGGAGAAGCTGTTAGAGGAGGATTAGAACGATATCAGCATTCCTATTAATGGAAAGGAGATTTGCAAGAGGTTTCGCATTTTACCAGCTTTTTGTAGGAAGAACCTAAAGATGCTTTTATAATTTAAATATTTTTTTAAGTCATTGTTAGATATTTACTAACAGTTGGAGCGGGATTCTCCAGGTATTTTACTGAAAAACAAGCCAATTTCCATGCTACATGTTAGTGCCTGTGTTAGTGTTAGTTCTGGACACGGGCGTGTTTTTGTTGTGTATATCCTATTATCAATGTAATGTAATCATCATTTATCCTCATCGCCGATATTACCAAAAAAAATATTAAGCTCAGAAGAGAATACATTTCAAATACTTTATGATTAACTCTGACTTTCATGTTTTTATATTTTACATGTTCGTGTTTTTAACTTGAAAATTAAAATATTTGAAACTAATTATTGTGACTTAACTTGATGATGTTTTTTACATGACTGTCTTTGAATTTCTAGCTTCGATTTTCTGCATCACTCCCGTTCCTGATATTTTATCTGACTGCAAAGTCCTGAAGAGAAGGCAGGCACGCTGATTGTCCATCCTTCTTCACTCGACAATAAACACTCTGTTATTGCTACAGAGCTGGAAGAAAATGCTATAGCAGACATCCATGTCGGAGTGGTTAGCACTGCGGGCTTCGAAGCCAGGTGTTCCGATTTAGATTGCCGGGCTGAGGCACGGGTGTTCATTGTGAGTTTTTCTTCATGAATTTCATCGTGTCATCACTCATCCTCATCGCTGGGATTATCCGAAAGTGGCAGAAGGGCGACGATAAATAACAAAAATCAACTTAAATCAAAATTGAGCTGCATCATCATTGTACACCCGCCACAAAATGACTTCGGACCTCATAACAGAAGCCCAAAAAATTACATCTTTATCACAGGCCAGAGGCTAAGTCCAGAATCATTGACTTGTTGATAAAGGCAAGAGACTTGGTAGGATTAATTGTTCTATCATTAAAGATATTTTCAGTCGAGTAGCCAATCGATATCTGCGCTCCGACGACCGCCATCTTGAAAATAATCCGCCATATTTGATATTTTTTGATTTGATATATCTCGGGAACTGTGTTTCCTATCAACGTTCGGTTTTTTCGGTTTACGCAACAACGAAGGATTTTTAAAGGTAGTTCGTTGTAGACGAAATGATAAGCGCCACTACATTAGAGCACTGAGGAAGAAGAGTTTCGAAGTTTCAGTTCGAAACGTTGACGAATGCACACCCATTTCCCTGAGTGAGATGGAAGATTTTTGACCACAAGTGGAGACGTGAGCCGCAATTCTCTCGCCCTCTTGGATGCAGAGAAAACCACCGGAACGAATTACCATACGGCGCCAGCCGTTGTTTGCACAATATGTACCAACATGAACCGCTGGATGTGAAGCGTGCCCACTCCACCTGATATAACGGAAAACTCGATTTTTGTGATTTTTTTCTTCCTTTCGCCAAGCCTCGTGTTTACGTGAAAGGAATTGTCTGGAATGCAGCGGCTGTGTTCATACAGGCGCATATGTTGTATAGCCGAAGTCAGTGAATTGTAGAAGTGGACGGGGTGCTTTTATCCAATCTTTACGGTTGGTTGCGAATTTGCGGATGCGTTCGTCCGCTAATCGCCTCTGAGGGACGGCACGAATTGATCTGTTTAATTTCGGGACTATTTGGGAATGCGAAAAATTGATATTTTCTTGTGTTTGTCATTCTGCCTGGAATTTTGCTGTCTGACGCCGAATGATGAGGACGTGGTTTTCGTTTCGTCTGGCCGGCACAAAAAAAAGAGTTGAGTTATAGATCAGAGATGGTCGAATTTTCGGTATCGCTGGAAATTCCTTTGTGAAGCAAGTTATAATTTTACGCTCTATCTTCTCCAAGCGTTGCCAGATAAAGCTGCTCTGATACGGGATGATTTGCATATTTTTAAAAAAGAATGTTTCCCAATATCTGTTACATTCTTTGCATCAATAGCAAAAAGCGCATTTTTCAAATTCTGACAAAGACAGGTATTAAAACGCTAAAAAAAACTATGGACAGATTTCCAAGACTTCTAGCTAGTATAAAATATTCAGCTCATCATGTCTTAGTATAACAATTTTGACGAATCCAAGGAGCGAAAATGGTTTTCACGTTATTTGGAAACTTTGTGACCGATTTCATTCCAATACATCATCAGAACAACTACACTCAACTCCCATTTATAATGATTCATGTGGTTTATTTTACTTCGCAACTGCCACTTTTTGGCTAATGGCGAATCTGAGGATGACTGATGATATTATGAAATTGATGAAGGGACACTCACAAAGAACACCTATACCCATGCCGGGATTCGAACCCGGGACCCCTGGAGTCGTAGCGCGCTATGCTAACCACACCGCCACGGAGGCCGTCCCACTCATAGACTCCTTCTGACGTGGATAACTGGTTTACCTATATCCGAAGGTCACTAACACCTTAATGTATTTCTTAACCTAAATGAGGTTAGTAGTGACCGAGGATATGAAAGACCCAAGGCAAAAGTTACTTGACTGACACAGAATCTAATAATGAAGCACAATATCAAGTACCGTGAGCCACCCCCATTCCATTTCATCTGCTCTGCGTGCTACCAAAACAAAGACAGACAGAAACCCGTTTTTTAAAGTTAATATAAGAAGGTTTGTTTTGAAGTACAGTATTGTACTTACAATGCTGAAAATGATAACTTTTTATGGACAATTCACTTTGTGGTTCCGTAAAACTGAACTCATTCCTGAGCGTCAGTTAGCGAATTGATCACAGTACGGAGCTTATTACAATTCTGTCACACTCTTCTGAATGGCATTTTCTACTGTTGCTGATCAGGTTTGAGTACGCTCAATCTCACGTCCAAGAATGCTAGAGATTTGCACGAACGAGTACGTGTAAAGTCCGCTGTTGGTAAAGACAAGATGCGTTCATTTCCACACTCCAGGAAACTTAAGGCGCACTCTCGAAGCCGTTAACTCTTGATCCTCCCAACAGATGGCTACACTTGAGACGGAGCGTCCGCAAATAGACGTAATTACCCGAGGATTTTCTATGGCGGTGTAATCTGGCCTTCCCCTCCGGCGACGAACAAAATTGACACTGAGCCCTGGTGAGAGCAAATAGTGCTTCGTCTCAAATTGAATTCCATTCTGCCCACGCATTATGCGACGCCTACGGATTAACCGCACAATATGGCGGGGGGCCCTGCTAGGGTGGGACCACCCTAGTATTTCCTTCGACTTCGAAGCACAGCCATTTTAAATTTCCTTTTGGGGGTTGTACGGATCACTTCGTGATATAATACATGCCCTTCTTTCCAAAATAGAAGCAAGGGAAATGTCAAACTTGATTACAGTAAAGTTGAATGAATTAAATATGATTATTTCTATTATTACTATGATGCTTATTTTATACTTTCCCGCAAGAAAATGAAAGGTCAAAATTCCACGTAAATGAATGACATAATCTCCTAAATATAGAATAGTATAAATATAAACTTTATTTGGAAGATTTTGGTTTAGAGAATCTCGTTCAGATTAATACTAATTAAGAAAATAAGCGTTGCGATTACTATACTCTATTTTTCAATACATTTTTGTACAGAGTCAATGAATTTAGTAATAAGGTGTGTTGTATACAGCGTATGTTGAACAATTATAAGTTGAATTCTATCTTCTGCAAATATGCTGTATAAAGAAACTGCCGGAGTACTGAGGCAAGCGTACAAAAACAAGTAATATATAATTATATTTCCCTTAAGATAGCGGCATCTGTGGAGCAGAAAAATATCCATTACTATCTTAAATACAGCATCCAGGACTTCTTTAACACATTTACAGGAAAAGATAAATTTATTTCCGTCGATTTAATCAAATTTTAAAAGTATATTTTTAATATTGTCTCTGAACACAAGCATCTGTGTCCCGTATGCATATCGACATTTTAAATTTTATTTCAGATTTCTAACGTAATGATAGAGTTTTGTAGTCACGGACACTGCCGGGTTGTGACTTTGAATGCAATCGTTACAACCCGGCAGTGTCCGTGACTGTACATTCAAACGATGAAAGCTATCTCTTACGGTGGGTAACGGTCAAATGTGACGTCTTCCAAAAGTCAACCTCACTGCATTTTACAGACGAACGAGGCTCTGGCGACTGGCACTATGGCCAGTATTATTTTGTGTGCGTTGTCCTGTTTTTGTCCTTGTGTGTGCTGAGTGCCCGTTTACAGCCTCAGCTGAGAATATTTTAAGAGATTTTAGTTATGCAACGTTAGAGATGTTATTTGTAATGGTAAGGGTCTGGCCCCGGTATAATGTGACGGGTTCAAAATAGCCTAAGTGCTAACGAACCCAAAATTTTAAGTTCAAATTCAAATTTAAAAAAATGTGACGTCTTCATAAACTTCAATAGACTCCCAGAGTGAATTACCATTGACGAGGAAATTAATATTTTCTACTGTTAAGATTGTAAAAGTTTTCTAATAAGATGAAGATGCTCTATTGAAGCGCCTCTCGAAATGTCGTCAACAAAACTTTTCAACAACTATAAAAAAACATCATAATTTTCAAGCCTACATTCATATTCAGTAGGTTCCTAAGGCATTATAACATTGACTCAACTATATCCACTGTGTAAATTATGTTGTTATAAAGTTTGAATAACGGAATTGATAAAGAGCCGCCTCGGTGGCCGACAGCACTAGGTGGTCGATTCACGGTCTCCTGAGTAAGAGTTGCGGACGGGACATGGGTCTTCTCTGTAAGTAATTTTTCATCAAAATCATCTTAGACATTAACCTTAGAGGTAGAAAAGCGATGTAAAGGAAGAAAGATACTAAAATATATGTGAAGAAGATGATGTAACAAGCGCAATGCCATGCTTTGACCAGGATTCTTACCTAGGATATTTATCTATCCACTCCGCCAAGAAAGCTAGCAGCGAAAATTGCAAGTTTCAAGTTTCATATTACAAAGGTACGCAAAGACAGCAAACTCTAAAGCTAACATCTTCGCACTGAGATATCTTTTACATTCTTCCCTGAGCGTCGCGGGTTGCTAGGCAACGGGAGACGAAGAAACGACCAAAGTTTTCGAGAAGTTCCCAAAACGGTGACAGGCTTCGCGCCGTTTCTGTCATCGAGAAACTTACCTCAGAATTCAACCCATTTTCCACGGCTTACCGCTTCGGTAATAAGGGGGGTTGGATGCAGGTGGGCTTCACACCACCTCCCACTCCCACGCGAACGATAATTACCCATGCTAACGATCCTCTGAGCCATCCTTATTACCCTGTTTGAAGCTTATCTCTTCAATTTTAAATCTTATGCAAAAAGAAGATAAAAGGGCGGATAATAAATTATGAGAAATGGATGACATACCCTATTTTAGGGGAGCAGAGAACAGATTTAAACTTCTATGTAAGGTTGCAAGAATTTCGGGCATTTTAAATACGGAACTAACTCGCAAGTAAAGACTGTCGTCATTCATTGGTATCACAAGAAACATCACCACAAACTCTATGAGGAAGACTTGACTAAATTATAAATATTTCTATGCGGTTTCCAATTGAAATACAAAAGGAGAAACTGGACGGAAAAAAAAACTTTAGTCTTCAGGTACTTCATAAAACACCTGGTGGTCCGCGGACTACACGTTAGAACCGCTTCTGTAAGTCTTTAGAAGCTTTGTCCTCTTGAATGTTTGCACAACACCACTCTTACCACGAACACTGTCAAGTTTTAACGGTGGTTATTCACACGGTACTCAAAATAAAAAACTTCCGCTGGCAGGAAGAGAGACATGGGCCATTGTTAGTTCAGTCCAAGAAGTGAGAAGACATTTGAGTTTAACTTTCAGGCCGAATACGAAAATCGTGTTGCTGTTACCTTTAGTGTCATGATAGTTTTACCCTAGAAAAATATGCGAACAGGTCTCCCGCAGCAAAACATTCGACACTGCTTCCAGACAAGAGCTTCAAATATGGTGGCAAGCAAGTACCATTGCATAAGGTAGGGAAGGGGCGAACTTTCCAAGACTCTATAGAAACTTAAAATCTACAAGAGGCTCTTGTATCATAGTATCCAGCGCTTCTTTGACAATGGACCTGTGGACAACAGGCCAGGGTTTGAACAGTCACTCGTCAACAGGATTATGAAACTGTTGAAAGTGCGTCGGCTCGTATGAGAAGAAATCTTGTGCGGAATCAGTTTGGAACAAATTATTTTCAGTATGAAAGAGGACGCCAAATCAAACATTCTATTGTTTCAATTTGTATATTGCCACTCTTTTTGTTCTGACGTAATAAAATGGCTTTTTGTATGATTACTTATTGATTGATTGAATTTTATAGTATGAGCACATCAGCACATAGGATATTTTTACCGGTCACAAAATATGAGGATAAGCCCCTTAATTAAAACAAAATTGAGGACATTCTCCTATTATTCAATTTTCAAATTTAATTAATTAATTCATTCATGACTTTACCACTGTCTCCGAGAACTAAAATCGCCTTACCTAGGTTAAAAGCTAAGGCTGTAAAGGGGCACCCAGCACACAGAAGGACGAAAACAGGACAGCACAGCCCAAGAAAGGATTATCATGGCCGTGTGCCTTGCCGCCAGTGCCTCGTGGGCCTGCAAGAACCAGTCACCGGGAAGTACTACGTCGAAGCGAGTTTGGCTTTTGGGTGCTTTACCAGAAGGGTACAGTTTCCACCCCGTATGTGCACCTGTTTTGCACCTGTCAAAGTTAATCTCAATGTTTGCGATAAATGGTGAAGACAAAGCTGAATACACCTCCCCCCTTTCTAAACCATTCCTCATCCAGGATTCGAGTCTCAGGCTCTCTGGTAGGCAGTAAAACGTACCAGTGCACAAATTTTTATGAAAAACGGACATAGAATCATATAAGTGCATGATTGCAACAACGTAAAAAGGATTTACTTTTCTCTGTGTGTGTTATAGAAAAGACACGGTTAGCTGGCTTTGCAGATTCGTGAGCAGCTTTCAAGTTTCGCCAGCAGATGGCAACTTCGCAATTTTCTAGAGACCTGGGCCATGGACGTACGTGCAGAGTTCCTTACAGCCAAGATAACACAGTCCGGGACTTCCTCAAAGAAAGATAACTTTCTCCACGTTCTCGTGAATTATTCCGTCTGCGTTGCGTGCAAAAAAGGTGAAATAACAGAGCCGACTTTTGATGTCATACCTCAGAAAGGAAGGAACGAACAAAACACGACCAGAATTTTCATTTCCTTCATTTCGGAGCCCGGGGACTCTGAATGCAGCACGGCGGAGCCCTCGACGAAGAAGCCGCGACGTCATTTCTATGCCAAAGGAATCGATCACCACTTAAGATCCCCGAACAATCTTCCCAGGGAGAAGTTTTTTTGCTTGCGCTGCTGGTCAATGTATCCAGCAAGGCGATTACGAATCGGTTAAGGAGAATTGTATTTGAATAATTCATTCGTCTTGTGGTCAATTGCCAACCTTTCTTCCATCCTAGAAACTACATCGCAAACGAGACTCGGCTGCTTGGACCTAAAACTAGTGTTAATCCCTGGCAGGTAACGCGTTGTTCTGTTTCTATAAGGCATATTTTCAGTGCTGCTGCTGACCGAAAGAGCACTAGATAAACAAACGGTGCTGATATTCCTGATAGATTGAAAAACATCCCGGATAAACGATTGATTGATTTGTTGTGAGTATGTACAGGGATAACAATATCATATAGTTTCGGTTAAATTATTATTTGGTTGTTAAATCTTATTGTGGGGGACCATCCCATTTTTTTCGGTTGCTGGAAGGAGGGGGGAGGATATTTATAGGTATGCTAGGATTGTTAATTTTGTCTATTATAGGAGGATCACTTTTAGGGTGGTTAATTTTATCATCATTATTTACCATTATTTTTCCATTATACATTTAAGGACTGGGGCAATTATTTTAAGTCCACTTTTTGCACAGAACGGCTAATTGGGACTGGACCTACAGTATAAAGTGGGATCCGAACGACACTGCCATGTGCCTCCACCATGTATCGAACCCGAGACCCTTAATTACAAGGTGACGACATTACCACTACGCCATCGGGGATGCCCGCCGGATAAACTAGCAACTGAGCATAAAGATAACTCGCCGACCTCCCTGGCGGAATGGTTAGCATAGCGCGCTATGACACCATGAGTTCGGCCTGGGCATGGGTTCTTTACGAGTGTCCCTTCATCAATTTAATCTGACCATCACTTATCCTCATGGCAGAAAAGCAACATAAAATAACCTAATTCAATCCACGAAACATAACTCAGATGAACCAACAATTGAATATCCATTCATAGTTATCATGTTGAGTTTAGTTGCTCTAAGTTCTTTCTCTTTACGTTGCTCTATTACTTCACACCACTGTCGTGCTACTTAAGCATAAGTTACTTGAATTATAATGTCAAATACAAGTATAACATGTGTTGACCCGTAGAATGCATGGGGGAATATCATTCGGGATCTACACATACATATGTTTAATATTAATATCATTGAAGAAAACTGTAGGTTGATCCTAGGTTGTACGGTAAATTGCTTTTTTTTGTAATAGCGACATGTTTTATGACCAGCCTAAATTAATGTCATATTTTTTTAATTGATGACCACACATGGTCACCCATCCGCGTGGTGTCCCGCCATTACGCTGCTTGACTCTGAAGATATTTTTTTTTTTAGGTGGGAGTAATCCTCTTGTATCATTCCATATTTATATTTATATCTTCTACTGTACCTATTGTGGTGTGATCGCAAAACATTTAAGGGTTAGGAGCCGGTTGAGAACAGCAGAAACAACTTCTTCTTCTTGTAGTAGGAACCAAACATGGTATACAAGAAGACGAAGAATCTATGATAACGAAATAGTTCGAATTATCCATACATTGCATTTGTGTTTGAAAAATAAAACAACGTAGTTACTCGAGTATGGAGTATCAATGAACACAAAGAGTTACCGGATACTGTTGATGTAATAGAAAGCGCTTACAAAATAGTAAAATGAAGCGAATTTTTGTGTGCCCAACTGCAATTCTGGCTTTCCCTCGACCATCCTTAATTTTTTATTCATTTCTTGGATTCGTGTTCCTTAGAATGTTGTTCAAGGGATTTATTTACTTAGCACTGCACGTAAGACCACATGAAGTTGATTTGGTTTAGGTATTCCTGCCTGGATAATTTATTTTATTGAACGCAAAACAAACTCTGCAATGGAATCACTTGCACATTCTCTGAAGGAAGAATCAAAACTACAAATGATACATAATTTGTCTCACCATGTTCACCTAACGTGCAAAATATCACAGCTTCACTTGTCTATTTATATTGTTGTGGCTTTTCAAAATTACTTAATACAATATTGCAGGTATATAATATACTTGATAACCTCCGTACTCTTAATATAGAGGTGATGGAAAGCGGTATAGCATTTATGGGAAATTCCGACACGACTAGGTAACGTGAAAATTGAGGTTCTAAAACCATAAATTTTCAGCCACATAGTCGAAGTTAAAGTATTTTCTTGGACTCCCGAAGGAGTCTCTGGAGGAAACAAGGCGTAATCACCTTCTGATCCATGTTGTTGATGTTGGAGATCGGACGACGCTGTTTCCGTCCCCGCACGGTCTCCAGCTCGACAGCTCGGGACGTCCCAGGAGAGAGCTTCGCATCGCGGACCACGGCTCGGCTGCCCTCGCAAATGGAGCAAGCTGTCCGTCGACGCGGTAGAGGCGCGTGAGAGGAATTCCTCTCCGTGAAGCTCCTCGCAGACGAAAAGCGAACTCCAGATCAATTCTCCGCTCGAAAGAGATGCTACGTCCACAGCAGAATGCAAGCTTGTCTTCTCATTTAATGTTCCAAAGTATACCATTATATTACAGGCTATTTCCGTTTCTATCTTGGACAGTTTACTTTACTTTTGAACCTCACAAGCAAAAGTACAACAATGAGGGTGATTGACGATGAGACACACATAATCTGATCTTAAGATACTAACCATTCCATGCAAGATTGATATAAATATATCGACAAAACTCCATAAATTTCTCTTTTCTAGCACGGGTGAGGAGTCTAAGAGCCGCGGTAGCTTAGTAAGTAGTGCATCTGGCTACCACGCAAAATATCCGAGTTCGAATCCCGGGGCAGATGATCGGCTCTGAGGCTCACCCAGGCTCGTATAAATGGGTACCTGGGGATCGGTCATGATGCTGATCACATCATCTCAACTATGGCCGAGATCAGGAATATGTGAAGCTCTCTCTATATATATACCTACATCACCCCATATGCCTTCATGGCATGTGTGCACACGTACAGAGGTACATTTAACTTACTTCCTAAATTTGTTTGTTGGCTTGCTTATGCTGCAGTAGTGAGAAGGATAAAGAAAGGATCAAGATAGAGTAGAGAAATGGCAACTGTTGACACGCAGAACACAGGAAGAGATGAATCAAGATATTTCAGTGCGATGAATGGAGCGAGCCATTGGTGCGGTCGTGGATGGGATCAGACGACTACTTCGACTGATGTGAAGTTAAGTTGGTAGTTGCGGTCGGCGATGAACCTAGAGTCATGAGCCTTCCTGGCTGATATGGATAACGAGGTTGGTGCAGACGCCAATTCTTGTCTATGATCCATTAGGTCTTCGAGATATGGGAACGCTGTGGAGTCTGTAGTTTCTTAGTGTAGTATCTCCACAATCGGCTGGCGTGCAGCAGGAGGGATCCTATCATACATTTATACACACATTATGGAAAAAATATTTTTTGAAATTCACCATGACTTTCTGTATACACACTATTGTCTCACAGATATCACTAAGACGGTATCTTTTTCATTATATTGATATATGGATTAGACGATATATCACCCAACGCCAAACGGAACCAACAAAATCGCTCTGAGTCTTTAGACAATCATCCTAATGCATTATTCTTGAAATCACTCTCGGTTATCACAAATTCCTCGTGGCTGAATGTTATCGACAACATCGTACTTGCCTCGAATACTTCGAGAACGATGAAGTGACTTTTTGTTTTACACAAAAACAATTTCACATCCAATTGTTTTTGGGAGATCTGATTGTCGCGTTATATAGTTCAAATTATTTTGTCGTGAATTGGGCTGTATGTTTGGGATCATATAGTCAATGCTAACGATCATAATTTTTTGGGTATATGTGTGTGGTCCAGAATCCAATTTGTTGTTCTATCTCATAGCTATAAGGGCAACTCTATAACAGACGATAGAAACCAACAAACTTGAATAATATAAATTATCAGGTCTTGATATGAAGAAAAATTATTGTCACTATCTGCATTTTAGAGAGCCATAAAACAAATATAATATTGAGTAAAGGCAAGAACTGTGAGATGGGCCATGGAATTGAATCAGCACGATTCTTGCAGACATATTCCTATTAGAATGAGAAATCATTAAATCTTTATGTGCATAATTGTTTGTACTCACTTTGTTGTGGTTGATATTTGACAACTATATTCCTTTCTGCTCCTTAGCTATAAATCCTTTAAATATTGTGTGTGTGTGCTGTGTATGTACTCTAAGACAAATGGTGACATTTTAAATTTTCTATTTTGTATATTGTAAAAAAACTACGTCGATGTTTCCCTATGTTGTCCGAGAGTTTAGGAAGTGAGTCTTTGACGTCCTTACTCTCGATTTTTTTAATCTGATTTGCCATATTTTAGAAAAGGACCGCAAATTTAAAACATTGTTTCTGGATGTCTATATTGATTATAGTTCACCAGGAAAAACTACCACTCTCAATCTTCACTCTTATTAAATATAATTCAAACACACTTTAATGAAAATCAAACTTTGTTTTGTAAGAAGTTTCATCACACAAATTATCACCTTGAGTTAATTTCCAGTAAAAAGTATAATGATATACCATGTAGGAGAGAAATGGTTCTGAAGTACAAGAGTAGATAGTTGATTGAAAGTAATACCTTTTACAGTGTTATCTGTAACCACCTTTGACAATAACTGCCATTTAACCATCCTTACGCGATTTATTTTATCTTGAAAATTGTACGTACATAGTTTATTCAATTAGTAACATCGTTCCTCTACGATCAAAACAGAATTATATACCGTTCGATTACAAAAGTCCGCACCTATATTTTGTCCCTATCTCTGGAGAAAGCGAACGAAAACACGTCTGCGCAAGCAGTGTCGCGAGACGGCTCCACCAATGAACACGTGAAAGGAAACGAAATTCCTTGAAAGGGGTCAAGCTACTGAAGTTATACTTGTTGTCCTGATTCCAACATCACTTTACTTCAAAGAAAGTTCCGAAAGTTCAGTTTTCCCCCTAACAACCACATGTCAGGTCCACGTGGAGTCCAATAAATCGTCCCTTGAAACCTTTCCCACCAATAGCGTTCGTCCAAGAAAGGACAGCTCTCGTCAAGTCCACGTGGACTAAATGAGATGTTGCTAATTCAGTTTCTTTAGAGATTTTTGAACGCGAAGTTACGGTTGCGTTATCTTTGCTAGGTTGTGTTATTGTGTTGTGCTACTTTTCTATACAATA
Organism: Lepisma saccharinum; assembly: GCF_977018435.1. Classification (NCBI taxonomy): domain Eukaryota; kingdom Metazoa; phylum Arthropoda; class Insecta; order Zygentoma; family Lepismatidae; genus Lepisma; species Lepisma saccharinum. The sequence goes on along the minus strand of NC_139239.1, from coordinate 43,094,201 downwards.
TGACGACCTTGGGAGTATAACCTGGCAGTGAATGAATTGATGTCTAAACACTGCAGGCAAAAGTGACAACATCGCTTTACAGAAAAACAGGTCGTGGCTCGAAACCAGATACGGTTCCGGTCAGCTTCCTCTGGGGTTGTGTCAAAGATGCCGAACTGCTACTACGTTCAAGACTTCAGCTATACCAGCCTTCACAGCAGCGTGTACAGCTGACCGCTCAGGAGAAGATCCCTGACGGAAGTGAAGTGACGTAGCGGCAGGCGACTCCACTGAGTGAAAAACACATGTGGGCTCGCTGTAGTCATTTAGGGTTACCACAAGTTCTCTTTTACCCGGACAAATCCTGTTTTTCGGGTACTAAAAATGCTCCGGGTGGGTTTTTAGGAAAATAAGGAAATATTCGATTATTTGGGGTGTAGACAACTGCTTAACTTCAAGATCAGTAACAAAATGTTATTTGTAAATAATTGTTAATATTGTTTCCGTTTTCAATTTCAAAGTGAAGAAATACAACACTCTCAGTTGCAAGGGCAATGAAAATAAACTTTTCTTGCAACAAATAAAAATTGTTGGACCTTTGTGTCTCTTCTGTTGTCACTGCCGCGCCGCGTGAGGTTTGATTTGAAAGCATTTGTGACATCTACCGCGGCTCTTGGTGAGCAGCAAGTTTCCGACAATAGGTAAGAATATACAATTAGCCGTGGATTACTTTGATTTGAGTTTCATGACAGAATTCAGAAATAAACAGTATTTTTAAACTGCCGTACTCTTAGTTGTTACATGTCAGTGGAGAAGTGAAGTTCTGTCGTTCAGCGATCTGAACCATGCCAAAATTTAAATTTGTTTTTAGTGACGACTTACAAAAACTGTTTCCTGACTTTAGGCCTGAAAGAAAAAACTCCGAGTCAGAATGTCAATTTATGTTATTCTTTTAAAGTAAGATACCAAGCTTCACAACCGTATAATACGTATTAGGAGCATAATGAATAAATATTAGAAAATTCAGACATTTGCCTACAACGAGACCTATTATTAGTTATACCGAAACGGTGTAAAATTATTTTCCAGGGGTGTGTGATCTATAAGCCCACCAAAATACCAGTAAGCACAAAACGTGTGTCTTCGTCTAAAGTTAACAACATTTTGCAATCTAAAAATGCCTTCTTTTTTAAACTTTGTCATCTGATAACCCTAAAGTCGTTGCCGTATATTATTTTTAAAATTATTTGAAATACAGTCTAAATAATGCATAGGATAACCAATACAAAAGTATTCTGGCCACTGAAAGAAAAGCAGCAAACTGATGCTGCAGACACAGGCTCTGCGTGATTGACGCAAATCAACTCCCACGCACTTCGAAAAGCCGTAGCGGAAGGCTTTCTGCTACCCCCAAAATCTGCAAATGAACCGGTCCTTCCTTTCACACCCGCTCCCCGTCACCCCACCTTTGGTGTTCTTCTCGTGAGCGGTGAGCTGTACTGCTTCGCTCTGCCCACTCGATTTCCACCCCTTCTCTGCCGCTATGGGAGGCTTTTCTCCACAGATTCCGGGGATAGAATATAGTTCGAGTAGAAAAATGAAAACACGATAGGAGAAGTAAGTTTCAGATCAGTATTTCACTCGTATGCGTTCATTTGTTTATCATCATTCGAACTTATGTTTCTGATTTGCTATATTTGTGACAATACGTAAGAAAGCCTCTCGGAAGTGCAACAAAGGAAGTTTTTGCGTTACACCTACAGCAGTACCCCTATTTTGCCAGTAGACTTGTCCAATTAACGCATGCGCATTTGAGTCGACGGTCGCGAATAACGAAGACGGACTGGTAAGTGAGTGTATATTATGCTACATAAATTATACTCTACAACATCCGTAAAAAACATGTTCTCGTTCAGAACAAGTAAGTGGCAACTATATTATTTTTAGTTCTGAAAACACGTTAGCGGCAATCTGTGTCTGGAGATGAAACGAAGGAAGTGAGCTTATGCTGAGCTCATTTTTAAAAGTAATTGGTTTCAGAACCAGTGGAGCTGAAAATAAGAAGCTGAAGAAGTAAACATGCCTCCGCCAGAATATATCAAAAACTTTCCACATGGTGCTCAAACATAATTGTGCATCAGAAATTTAGCAGGGGATACATGACGAGTATGTTTAATTTCTACTTTGAACGGGACATTGTGAACAATGACATAACTTCGTTTTAACGATACCACACAAAAAACTGCATCGTTAATGGTTTCATGGCTATATCTAGCATAATATTGGAGATGATATTGCGTTTAGTTGTAGTATAGTCACACCTTTCTTCACCTTTGCTTAAATATATATCTACACGCGTAGTTTTGTTGTCGACGTTTTGCAGAAAAGGTGACACTGTTGCTGAAAAAGGGATGAAAAAGACCCAAAATGTGATAAAAATGAGAGAAAAATTGCAAACATGTGGAGTGATGTAACTCATCTTGCAAAGGAATGAATAACGGAAGGTTCAAGACATAAGAAGCGATAACAGCAATAAGATTTAAACAAGCACGCACCTACATTGACGATATATTAATTACGTCCAGAATATGGCAAACATTTGAAGAACACTCGAGAAGAGCTAGCCTAATAATAAATCCAGTTAAAATAAAATAAATGAAATGATCAGAAAATCATGCATTGAAACATCAGTTACAATCGAAGAAAAACTGAAAAGAAAAATTGCTTTTAAATATCGAAGTTTAGTAGTAAACATTAAAAGTGCAATAGAAGATGATATCAAAGAAAGGATAGGGCAGGCAATCGAGCTTTTTATGCACAAAAGAACCTGTTCACCAGTAAATTAATAACTAGTACTTCCAAGTTAAAATTCTATAATAAAACCTTGCTTTTTCTATACATGTGAGACATGGACACTAGAAAGAGAAATAGAACAGATCCTAATCTTTGAAAGAAAAGTTTTGAGAAAGATATTTGGACCGCATAAGATGAATGATGAGGAAAACTAATAGTGAACTTGATGACAAAACAAAGGAATATATAGTAAGAGAAATAAAATCTCGAAGCATAGCCTGGGTTGGCCATATCAGAATGATGGAAGAAGCTCGAACTGTTAAAAGAATAACAAAAAGGAAACCATTTGCATCTAGAGTAAGGGGATGGCAAAAAATGAAAGGGGAAGCCTATGTACGTAGAAGAATTTTACAGAGAAGGAAAGTTAAAAATTGGTTCGGATCCCACTTCAAACTGTAGGTCCAGTCGTAATTAGCCTATCTGTGCGAATTTCACAATATTGAAACAGGGTACTTTTAATGATGAATCACAAACTTATGTCACGCGAAAAATTGACCAATAATTATGAGGAAATGAAATATTATGAGATATTTTGAGCATGACCTTTTCTGCCGATTAGCTCATAGTCCACTTTCTCTTATACCAAACCAAATCTCATGTGAAAAGACGATCTCCTATTCGTTACTTGTAATTTATTGGGATTCCACCCAGAAATATTATCAGATATTTTTATAACATGGAAGCCTAGGGGGTAATGGAATACCACTCGAAACTGGAATTCTAGCCTTCATTAATCTTCTGCAATAGCATGGATTCGAATACGTGACCGGATATGAAGAGAGAATATCAGTTATTTTTATCTCAAATTCAGGTGACGTAATGTGGACGTGAGGTATTATATTTGTATGTATGTATTGTATGTGTGCGTAGCGGACTGGAAATTATTATTAGGCCTTATTCCCTACTTATTTCTAGTATAATTGATCTTCAAACTAATGAAGTATGAAAATGTGGAAATGTATATTTGAATTTTATGACTTATTGTGGGCAGTATTTTTCATGTGTACTTAATTCACAATTTTCAATTTCTATTGAAGGAAACATACGTATCAAAACAAATGAAACACTTGGATGCTTTAAGTTTTCGGAGAGGGGGAGTCGATTGGCGAATTGCAATTTATGGCAGTAAAATGAAATCAAAGAAAGGGTCTGACCCTATATTTTCTCTTTGGCTTGCTTCTCATTCAAAATCTGTTTTAATCTTGTTATTTACATAATTTAATGTAACCTTCATATATTTTCTTGAATTTTTATATCCCATACAAAGCACATAGAACACATCCAGACTTTGTGTATGAAGAAATGTAGAAAATTGTTTAGTTGAAATGACCTGGCCTCCAGGAGAAGAAATTTCTAAGCAACTTATCTCTGTCCTGTGGGAGGATAGAAGAATGGATAACCTTTCACTCGGAGTAGAGCCTCATGGGAATGGATTGTAATGGTAGAAGAGTACATGATCCTTTTCTTTATTAAATGTTTGTATATGTTCATTAATATTATTTTTATTGGTTGGTGAAGGTAATATTTGTTATTCAGTTTCCAATGTAACTTGCTGTAGAGCTGGCCTACGTGTCTGGGAAAGCCACTTTGCAGACGGCGGGTAGTTTCAAATACTTGTACCTTCAAACCTGTGAGGGTGGAAAATTCCAGTTTACTGGTCTGTTTTTGAATCGCCTATATAAAGGGACCCGACTGAACAATGGGGTTGGCATTTTTTCGTTGCTTGGTCAAGAGGAGAGACCTAGGAAAGTTCTCTCGATTACGGTAGTGGCTGTGGCTAGTCTAGAATGCTATCGGTCACAGGTCAACCATTTTCATGGAGCTAGTACTGATGGTCTCGGCCAACGCACAAATCTCGTTTGCACCCAAGTTTTGATTTTTTTTTATTAAAGGAACAGCGTTTTCAGTCGTGGCTGTGGCTAGTCTAGAAGGCTAGCGGTCATTGGGTAACCATATTTAATTAGAGATAGTTCTGATGGTCCAGGCCAACGAACTAACCTCTATTCTACACACACACACGCACACACACACACACACACACACACACACACACACACACATATATATATATATATATATATATATATATACTTTTAAAAAATTTAGCATTTTTACTAATTTGGATCATGTGTGGGTTGTTGTCTTTGTAATTCATCTGTACATATTTAAACAAGAAATAAATAGTGTTCATATATATTTAACGGAACGCTTGGGCTCTCCTTTATAACAAAGAACTAAGATTCACCTATATCCATGGAATATAATAATAACAAGAAACTGTATAGTAGTTATTCTAAGATGTGTAATTCGATTGAACCGCATTGTTAGTTTTTTTTTTATGTTTTTGCATCTTATTCGCCTGTGGCATTAACGGAACAAGTAACTGGTAGAACCAAGGCTGGTTATTGCCTAACACAAGGAAAAGGAGTAAAACAGGATGGACCAACAACTTCAACCCAATTTTAAACCTCTGGGTCGTTGTACAGTGGGATCTATGAGTATTACCGTGCAAATTGTCCATCACCATGTTCATGCACTTTATTTGACCCAATAAGAGCTTCAAGAATTAAAAGAAAACTCAAAACAAGCTGCAGACACCTTTCTGCACTAGCATATATAAATATCCATCGCTTAAAAATACACATAGGATGCAAGAGAAAAATTAATGAAAATAGTCATAGTTCAGAACGTCTCTACAGAATATGAAATGAAAAAAGAAACAAAAACAAAGAACAAATACGTTGCTGAAATAAATTGTCACTCTAACGCATGGACCTAACTAGGAATGCTTGTAAAGGAATGAGTTTCAAAAGTTAAGAGAAAGATTATTTGCTTAGTAAATGTACTGCCACCTCCAACTGGAAAACTTCCTAGCTTGAAAAAAAATAATATTTTTCTTTCGCGTATTTATTTATCTTTTGTAGATGAAAATTTTATTTAACTACACTTTTGCCATGCCTTAAACGAAATGTTCGTCTGAACGAGTTGATTATTGAAATTGTGATAGAATTATTTGCATGTGTCCTAAATGTACTTATTTCAGAAGACCTAACATACAAGAGTGTATTCTTCCCATCATCCTTCTTGTTTCAACAGTACCTATCAAAACTATGGTTTGTTCAATAAATAAATAAATGCAATTGAAAAATACTTTGAATTTTATTACCTTTTAATTATAAATTTCAAGTACATACATGAAAACTTATAATTTACTGATGGACTCACATATATAGTGAAATGAAGATACGGCCGATTGCAATTCATGATATACCTTAATCTTTTAGATAAAGTTGTTACAACATGAATTGCAAGCGGGCTCATCTTCATTTCACCACATATAATATTCTTACTTTAACCTGCCTGCTCCCTCAAAAATAAGCACATTACTACTTGAGATTTATATATTTACTTTAACCTTTTCGAGCAAGACTTATTCTCTGTGAAAACATCAACATCCAAGCAAACCCAGGCACTTGGCGGCCCCTTGATTGAGAATGAGGTAGGGGAGTATATTTTAACCATCCTGCACCACCCACTCCCCTCAAATAGGCACATAAGCTAGGCAATAATCCAGTTGTGGCTAGATCTCATAGATATATTCATGAACTGTCATACAAGTAAATGTATCTTATTTAGAATAAAGTTACTGTAAAAGTAACTTAGTTATTTTTACATTAACTAAGTTACTAAGGACCGACTGTAAGTCAGTTACTTCTAAAATATTACTGGTTTTAAAGCTAGGTTAATCGAGAAAGACTGTTAAAGAGGAGCGTACAGAATGCAAAGGAAAACCTGAAATTCTCCCCCAACAACAGAAGCGACATCTCTTTTTAGCTCTTGAAGGGCTCGGCAGGAAGGAAAACAGAACCGACGGCGTTCGATTCCAATGCAGGGCCCTGGAGAGCTGGAACAACAGGGACAGAAAGGGAAGAGGGATGCTTTGTCTTGCCGCTGTATAATTAAGCGACGGAGAGTTGTGGAAAAGGCACGAGGCTCAAATTGGGGAGTTCGAGTGATAAAACGCCAACGATGCTTCATCTCGGCAGCCGTTTTTTAAGTGTCCAAGCGGATTGTATCGCCAGACGCGATGCCTGGCTGACTAATCAGTGTGGCGCCTTTGTTAATTTCTATAACGTGAGTTATCTTAATTTTAGTCATTTTATCTATTTCTAAACTTGCTCTAGCCGGTCTTTACGGCGGAGTGGTTGGCACAAGGAGCTAGGAAGCCAGAAGACCTAGGCTCGAATCTTATATATCATATAATCTATTTCATTATTCATTCTCGTATTTGTATTGGTGTTTTGTCATTTAGCGTCGCTTTCCTGCGACTATGAGTGATAAATTGATAAAGTTGAACTCACGAAGAACACACATATCCACGCTGGAATTGGAACCTTGGAAATTTTGTGGCAGATCGAAAGTTCACAATTTAAAACGCTCGACCACCGATCGGGCTATCATCCATTTTCATCGTCACGATTAACCCAAGGAATAGAAATTCAGGTAAATTAACCAAATTTGTATAGCATCAAAATTACATGGTTTTCATGATTTCCAGTCTAATGAGGTAAATGAATCTTATTCGTCTACTCGTCGCTTTTCTGCCTCGCGACGATGGCATTTAATCATCAACAAATTAAATTCATTAATAGACACCCATGCCTAGGCTAGAACTCTACCCCGGCACCATTGGTGGAGATATCGTGTGCGTTGATGTAGAGAAGTCAAATAGGCTCACTAGAGTTGAGGATTGTCATCTGAGTGAGATATTCCAAAATAAAAATAAATAATTGCTTGATTAAATTTCAAAATGTTTGATACATTATCTGTCGATTTTGACTTCATTAACCCCCACCCCCCCCCAAAGACACAGAGAGATTCATTCTCACTAAAAGGTAATGATAGGAGTAATAAAACTCTCCCTTTGCATTGCACCGCACCCTAAAGGCTCATCGGAAGTGTGACAGTAGTGTTCCACACATTCTCGATCCCTATCACACTGGAGATGATGCGGTCATCACCACGCTCCGACCGCTTACTCTTCTCGTGTTCATACCTAGAAAACTAATCTCAATAAAAACAAAACGACATTCTTCTTATAGGATAATTAGGGCATATTTTAAATCTAAAATGAATATTTATTGACATTTTAGGTATTCATTAAGAGGTATGTAGAATATGACACGTAATACACTACAATGCTATCTGTCTAATTTCATAACGGAAATGAAAACGAAGGATGAATTTAAGTAATAAATGAATAAGTGAGTACAAAAAAATATTCATCATGTAAAACTTGCTTCATGTAACAGTGATTGTTATTACCGTGCTTTGTTGAGCGAATGCGGTTCTATGGTGTGTTGTTATTGTATGTAACGTGTAGCAGTGTCCACGTTACAAAAATATATAAACTTTTTTTTTTATGTATCTATACTTCAATATGTTAATGGTTGATTACCTAGTAATGTGGAACACACCTCGTATTTAAACTATTCAACCTGGTGTTAGTTATATTTGAACAGCTTGTTTCTTTCTGCCAGCAAGCTGAGCTGGAAGTTGTTATCGTTCAGAACAATGCAGGATAGCAATCGCTATTCTGTAAAAGCGAGGCAGACACGATTTTATTAAAACGTTGTCACAGGGGAAAATACGAAAGATTAGGCTGTCTTTCGCACTCTATATCTGTCGTGTCCCTTGGCGGCAGTAATTAGACTTATATCATAATAATCCCTGATTCTTTAGCTGCAAGACAGTATTTTCAGAATTTAGCTACGTGGACACCAAAGAAAGTTATGCCCGCGCAAAACAAAAACTGTATAAATTGTTTTTACTCAACATTTTCACGTTGTAGATTTTTTCTTTGTTAACTTATCGCGTGGCCGTTGCGGGGAGAAGAGGGGATCTGAAGGAAGGCATACTCTCTAGTCAATTTAAATACTGTGTATAACATTTAGAATGCCATTGTATATTTATTAATCACAAAAGAGTAAAAGTAATAATTTATACATGTAACTAATTATGTTTCTTATTGATACTTTCTTGATTGGCATTTTTATTGTGATGTAATATTTGTGTAAAGATAAAGTTTGTAAATTCATCACGGCACCGAGAAATCAGATATAAGTAGTGAAGCTCGATGGCTCTTGGCCTTTGTATTCGAACCTCCGATAAATGCGGAACTCGTGTAACCGTATTTTCTTTCAACGATAACTTCTGCCTTCGTATTCATTTCGATCTTAGAAATTAGTTTATTCTGGGATTATCTTAGTACAGTTACTTAGCTCTTCTGGTCAGAAGGCGTATATTCTTTCTATTCTATGTTCCTGGTCAGGAGATACAATTGAAGGAGTTGTGATTGTTCTGAGATATGCCGGAATTTGGGATCGGCCGATAGACTGTTGGTAGACAGTCAGGTACACTTTTTCTTATTCCGTGGTCACGGGAGAATCTTCAGCTCTCTGGTCAGAGGCTGGGGGAGAAAAGGGAGTTGGTTACTTAACTGGATATCGACGGAACTTAGTGAAATGAAGGATTGTCGACTACTTGTATAATGTTGGTCAAGATCTATATGTAGATTGAGAACCTTTGTCCCAAGATTACGACGGACCTTTCATCTAGAACTGAAGCAGCCGGATTCCCGAACCTTGGGACGAGGAATTTCAAGTCCCGAAGGGATACTGAGTGTGAAGCCGAGGCTCAATAGACAAGTAATCATCAACAAGTAATATATCGATTACTTCAATCAATAGATAGCTTTGCCAAGAAAGCATACCAAGAATGAATCATCAACGCTGTCAAAGTGACTTCAGAGAAAGTTGTGGATTCCTTAGCCTCAGGGAAGGGAAGCAGCTTTCATGCTTCAACATTTTCATCGCGATGCCCAGAGGATGCACGAAGTAAAAACTTCTCTCTTTCTTTTTTGTTGGATGGCCATTTTTTCCTGCACATTATCGAGTTTCCTACACCTATGGCGAACATAACTCAACATGACTGCAGCATTGTAGAGGCCCAAAGTGATTTCCCGAAAGCAGGACCAAGTCTAGCTGTAAATCTACTGCACCCGGGCGCTTAAGGCCCATATGTAAGCGACGTAGGAAACTCACTACGCCACAATGAATGGACCGGTAGTTATGGGGACTGTTAAGATTTGATTTATATTGCCTCTTTTCCTTTTTCCATTCTTCTCGAGTTCATTGCCTGCCAAGTGAAATATATTTTTCAAAGAAACACTGGTCGCTTTATCTGGACCCTTCGGTTTCTGGTCACGTTACCAGTTACAAATTTTCTCTTGCACAGATAGGTAGGCTAATCTGGACTGAACCTACAGTTTAAAGTGGGGTCTGAACCAATATGTACCTGAACTGGGTATCGAACCCAGGACTGCTTGATTACAAGGTGATGACGTTAGAAGTACCTCATCAGGGAGGCACTTCTTTTTGTTTCTAATCTTTCTGTAATTTCTAAGAAACTCTTGTTTGCAGCACACACAACATTACACTCTGACGTATGGAAGTGGGGGTTAGGACACCGCACAATGACACCAAGGGTCCAGGGTTCGAATCCCGGCCTTGGCATGAATGTTCTTTGTGTGTCCCTTCATCAATTTTATCATTTCATCACTCATTCTTACCTTCATGATTAGCCAACAGTGGCAGAAATGCGAAATAAAATAAACCAAATCGATCAAGTATGGAAGTAGGCTAATGGAGGTTAAATGGATAGTTTTAGTTCATATACTAAGAATACTTAGCACATGCCTACAGCCTGAGCAGTGATGGTAATGCTGGATTTGGACCTCCGTGCAGAACAGAATTACAACTAGAAAATTGGAGTTTTATAAATTTACTTGCGGTTTCCTGTAATCAGGGTTTTCACTCCGTTATCACTGATATGAAAAGTTTAGAAATTGTAAGGTAGAATTTTTTGTTCTTAACCCTAAAGATTGGTTCCGAATTCTACCACGAACACAACTTGCTAGTATATATATAGATTTTTTAAAAGCGTTTGATTCGATCAATCACGATATTCTGCTAAACAAAGTCTCAAGTTATGGGTTAACAAGCCAACTAATTAAATTATTTACATCTTATCTTAGTAATAGAAAACAATTTGTTATGTACAAAAAGGCAAAATCTTTTCTTTTCAATGTAAATTCAGGTGTACCACAGGGTACCAAACATGGGTCTTTTGCTGGTTTTACTCTTTATAAATGAATTACCATCTGTTATAGATTCCTCTAATTGTCTAATTTACGCTGATGATGTGAAGTTATATAGAGAGATAACTAATGTTGAGGATACTTTTAAACTTCAAAATTACCTTGATAAAATATATAAGTGGGGTATTGAAAATAAACTGAGTTTCAATATAAATACATACAATTTTATGACATTTACTATGAAGAAAAACGTATTGTTTGGCGGAGGGTATATGGTGGAAGGAAAGGGTCTGAAGAGAGTTTATGCATGTAATGATTTGGGCATTATATTATCAAGTAACTTGTCTTTTAAAGCACATTTATTAAACATGATAAATGATGCTTACAGAAGATTGGGCTTCATAATAAGAAATACACAGAATTTTAAAGACATCTCTACTATGCATTTTCTCCACAATACTCTAATAAGAAGTAAGTTAGAATATGCGAGTATAATCTAGTCATCCATATTACAATCTTATAAAAATCAAATAGTGTGTGTCCAGAAAAGATTTCTGAGGTATTTACATTTTTTAAAAAAATATAATAAATTTATATATAGAAATACAATATCGTATAATGACATATTGCAAGAATTTAAATACTTAACATTATCAAGTAGACGTGAAATCGCACAGCATGTAGTACTCTATAAAATTATAAATGGTTTACTAGATAATAGTGATTTCTTACAAAAATATCACTTTATCGCTAGAAAAGTTAATTTAAGAAGCAGAAATATTTTTTCTTTTAAGACACCAAGAACTATGGCTTATAAGAGTTCACCTCTGCAAAGAATGAGTTTTAGTTTTAACTATGTAGTTCAAATTAACCCTGCTATAGATTTTTCCTTAAAACAGAAGGAATTTTTGAGACTTCTTGAAAGGATACATAAGGACCAAAGTAAATGATACGATGTTTATGAAATTTTGCTATAATTTTACTGTAGCAAAAATCAAAAGAAATTCATAATTACAGAAATTAAATTATTACGACTGATTTTCATATATTGTAATGGGAATTGGTAACCTATATATATGTGAATTTATGTATGTATGTATGTATGTATGCATATGTGTACCTTTATGTATGTATATTAATATAGCATGAAAAACTCAATATACTGACCAAGGAAGAAATTTATTTTATTTTAAAACATAAACTAAACGTAACGTTTCAACCTTCTAGCAAGGTCTTTTTCAGAATCTGTACCAAGTACAAATGAAACATGGTACAAAACAGGAAGATATATATACACAAAAATCACTCCACTCCAGACACAAGATAATTAGGGATTATCTACGAAGTGAAGTGTAAAGAATGTCAGAGTGTGTACATAGGAGAAACGAAAAAGAGGCTGAAAGACAGGTTGAAACAACATAGGGATGATGTACGACTTAAGAGAGAGAGAGAGAGATGTGATTAAATATACACATTAATTAAACACACGAGAGAAACAGGACATGACATAGAGTGGGATGAGGCTAAGCAGACAGGAAGGGAGAAGAGAATACTAGTGAGAAAATGGAAGGACTCCAAGGAAATAGAGAAGAAAGGAGAAGAAGACACAATGAACTGGAATGGGGAACTGAAGATAAACAAAGAATGGAAGAAGGTGTTAGAAAGAGTGGAAAGGACAAGAGCAAAAGAGGAGAGAAGAAGGAACAGGAATGAAGAAAGAAAGGAAAAAGAGAGGGAGATAAAGAGTCCAACCACTTTCCAGATGATAGGAAATGTTAGCCAAATCGGCTGTCAGGTGAAAGTACAGTTGACAAGGGAAGGCCACCTGCTGGAATGTTCCAAGAAAAACAACTTTCTAATTATCTTGTGTCTGGAGGGAGTGATTTTTGAGTGTATATATCTTCCTGTTTTGTAGTACCATGTTTCATTTGTATTTGGTACAGTGTCTGAAGAAGACCTTGCTAGAAGGTTGAAACGTTACGTTTAGTTTATGTTTTAAAATAAAATAAATTTCTGCCTTGGTCAGCATATTGAGTTTTTGATATCATGGAAACAAGGATTAATGGTGTTATAATTAATATAGCAATGTGTACGAATGAATATATATAATGGAGTATTTGTATGTTATCTTCACGTGTGTCGATATCTTATGAATATATCACTTGTAGTTATTTTATATAAATCTAATGCTCAGTGTTTGCCATCAGTATTTTAAATCTTGTATTTTTCTATATTGTATTGCACTTTCTGTTCTTCTCTCTTTTCTTTCTACTTTTCTTTTTCTCTTATTTTTATACATAAAATAATGTAACAATTGAATTGGAATAAGTCTCTTGTAATTGGAGCTCTGTTAGGGACAAATAAATAAATAAAAAACCCTCTTGCACCACTATGTATACATATCGCACTGATTACGTAGATTATTTTGCAAAGTATTGTTAGAATTGTTCTAATTGTATTAAAGGTCAAAAACCTTTAATTTTTAACTCGAGAGAAAGTAAAAACTACTTGATTAATGAAAGGTTTGCTATGAAAAGATTACAATTTCAATAGCTTGTTTGAATTGTTGTTTTAAGTCCGCTTTATGCACAGATAGCCTAATCGGGACTGGACCTATACAGTTTCAAGTGGGATCCGAACCACTGTGCAACGCGCCCCCAACCGAGTATCGAACCCGGGACCCCTTGACAATGTCAATGGTGTTCCATGTTTGGTAGAGGTTACATAAGTTTAAGTATATTAAGTTTACGTGTGCTCAATATTTGAAACCATTGCTCAATACTTTATGGAAATTTCGTTACACTTCATCTCCTTAATTTGAAACTAGCAACTTTTAAATATTTCAAAACTTAATAGTTGGTAAAACAAAGGTTCCTTATTTAGTGCGGTGAGAAACCACACTATAGTTCCCTTCCCTCTACAACACGTTGTCTGCGGGCCCATATCATCTTTGAGACCGAACCAGATGCTTTTCCCAGGTAACCAGTGATCAGCGTATCGAATCCCATCGCCTTTTTATCTGGTTTTCTAGACCGGAGTGCGCTATTTTTGCTTCTAAGTAGTTGCTGACGATGTTGAGCCAACACTGAAATATTAGAGGTTCCACAAGGAACCACTCTAGTCAGAGGAACAATTTGGCTACCTGTGAAGAAGAAACCTTGTATATTGAATAGTAAAAATAAGACATTTGCAAATTGAATGATTGATTTTTATTATTTAGCGTCGTTTTCGAGAATCGCAAAGATGAGTGATGATATGATGAAATTGATGAAGGAACACTCACAAAGACTCTCAGAACTATCAGATTCGAAGCCGGAATCCCTGGCGGCATGGAGGTCGGCAACAATTTTAATTAAAACTGCAACCTGAACCCTGCCATCTCTCAATGAAAATCTTTTTCAACCTTCATTATGAAGATACTGGAAAAGTTTCACAGATAGGAAATCGACACTGGACAGTCGTTTGCTTTCTCGTTTAACGATTACATTTAATTTCGTTGCCAGAACATCGTGGGCGATGATTTTTCCCTCGCGTAATCGTCACGAGGATTAATTGTTGTAATCAATGCTGCCAAGTGAAGTGAGCTCTTTCGGAAATGAACTGAAAATGAAAGAATCAGGGACAGTGACATATCAGTTAGAAATAATCGGGGGCTAATACACAATGGTGTATAACATAAAAGAAAAACTGTATTATATATCAACTACGAGGTTGTAGATTATAAAGTTAAATTAGTGTTATCTTTTAACAGTTATTTTAGATGTAACAGTGACGTTTCTAGTAACGAATAGTCACTCGCATATTATGTAGTTTGTCATGACTTTTGCTTTATATCATAATTTATTTGTCTTGAAACATACAAGTTTTAGGGATGTAGACACAGAATCGACACGTGTGTGTGTGTGTTTGTGTAAATATTATTTTCTTGGTTCGCCATCAATCGAATCTTCTGATTCTATGCATCCATAATGCATCAGCAGAATTATGATGCGTTAAGGTGAATCAGAAGACACAATGGAATGTTTTTGTATTGAATCAAATTGTAATACATTCTCTTGTATTTATGAGATTCATTGCATCATTAGGTCATATGATTCGTCTTCTATTCATCCATCTTAATATTGTTCTTGTTAATTTGTTGCTAAAGAGCTGAAAACAATTTCTTTCACACAGAAAGTAGAACATGACTATTTAATACGATATGGAACGTTGTTAGATGCATTCCAGTCAAGCAAAACTTTTTCTAAACGTAAGGATGGACTATATATATTTTAAGAAATCAAAATAATTTTATTTTGCTTGGAAGGATATGTATAAAATTTTATGAATTTCTACCTGTCGATTAATAAGATGTTAATAATACTTTTAAAACGAGATTAATTTTAGTGCATATTCATGATCTGATGCTTTACCTTACTTACCTATATACTTATATATACTTTATATGTGTGTGCGTGAGGTTCTAAGTTGATAATTGAGCTACTATTTCATATCTCTACTAGGCCACCATGTTTTTTGCAAACATTTGTGAAAATGTTATTTGTATTTACAGGTTGTGCCATTTTATGATTAGTGACCAATGATACGAGTACAAAATGCCATTCTCATCACCAAAAACACGTAACAGGGGACCAGTAATGCCGGGAGGATCAAATATCATCTCAGCTTGAAGTGGGTACATACATTCTTCATAATTACACAGAGAAAAGGAATATTTTACTTGAATTTAGTACGCATGTTGCTGGTGGCCAGTGGCCGACTAAACACAAATTTAGGATTCTGGTGCAAAGTCAATTTAGACGCCAGTATCAAGAAGATCCACTACCTTGCAGTTTCGAGAGGCGGTAGTGTGGAGAAAAGAAAATCATTGAATAGACCGAGGATGTCAAAAGAAATAAAAGACACCTAACAACATTGCTCCCACGCCGTAGTAAATGTCCTTTCTCAGTAGACTGTGTGGCTTGATTCAGTTCATGCAAAATTTATTTAGTCAGTCATCATGTGTTTGCTAATTTTAGAACCTGTTTCAGTTTCTGAACACAATGAAGAAACTTTCAAGGTATAACCTGCAACACAACTTTCACAATAACCTCACCAAATCCAACTATTCATTCTCGAAATCCATATAAGTGAACCCATAAATTCAAATATCACACACACTTTATTCAAGATTCAAAAACAGTGGTTCAGTGTTATACTACCCATGAAGCGGACCAATGGAAGATGAAACTGTATGAGTACCTTTAAGACCTGTCGGTGCATTCAAAGACAATAAATGTTAAGATCAACGTGCGAAAGGAACAATTTACGGTCTTAGGTTTGAGGAATTGCTCGTCAGACGAGAAACCGCAGAGAACCATGAATATTCGAAATGTTCTGCACCATCTCCAAAGCGCGACAGATGATTCTGGAACGTGCTGTCGCCATGGTCACCGTTTCGGCATGGCGTGGGAGGAGTGGTTCCAGGAACCATCTGGCGGCAAATTTTTCTAGTCGTCCTTAATATGACGTTAATTGGAAGAGAGTTCAAATATCATTGTGCTAAAGAGAAGGGGAAGTGGCATCCTTTGAAAGAGTTCTTCAATAATAGATTCGATTGAATAACGGGGAAAGATAGGAAAATTTATTTCAATATCAACTCTTTTCAATTGTAGACGCTAGACTAACAAATCTGTCTGGAAATATAAATAAATTCTTTGGTTTTTATGATCCCGCGAAGGGCGTTCAAGTTCACAGGACATAGTGGATGGAAAGACGCAGCTGTAATGTTGAGGCATATTTCTGCTTGTTTTTCCGAGTGTTTCGAAAGACGTGCAACTCTAATTTTGAATGATTCTAACATGAAAACTGAGAGAGATATTTACACCGTGGCTTCTGAATTGATATATTTTCAAATATTTCTGAATCCATTCACTCCATACAGAAATATTGCGAACTTTATTAACGGTTGAAGTCAGATTAAATTTTTCTTCAGAGTGGCAATCTCGGAGGAGGAAAAACGGATCTGTGACTTCTGCAATGCTAAGATTTGGTTCGCAACCTGTAGAGGCCATGTTGAAGCACACTTAATTGACTTGAGAATATCGATTCCATGTTAAAAGGTGAAATTTAGGCTAAATTGTGTAAAATTTAGTGAAATTTAGTAACGTTATTTGTGTGGGCGTTATTTGGGCACATGAACCATACATCTGCTGTCAGAATTTTGTAATACTAGTATTGCTAACCGAGAATATATGCTGCTGCTAAAGTGTCACTTTCATATTTCTCCAAATAAATAATTATTCTCAAATACATTTCCGTGACCCCTATCTGTCGCAGTTTACAGATTAGCATGGCACAGCCAACGCCAAATACAATAATAGGCAAATTTTCCATCACAATATTAATTCATTTCTTTTTTCGGTAGAATGAAGAAGAAGGAACTAAGAAAGCCACTGACAATTTGTCCACTGTTACGTTTGAGATTGTTTGTACCTGTCACAAAAACTTCGAATTAGCAATATGTCGTAATTTATTGTCCTTTTTCTACTCTGAGATGGCTACTCTGAAAAAAATGCCTCTAGCCATTAATTAATTTCTAGAATATCTAGCATGGAGTAAACGGGCAATCAAAAAAAAATATGTTAATGCATTGATAGACAAGGCTTTATAATGCAGAGAACAGTTTCTCTTGGGCTCCATGTTAGATTCGTGGAATGTTGTTCTTGGGTTCTGCTCCGTTACACCAGGGATTCACGTAATAATAATTCAGCGGGAATATTTCAGTTGCATAAGCACTTACCTGTGCTGTTTTCCTTCGGCATGTACTCCTGCATGTCGGCCAGCATGTTCTGGATGTCCTCCGAGTCCTTGTTGATGCTGCAGATCTCTTCCGCGTTGAAGTCGGGCGTCAGCTGTTTGCACAGGATGATCTGGCTGATCACCTGGCCCAGGTTGGAAGGACCCGGCCTGTTTTCTGGGGGAAAGAAGGAGAAACACTGTTCAAACAATGCTGGGGTGGCAACAATGGCATTTGCAGTAAGCAATAGACATTCATTTCATCGTTATACAAAACTGCACAAATTGGCTTTCAGTTTCACAGGGCGACCTACCAGCTTTCTATCTGAGTGTTACATTTAATGTTTTCTTAAGAGTCGAATGAGGAAATTATGTTTTGATATCCTCAGTAATGCTGAAATTAGTGCTTAGCTCATCATTTCTTTCTCACAAGGTCGTAGTTTTGCCACGAAAAACAAAATAAAACACCTCTTCCACGTAATAGGGCGCCAACTATATTTTTCAAGATTGAAACACTTCGATCAGTACAATTTAAATACAAATCTAGTCATAATTTCATTATATAGCTGTTATAAGAAACGTTTCTCTCTAATACAGTGTGCAGTACTTACAACATGAAAAAAAACGGATTTTTGTTCTCATCTTGAAACGTGCTGATCGGTTTTGCTCAAATGAAATACAAGATCTTCACGTTATAAATATGTCAGATCCAAAGCGTTTAATTTATGCCAGTTTAATGTAGTCACAAAATTTCCTCCTAAACTACGAATTATATTTTAAAATTTTATTGTCAAATTGTAACTTATGTGACGTCCTAAGAGGCCCTTCGTTTTCTATTCCCTGAAAATGTAGTTCAGATACTTCTGAAAGTATCAAAATGGGCATAAGGTGGAAATCTATATGTACAGGGCGAGTCGCTAACTTCATAACAGATTAATATTTGAATGAGAAAGAGAGGGACATGTTGATTGAACATAAACACATTATAGTAATGTGTATGATCGTGTATGTGTCAAAGTAACAGCCGACCTCCGTGGCGTCGTGGTTAGCACGTCGCCACGGGTCCTGTGTTCGAACCTCGCCGGAATTTGTTTGTTCTTGTGAGTGTTCCGTCAAGAAATTCATTTCTTATCCTTATCTTCGTGATTAGCCAAAAGTGGCAGAAAATCAATCAGAACAGAAAAGACCGAAGTCCCTTTTATTACCGCCAGAATCATCACAATCCTGCAAACCGGGAACCGCGAACTTGTGCAGGAATGAGACCAAATTATTCGCCTCATTTTCCAAATATCTCTTCTTTCAATTGTCATCTCAATGGACGCACACCACTTCTCAAACCAGCTGTCCGTCAATGACGGCTAGTGCCGTAGCATTTCTTGCAGTAGCAAGACACCTATCAGCATCCCTATTATTTTCAAGATCATCTTTTTTGTCCACACTATGTATGCATTAGAGAAATGATACGATGCGGGACAAAACATGGCAGAGTTTCAGTCTCGAATGATAAATCTCAGTCTCGTTTTGTTTCTCGAAATACATAGTATAATCAGTGTTGTACATACAAGCCGCCACTGACTTCATTGTTTGTAAACGTCGTCCTAGTTGGTAAAATGCTAAAAATGTGTGCGAATGTGTGGTTAGAAGCAGTCACTGTTTGAATTCTGTAAACACCGAATGCTTTACTCCTTGCGCGTTCCGAGGTTTGTTCTTTGTTTACAAAACAGAACATTTCCGAGAGGTGGCGTTGTAATCGTACTGTGGGAGTCAAGTCAGTTGTGCTGTACTGCGTAGTACAAATGGGACCTTACAGCAACGAAAAGTACATTTTACCAACTAGGACGACGTGGCGGCTTGTAATCACACATTCTCGATTATCTCGAAAACGGCTCGTTTGCAGACCCATGTTTACTGAGACTTTTTTGCTTCTATTATCGTGCACTTTCACCTGTGTCAGTTTGCGCTATTACTTTTGAGACACTCTGTATATAGTGTTGGCATGTATTTTCTTATTTTACATCACTCCATTTTGAATATGTTGTACATGAAAGTTATACATGTTATATGTACATAAAGAATATTATTCGGAATGCATTTATCATGCATTTTCTGCCATTCAAAAATACAGTTTGTTTACATGTTTCCATTAATAATTAATGTGAAATTGAACGTTCTTTTTTTTAAAAAAATGTTTAAAATCGTTTGTTCCAACACAAATGCTTTAACACCGACTTCTATCCCCTTTTTGTGTAATTTACGAGGATGATAACGTCTTTGACACTACCACTACTACTACTAATAATAATAATAGTAATATTATTATTATTATTATTATTGGTACGTTTATCCTGGTACTCCCCCTCCCTCAGGCAAAACTTCGTGGTCGCGCCTCTGGTGCATATGTGTGGGTGTTGAGAGGCGGTAATACGCAAGGTTGAAATAGAGAAAACATCTGCTTGTGGCCTTGAATTTTTTGAAAATTTGCCTAGAAAACCGGGAATTATACTTGAATTTTATGCATAGATATGGTGTCGAATCGATTTTATTATCACAATGCTTCATCGGCTTCCTTTTTTGAACATTCTTTCTTTGTTTTGTAATCACGACGAAATTAAGGAACTTTGTTCTTCCCTACTATTCAATTGATTGATTGATTTAGTTATTTTACTTCGCGTTTTGTGCCTCTTGGCTAATTTGCGAAGATGGGGATGAGTGATGAAATGATGAAATGGATGAAAATGGACATTCACAAACAACCATACCCTACCGGGATTCGAACCCGGGACCCTTGGCGTCGCAGCGCGATGTGCTAACCACTCGGCCACAGGGTCGGGCCCCTACTATTCAACATCATTTCGTTATGGTAATCTTGGAATATAAATATTTGAGTGTTAACGTTTAAACACTGGGAAGAATGTCGTGTACTCTGACGTCACATACTTCAAAAGAGTTCAACGCGTTTGTTCTATAGTAATATGTTCTTGTACATAGCGCAGCAGAGGACACCAAGACGCGTAATTGCTTCGCTGAATTAGAAACACTGATTTCCTCTCTTAATCCTTCATGCTAACTTGCCGCCAGTGTTCTAGGTTGAATCTTTATGGCAGCGAGAAACGCCTTTTCCTGTCAGAATTGGAAGCTCTTCCGACGACCGCCTAAGGCCATTGACAACTTACCGAAAACCGCGAGAAAGGAGAGAAGTCCCATTGATCCACGGTGCGGATAAAATTCTGGGAAGTGAGGGACACGATTTGCATGCTGTAGTATTTGTCTCCTCTTCATTTCTTAAACTTCCGCATGTTTTAATTACATTTATTGTTCTTACTCTTCTTCTTTTCCTTCTCCATTGATCCGACCTCCGTGACGGAGTGGTTAGCACGGCGCGCTACGACGTCAGGGCCACCGGGTTCGAATCCTGGCCTGGACGTGAGTGTTCTTGTGAATGTCCTTTCATCAGTTTCATCATATCATCACTCATCCTCATCGAAAATAATAAAAGCGACTTAAAATAACATAAAACAACCGGTCAATCCTTCTCCATTGCTAATGTCAGTACATTCATTTTCTCTTCATAATAAACAGTTTTCTACGAGGCTTATTCCAATAATTCGTTCGAAACAGCCAGAGAAATAATTCGGTAATGTCCCATGATACACTGAATGGTCAAGCAAATGTGCACAATGTTTCTCCGGTGCGTCCAAAGCGGGGACAGAAATGAAGCTGTTCGAAATTCGATAAGACGACGAGGTGCGAGACGAGATCAAGAACGAGACAGATCTCTAAAATCGAGACGAGACCGATACTTGGAACCAGAGACTCTCGATATCGTTCGACACTTTGGTACATTATTTGAAAGATTTTACTAAACCAAATACAGTGTAACATACTCTGCGTCTTCTTCCCACATAACAACTGGGCGGGATATATACATGTAGCTATGTATGATTATTTATAGATCGTCACACATTTTATTTATAGTATTTACAAAAGTCAGTTCGTTAGTGGCAAATGTGAACTTGTGCTACGGGGTTGCATATTTTAACACGACAAAATTCCAATTTTCGAGGGCTCGTATCGTTGAAACGAATAGTGAAACAGTAGAACATTTTAAATAGAAAGTTTCTTACGTTAATAACCTGCCTATTCGATGTGAAAGAGTTTGTGTTGACGCGCTATAAATGTCCGTTATACTACAGGGTGAGGCAAAATTCACATTACGTAGGTGAATGGCCACCACGATCACCAGACCTAACACCCCTGGATTTTTACTTGTGAAGACACGTAGAGGCCATCGTGTACGCTAAGAAAATTAATAGCCTGGACCACCTCGAAGAAAGGATCACGGGCGCCATCTTCCAAATCATCCTCATCACACTAGTAGACGTCTTACGCAACTGAGCGCGTCGAACTGAAGCATGCATTCAAGCAGATTGTGCATATATTGAACATGTACTGTAACTGTAATTATTACATGTGATGACTGAAAGGGTCCATAGAGAACAAACACTGTGCCGCGCCGAACCACCATGTGTTGAGAAATCGTCCTTTTGTTAACAAGAAATGCCGAAACCGAAACCACACGAAGACAGTCGGAGTGAACTATGACGCCTGGCACGAACATGGGGCTGTTCAAGCAAAACTAATTGCAAATGGTAGCATCATAGTTATATCAGACAGGAAACTATTTTCCCGTTTAAATGCATAAGAATTTCGATGCTAGATATCCTGTTATTACATTGAATTACACGTTTAGCTTAATTTTAACCTGAGAAATTATCTGGTAGCACTATAGATGATTAATCTGTTCTTTAAAACTAGAATTAAAAAGTGAAAGTTGGTCACTAGCAACAAGGAATCTATTGGAAGTTGAGTTGTTGTTGTTGAATTGTTATTATAAGTCCACTTTATGCTTAGATAGGCTAATTGGGACTGTACCTACAGTTAAAGTGGGATTGGAACCACTATATACCTCCACCAGGTATCGAACCCGGGACATTAGAAGTCAAATACGTTAAAATTAGCATAGTATTTATGTGCACTACTTCCAATTTTTCACAATTGAGGTGCTTTATTATCACGAGTTAGTGTATTAAAGAATGATACATAAGCATTCCGTGCAAGTCCTTTAATTTTATAGTTGCTGTTAATAATTTACTTTTTATGTGATATTATACTCTTCGACACGGTTAGTAAAAATGGTCATCTGTTTGTTTATACAGAAGAACACCGTAGTTATCAAAAGTTGTTAACTTTTATTTCACACATATCAACCTCTAGGGTGTTCCTATTTGTAGGAATTATACGCTGGGTCCCGGGTTCGAATCCCGGCCTGGGCATGAGTATTCTTTGCGAGTGTCCCTTCATCACTTTCATCGCATCATCACACATAATCATCTTTGCGAATTAATCAAAAGTGGCAGAAAAGCGAAGTAAAAGAAACCACATAAATCAATAAATATTTGCAGGAATTATAATTTTAAAAGTGTAAAAAGGATAGGAAGAAAGTACTGTTAACATTAACTTTACTTCTTTTCCTTTCTTCTATCTCTCATTCTGTATCGCATCTTTAGTATCTTCTCCCTCTCTTTCAGTACCATGCACGTTTATTACTTTCTTTCTCTCTCTTTCTCTCACTCGCTCCTTTATTTCTATTCTCTCTCTTTACTTCTCACTTCTAATTTTCTCTTCCATTTTCACATTTTCTTCTCTCTCTGCCCGGCTTCTACTTTCCATTCTTTCATTCGTATTGTGTATTTAATGCCTTTTCTTGAAATTTAAATATGACGTGCATATATCGCAGTTAGGGACATAACGTTACGATTAAAATCCCAGTTGTAAGATTTCCCGCGGTAAGCATGGACTTGTGTAAACAAGTCGAGAGTTCAAAAACTCGGATTGACGGAAAAGCAAATCCTCAGAAGTTTATTCGCCTATGTAGTGCCTCGTACTAGGAATTCCCTCACAGATATTTCTGAAGACAATTCAGCGGAGTTGGAGCAGAAGGCTTCTCTTTGAAATCATAGATGAGGCTGTCGATTGCTTCATTTCCCTAACTGAAAGAGAAGTTGAGTAGTTACTGTTAGAAATGCTATGATGCAAACCACGAAAAATGCAATTTCGTCGAATTCGTAGAATGTAGGAAAACCCGTTGAGGGCATTATTAACAAATTAAAGTTTGAAGTTCATTTATGTCTTAGCTCTCAGGACTCTTCAAGAGCTGTAAAGAAATGTGGAGGAAGTCACATGTAAACATCAACACAATTTCCAGGTTCCAGATGACTGAAGGCTCCCTTTCTGATATACTGCGAGAAAATTGAAATTAAATTGTGTAAGTCTTCTTTATTTCCAAAGGAG
Organism: Lepisma saccharinum; assembly: GCF_977018435.1. NCBI lineage: Eukaryota > Metazoa > Arthropoda > Insecta > Zygentoma > Lepismatidae > Lepisma > Lepisma saccharinum. The sequence continues at coordinate 43,070,083 of NC_139239.1, read as the reverse complement.
AATAAAGAGATCGAGAGAGAAAGAGATGGGAGGCAGATGAAACAAGAAAGAGAAAGAAAAGATAGAAATTCGGTAAGCGAGAGAAAGAGAGAGAGAATGATAGAGCCAGAAAAAGAAAGGTAGAGTCAGAGACAGCTATAAGAAGGAAAGACAGCGAGAGAAAGAGACAACGAGAAACAGAAAGGGAGAGTCAGAGACTGTGATAAGAAAGAAAGACAGCGAAAGAAAGAGACAACGACAAAAAAGAAAGGGAGAGTCAGAGACAGCGATAAAAAGAAAGTGTCATGGAGAAAAAGAAAGGGAGAGTCAGAGACAGCGATAACAATGAAAGACTGCGAAAGAAAGAGACAACGACAAAAAGAAAGGGAGAGTCAGAGACAGCGATAAGAAAGAAATACAGCGAAAGAAAGAGACATGGAGAAAATGAAAGGGAGAGTCAGAGACAGCGATAAGAAAGAAATAAACAACGAGAAAAAGAAAGGGAGAGAAATATAGAGAGGAAAGGGGAGGGAGAAGTAGAGAGTGAGGGAAAGGAACAGAGAGAAGGAGAGGGGAAGACAGAGGTAGATGACAGAGAAAAATGAAGAAACGGGAAAAATAACGAAAGAAAAATTAGAGAAAGAAGTAAGAAAGAGAGAGAGAGAGATTTAATTTTTTTTTCGAAGATGTACGTATACTCGTATTAAAATAACCAGACTCAATAATTGGCAAGAAATTAACGTGTCCTTTGTGATGCAAGTAATTTGAGATTTTCACTTCAAATTCTCCGCTTGCTTATGTTATTATTGGTAAAGCCTGCAGGATCTATCTGTCTTTCTTGTAAGTTCGAAAATATCGTATTACCTGTCAAACTTCCCGAGCTTGGGCTGGGTACTAATGTTAGTTTTGAAAGTTTTTTTTTTGCGAATAGAAACTCCCAACCTTTAATTCAGTGAAAATTAATAGCAGCCTGGTGTGGATGCTGATGTTCTTCTTGGTGCTCGTTATCTTGAAGGAGACGATGGTACGTTCTTGCCTTACGCCCGAAAGTTCTTTGCTTAAGTCATGTTCTTCCCAGCGGCAGGAGTTCTTTTTGACGTGTCTCGCGGAGATGAATGCTCATCCGATGCGTTCCACTGAAACACCTTCCAAGAACCGCGTATCTCCAGCAGATAAGAACAGGCGCTGACGAGCACAGAAGAAGCAGGCTCCAGGATTCCAGATCCACAGCTCCTTACCGCAACCTCTTATTAAAACTTTTGTAACCCGAGACGTGATGAAGGCTGCACTAAAGTCCTTACGTCTCAAGATGAAACGTAGAAATTTAAACGGAAAATGCAGACTCGACCAGTACTCAAACCCGGCTCTCTTGCATACCGTGAGAGAAATTAGATCGTTTCCGCTGTTTTACCCGAATGGAACTGTCTCTGTTAGTGCTACCGTTAGTCCACCATTCGCACTGATGCTATGCAACCAAAACAAGTGAAGAACCAGTTGCTTACTTTGGTAAAAAAAAGTAACTCAGCTGCAATCATTTTTCTCAAAAGTCTAGATTCCGAAAGGAAATTATGCACTAATTTCTAGTTTGTTATCGATTGCGACTTTGTCTTTCCATTGCAAGACTAAACTGTGGTAATTGCATCTCATTCCTTCTGGGGTCTCCCCGGAGAATGGCTAGCGGCGACACAATCGACCTCTGGCGGAAGGAGCAGGAGACAACTAATCACGGATATTGATGAACGGCGCTGCAATTAAAAGGGCGGGGGCTGGGAGGGGGGTCTTTGTGCAAAGTTTCCTTTTCCCACGACCAAGGGGCCATCGATCAGCCGATGAGCCACATTCATCAAACGCTGCTAACGTCTCCAGAAAATCCCTTGGCAAAAGAGCGAGCTGTTAATCAGAGGTCCCGTCTCTTCTTTCATTGGCCTCCTCCTCCTTTACCAGTCTGATGGTTCACGAAATACAAGAAGAGGGTCGAAGCGTTAATCGCGACGATGAGAATGGATTGCGAAGTGATTAATTCGATGAAAGAAGAAACATCTCAGCCTTGCTCAGAGCTCAAAACCAGGACCCTTGACTTCTCAATGTGCTTCGCTGAATCATTTTCTTATCTTGTTATGAAGGAATTACGCAAATCAATACGTAATCATCAGTACAAAATGTATAGAGTAAAAGTACGTATTTTATGTCAGTAAAGAATGCTACTTTCCCCACAAAATTATATAATTTATTTCCCATTCATTTGTTTTTATTACTTTAGGCTAGATAGAATAGTGTTTACACATACTTTGCAGTTTTTCTAAACAGCTGTCGTTGACCTCCGTGGCAGAGTGGTTAGCACAGCGCGCTACGACTCCAGGTGTCCCGGGGTTAGAATTCTCACCTGGGCATGACTTTTATTTGTGAGTGTCCCTTCATCAATTTCATCATCTCATCACTCATCTTCATAGTTATTATGAACCCTAAAGTGGTAGAAAAGCGACGATAAATAACGAAAATGAAAACTCTACAGAGTTGCCGGAAAAAATAGGAATTACCACTTCCTATAATCCTACTACGAGGATATATCTCTTACTTCAGATCGAATGAGGATTCTGACAATGGCATTCTCATGTGGAGGTTGATATCAGGGAACTTGACATAAATTGCAAAATGCATTCGTAGTTCTAAATCTTTCCAAAGTTTCTGCTTATTGTTCATATTTATGTTGGAAGTTTGTTTGGGTTGATATATCCCCGCCTGAATGCTGTTTTGTCGTATCTACACTTTTCTCAGAGATGAGTTGATGACAAAAATGTGCTCCTTACAGGTTAATGCGCCGCCTTCCGAAGCAACGCTCCTGGCTGTCAAGTGGCGTGAATTATCAACATTAATAAAAAGTTTGCACAAATCTTGTAGTGTATTCAAAATGCACATCAACTTTAATCAACTTTCCTGCAAAGTCAGTGCAGATGGACATACGACGACATAGTATTCAGCCGGCGATATTGCGAGAAAAGTGAGTCTTCAGAGGGAAGAAGTGTTGCGAAGAAACTATGAAACAAATAATGTATTCCGTATGCATTAAAATATCCTTTCTAAGCATAGACGGAATGAAATATTGTTTTATACAGTTCTTACCACATACTTTGAATTTTTTATCACACAAAAAATAAGTATTTTCTCAATTTTTTGTAGTACCTGAGATAATTGGTAGCAGAATGAAAATGCTTGTTTGACCAGAACTGACTCTGGTCATTCCTCCATCACACATAAGGAAACATTAGAAAGCAGCTGACTCACCATAGTATCCCGACATGTCCATAGGCACAACTTCCACCAACCGTCGACACTTGGCCAGCTCCCGCAGGAACAGCTGTGTGCAGAAGAAGAGGAGGACGAAGTGCTGGTTATCGACGGGGATTCCCTCAGCCACATCACTGCAAGAAGAAGAGGAAACAAAACTTTGTAGGCGCAGAAGTCTCCTTTACCTTCTTGTTATAATCGTTAATTTTCCTTTCAGTAATGACTACCGCTACTCTTTAACACATTTTTTTCGCAGTCATATTTAACTTTACTGTTTTATTGACTGCGGTTATTGTATTGAAATAATAACGCAGTTACGAAACCGGCAGTTCATGGAACCGACAAACAACTCCAGTGCTCTAAGAAATCAATTATGGTGAGTACGTAGCAGAAGTCTAGAGGAGGTGAAATAATTAGATTACATTAAAGTATAGTTTAAGTAACGCTTAAGTAACTGTTAACTTACATATTACTGAGGGAAAACAATTACACACAGAAAACTAAATACATCAAATCTATTTGATACACCAGAAACGGATCGATTTATGCACTAAAGTGGTTTTTTTTTTGGCCTTTGCCAAGAATCAGGTTTACAGTTTAATACGTTTTTGCATATCTTTTGTAAAGGTAACGCCAAATTCCATCATATAATGCAAGTAAGTATTTCATTCCATATAGAGCTGTACTTTGATGAACCTTTCGGCAAGTTTCTTGATGATGCACTCAAACACTTAGTCTAAGCTACAGAAAGTTAGTTATGCATTTATTGTTTCAACTGATGCATTTACTTTCCTGTGTGTAGTTACTTATCAAGTAAGAGCGATAGAGTTACAGTTACTGGCGAAGACTGTGAGAAAGACCAACACCTCCATTTGTATTGTGAGCGTCACTGCAACCTCTTACCTTCCAAGGAAAGAACAATCTTCCATAGAAGCATTTGTGACAAGTACAATGGGCTATCTAATGCACTAATCCATTGTGCCACTCCGGCGTTTCGCGGAGACGCTCATTGAAGCCATTAGACGAAGGTTTCTGGAGCCATCAGCCCCGCTGGGAGAAAGACACTCTTAAGAGGTTAAGTGTTTCGGGCGAAGAAATACTAAACGAAACCCATTCCACTTAGGAAAATGACTGCTGCACGAGTAACCGTAATTGCTAACGTACATTCTTGCTCCATCGCCTCTGACGATCGAGCTTTCTCCTGCTCGCAGACATCGGATATGGATTTTAAATGAAAGCCATCACTTGGTTTGAATGGCCGAGCTTCACTTTCTCTTGCACTGTGAAAAATATATCAATTGTCTCTGCGCGCCCGTCAATGGACGTGATTCCCAAGGCTGCTGCAGGGTGAAGTAATCCTAAGGCAAGTCGACTTTTGCACCATCTTGAAAGATCGGACACAGCACGCGGAAGTAAATTACAACAACGAAATTTTATCTTCTTTTTATTTGTTTCGTAACGTCACAAAAGTGACTACAAATTGGAAATTTCTTCTAGAAGCAATTTCCACTGACAGGTCGTTCTGCAGTGTGGAACAGTGTTGCCAACCACTTTTCGGCAATGTCCCTACAGACGTAGTCAAAATGCCCCTACAACTGACCAAATGTCCCTACGCCAAGTAAAGCGACTTAAAAAACACCACCTCATGAGCATGCAAGACAGCAGATAAAATATACACATTTTCTTACCAAATCTTTCTGCTCGATGCTTCCACAATTTATGAATAACGGTGAGTCCTTTACTGTTGATTATATTATTTGAAGTCATACATGCTGCTGCTGTGAAGAGATAGATGTTGGTTGGTGATGCTGTATTTCCTGCAGTCTTCTTCACGTGCCTTAAGGGAAGAATTTATCACTAGCAAAGAATTTAACAATTCTGGTCCCATTTTATTTATCCTTTTTTGTTTTTGTATCACTTAATATTGAAAATATTATTTCCATTTCTGCGTTAGAATGTGGTTATGTTAGCACTATTTTCGCGAGAGTGGAAATGTTTTAAAAAAAAATAACTTGCCTTCAAAGTTCTTGGTAACCGATAACGTGTTCCAAAATTGTGATGGAGATTTGCACCTTTGCACAATAAAATGTTATTTTCCAACATTGAAAAAAGTCCCTACGTTTTCCTTCTTTTGGCAAAATCTGCCCCTAAGTCCCTACGCGGGCAAAATATAGTGAAAAGTCCCTATGCGTAGGGACATGTCCCTACGGTTGGCATCACTGGTGTGGAAAAAGCAAAAGAACTTCTACTCGAAGAGCACGCGACTTACAACAATCAGGGGAGGTGACGTTCTACAACTCTTAGCGACCTTTGTATTGTTGGAACGCAGAAGGTTGCGGATTATTTCTCATGCACAATCATTACGAACTACTTTTAGTTCTGGCAAGAAGCAGTCGAAACGCTATTAATGTAACGAATGCAGGAAGCAGCAGCAGACGAATTCATGTTAAAGCTTGAATGGCCACATTAACGAAAGATCCTGCAGCTTTTAGAAAAGAACGAAGGTTCAGCAAGCATAACAGTACGCCCTGCTTTTCAATCTAGTTTCTGGAGAGAACAAGAACGTTCCTTGTTAGAACTTAAGAAAAGGTCGACATGTACTTCAGTCTATGAACCAAGCTTGAGCGACTTTCTTGCACTTGCGGATACCGAGGAGCGATCCATGCGGTGCCAAATTCCTGCATGTACACTGCATCTCAAGGCCAGAAAGCAGCAGTGGTGGAGCCTCCTGCGTTGAGACGTAAATACTGCAGGCTGTTATTCACGAATGATACAAGAGGTTTCCAACTGCACGAACGCAGCCCACGGAGCCCCCTGCCTGTTCAATTCCTCCTATCTTACAACCTACAGAACCGCTGCTCTCTCTGCAGTCCACATATGTATTCAACTGTTCGATTTGGTGGGACAGTTTTTTTAAATCTTATAGTAAAATCATTGTGAATGCATCTAATGATTTTCTTGCGTGAGGTGGTTTTGTGAGCCCACGTGCTCGTTACGATCCGTTCTTACGGAGTATAAGTTGCCTCATCAGCTGCCAAGACATATATAAATCTCTATGCCAAATACAGTCAAAGGCAGTGGTCAGAAGTAGCGAGCTACTTGTAGCGTCGCTACTGTAGCTAGCTACAAAATTTGTAGCTGTAGTTGTAGCGATGCTACATTTTGAAAATTGTAGTTGTAGCGATAGCGAAGCTACAAAATTCCTGTAGTTGTAGCGAAAATTTCGCTACAGCTACTTTTTTTCTCAGCATTTTGAGGTGAATTTTGAATGTGGCAACAGCGTCAGAAAAAAATCGACAATAACCCTTAATTTTGCAGGAGGTTCATAAAGACAGTCTATTACATGGACATACATATTATCTAGATTGTAGATTATAGATATCTGTGTAATTTATTTAATTAGTATCTGAAGAATTCAGATATCCAGATAACTAACTGACATATATTCCTGCTAACAGCTACGTTTTTTTTAGCTGCATCCCTATTTTGGGGAGAAACATGCCTCGTTTGCTGCACCACTGGAAAAAAGTGCCTCGTTTGCATCACCCCCGGAACAAATCCTGTGGATATTCATGGTGTAAGAGACACCAAAATGTCATTAATTGCTGTGTAAGACACAACTTGCAGTGCAAAAACGAGCGATGTATTTTCCACTGCACTGACAAGGGAATAGTGCCAGCAATAAATGGCTCAGTACGTTAACAGCATTGATCATAGTCAGTATATAGGATCTCACCAGCAAGAAATTATTGTTACAAGAATGATAGAGTTTCTGGAATCACAATTATTTTTGCGATAGTATTTGTTCACAAATTTTAGCCCGACCCTGTGGCCGAGTGGTTAGCACATCGCGCTGCGACGCCAAGGGTCCCGGGTTCGAATCCCGGTCGGGCTTGGTTGTTTGTGAATGTCCATTCATCAATTTCATCATTTCATCACTCATCCCCATCTTCGCAAATTAGCCAAGAGGCACAAAGTAAAATAAACTAAATCAATCAATCAATCAATCAATCAATTCACAAATTTTAAAATTACAATATTCCCTCAATAATTTTATTACATTGCAAAAAGTATGTACGAGTTATTGACTTTCCTGCAGAAACGACAATTTTCTTTAGTTAATATACGTTTTCAAATTTATGTATTTCTCCTACTTTTGCGTCCTTTTCTGTAACTTTTGCTAATCATGACATCATCATCCTTCGCTGTTTCCTGTCTCTGGCTGGGTCGGCATAGAAGTCAAGCCTCTTCATTTTTTCCTGGTCTTTCACAACTCCTCTCTCTCCAAGGTGTTCCAATCTTGTCTCCTACCACTCTCCACTATCTGCTCTTTCCACCGACATCTTGGTCTCCCGCTTGCCCTTATTCCCACTCCTTGTGCATTGTAAGCTCTTACTGGCAGTCTTTCTGCATCCATCCTCTTCATGTGTCCGAACCATCTCATCTGTGCCTGATCTATTCTGTTCTTTCGGCTAGTTGTGAGAACGAGGCAGAATGATGAATGATGAGCAGTGTGGGGAATGGAGGACCAGGAGGATCTCATCCTCCCAACTTGGCGTCTTTCCTAGTTTTGTTTTGAGTCCATTTTATGCGTAGATAAGGTGATCGAGACTGGATCCTAACCACTATGTGCCTCCGCTGGGTATCGAACCTGGGGCCCTTTTGTAGTCAAAGGGTTCCAGGTACTTTCATTCAAAATGCTGACTTCATATCAGTATATAAAAAAATAAATATTTATTGTCAAGAAAAATATGTTGATGTGAACATAAATACGTAATCCTACCAAATTTTATTTGTGTATAGTTGTAACAATTAATTTTGGTAACACCCTAATTGCAATATTCATATATCAAATTTGAATTTGCATAGGTATGGTATTCTCAAAAACTATAGAAAAAATAAGTAACTGAAGTAACACTGCTATCAAAATTATCGAATGACTGGAATCATGATAATAAATAACAGAATCTATTTATCCATATGGTTTTTTTTCATTTTTTTATGGAGAAGTAGCGAAGTAGCGAGTAGCGTAGCGAGCTACTTTTTGGTAAATGTAGTTGTAGCTGTAGCGAAGCTACATTTTGGAAGAGTAGCTGTAGCTGTAGCGAAGCTACTTTTAAGATGTAGCGTTCTGATCACTGGTCAAAAGTAGCAATGATATATGTAATCAATAGGGAGATGTTGGACTTATGGTTCATTCTGTACAGGCTTACTTCTCAGCAGCGGCGGCGCCAGGATTAATCATTTAGGGGTGCTGAGGGGGTGCGGAAAGATATTTATGGGGTGCGATGTTTAAAATAAGAAAAACATTAGACACGCATGTAACCTTTCAATAAGGTTTAGTATAGTGCGGGAGCAAAAATTGTAAAAAGCGTGGCGCAACTGCTACTCTAATCGCCGATTTTTCCCGCCGGGGATCGAATCTCGCACGGTAGTCAGACGCCCTAATGACACATTTTTTTTGAAGGAATACCCCTATGCGGTACTATCCCCCGACGAACACAAACATCCATGTCCTAAACGGGATTCGAACCCGGAACCTCTGGCGTCGTAGCGCGCTGAGCTAACCACTTCGCCACGGAGGCCGACGATACTGAGCTACCGCGGCTCATTTCATTATGGAAATACGGAAGTTAAACATTAGGACGCTCCTAAATGAACATACAATAAGGGACACAATCACGTAAAATACATATTAGGAAAGTTTGTTTATAAGGATTCGTACTTTCAGTAAAATAATACTGTACCGCTATGTGAACGAACATTCTGATGACAACCTTCAGCGTAGTCAGGTGGAGTTTTTCATACAATACGAGTTATCCGAGGTCAGGTATCATACTTGACCTGCACTCTATTCGATTTTGCCGAAAACAACCCACCAATGCACGGTTGGCGTAATTACCGTAGTCACCTTAGTCCCCTTCCCATTTTTTAATTATACCGACGCAGAACGGAATTATAGAATGGAAACGAAATGAAGAAGCCTGGAAAAATGATCTTCTCTTGTAGAGGCTTCTCCACTTTTTGCATACGACGTTTATTTATAGTTTTCTTTTCCGCTTAACAAGCGTACCGTTCTGCTACCTTACATAAAACATCATTTCAGTTTATGTAAATGCCTTCCTTTAGGCATTTAAGGAATTTGACTTAATTAGCGAATTGAGGCTTCCTGTTACATTTTCCATCTACGTTGTCTCTGGTTGGATCCGCATACTTTTTGCACGTTATGAAGTACGTTCAATCCGGGACGGATCCATACCCGAGTCAAGTGTTTCTTCTTTATTTTCTTCCTTCAAAATAGAAACTTCTCATGTAATTCCCAAGGAATTCGCTGCTGCCACAGACCACGCATTCCTCTCTTATTGCATTTTCTATTTCTGCCAATACGCAACTCCGTGGCCTGTCATCGGACTCTACAGCCTTTGTCAAATGGAAATATTTCTTCTTCTAACAAATGAGCAATTCTACGAGGCGGAGTAAAAAAGTTAGTTGCATTCGTTAAGATTTTTCTTTTCTTGTCTAAAATAAATCTTCTGATTAAACTTTTTTTTGGCAACACTGATCGTACATCCACTTCACGGTCGCAGTAAAGTTTTCAAGGGGCAGGATTACTTCGTCCGTTTAGTGCTGAACGTTGTCATGTCCGTTGAAAGTAAACGTGAAAAGAAGTGAAACGTACTGAATGAAAGTTTAATATATCTATCCACCTCTCCCCACATACACACTATACTCATTGTGTATATTACCGCATATTAGTAGAACTAATACTTTTAAACGGCAGGAAGGTTTGTTGGAATCTTCAAAATGTTATTATAGACAGATATGTCAAATTTTATTTCCATGTAACAGATTGCCGATTCCTAACGATTACGGCCACGATGTACAGTAAAAACTTATGGTTAGATTAGTATATGCGCGTGTTTGTAATTACGCGTATATTGAAAGCCAGTGGCATGCATTAACTTTTGGATGTTGATGACGAAAAACATAGACGATCGTGGATGATTCCCAGTGAATTAGGATCATGATGTAACATAGTGAGACATTAATAACAGATTGATGGAAACTACACGTCTCCTGTAAATATTTTGCTGTGTGTGCACAAAAGAAAGATTTGAGTTCAGGCGAAAACACTATGGAAAATTGAACTATGAATCACGTAATCGACTCATGATCTCCAATGAATTTTCAGGGTTGGAGTCACGGCCAGGGTATCATTGCTCATCCCTTTACTTTCTCAATTAACCTAAAAGGCTAGAAAAGCGAAGCAAAATGAAAAATATAGCACCTTATCCTGGCAGGCGGGCAACGAGCAACGCACCGTGAATTCGTACGTTGCATAATATGCAAGGATTTATTAATGTTTGAGATTTGTTTTAAGTCTACCTTATGCACAGATAAGCTGAACGGGACAGGATATACAGGCTAAAGAGGGATCAGAACCACTATATGAATCCACCGGGTATGGAACCTCAGACCCCTTCGTTTCAAGACTACTTCGTCATCGGTGAGACCAGATTTATTAATGCGATTCTATGATAAACGGAATATATCAAAAGAGCTCAGTTGCAGGTAACTAGACGCGTATTGTCATATTGTACTTTTTCTTCTGAAATTATAAAATCCTCTACTCCGATTCCGAATAATAAGTTGCATACTTTCAACATTGGTTTAAAGGGATAGAAAAATGGACGTAAAGTAAAAATAGAAAAAAAAGAGAAGAACTAAATTTAACTCAATGTGGGACGAGATACCCAAGCTGCCGGATGCAATTTATTCCTTCCGTCACCCGTGTGTGTCCATTTCATAATTCAGTATCGACTCTTTCCCCACCCCCGCGCTAAGGCAAAATCGAATACTGAACACTGAATACCACAGCAGGAGAGCTTTGTATCGAAAGATTTTTTTATATAAAAACAACACGAACGGACAACAGATGTTCGACAGGAAATTCTTATTGGTGGAAAATAGGAGAAAGGACGTGAAGAATAAAAATCTTTCCCTCTCGAACCTTTTAGCGCAAAATTGAGTGACAGGCCAGAAACGGAGTGATTCCAGGCACGTAGCCAGGTTGGCATGAACAAGAAAATAGAGGACAACCCGCATGTGTTGCTCCTCTCTTTTCCTTTTGTTTGATTTTCTTCTTCTTCCTCAGCGGCTGAGAAAACAAGTCGGATGCGCCTCGCAATTGTCCGTCCGGACTTCTTCGATTGTTCTCTTCCGCGTCCCTCTTCTTATCAATTTTATTGTCTCCCGTCCGCCTTACGGGTCCTGCAGGGGCCGTTTCGTGCAGTGTTCGATATTACTTGACTTTATTTCTTCGCACGAGAACTACAACGGTATTGATCAACATGACGTACCAGAACTTTTCCCTCAAGGTTCATCTCTTGAATTTACATCGTGTTGTTTAGCATTCTCGCTGGTGGTTGTCGCACTGCATTTACTTATTAATGGAGTAGACAGGTATACACCCATTTACAAAGTCCATTTCGTGTCGAAATTATATGTAAGATTTTAAGAATACAGGGTGTTCGGGTTGGAATGCCCTAATTTGATTATTTTTATATGAAAATATGAGACCACTTTGATGGTAGCACAACTGTGAAAATTTGAAATAGTTACAAGAAAGGAAGCTGACCTTTTTTTGTTTCAGGTGGTGAAATAATTCGAAGTAATAATTTGTCTTTAAATCTCAAGTTAGAAACCAATACTATGGGGTTATGTCAAGGGCATGGTGTATTCAACCAAAGTGACAAATATGGAACAGCTTCGTGAAAGGATTACAGTTGGCATTGGGCCAGTCACACCACACATGCTACAGGCAACCTGGCGGGAAATCGAGTATGTGCTAGACATCTTCCGTGCGACTCGTGGGGCGCATGTAGAAATGTAATAATTACTACTTTCCTCACAGAAACGTTATGACTATGTACATTCGTTGATGTATAATTCATATGGACAGATCAAATACACATGGTTACAGGCAGTTGTCATTAGGCCGTTTCAATTCGGACACCCTGTATATATGCCTGGAGTGGTCCTAGTAACGTACTAATAAGCCAGAGGTCCCAGATTTGAACTTTAATTAAAGCATTGATCTAGTACCATCCGTTTGATCAGTTCATCATTCTTTCTTAGGTTGCGATAGAAAATCGAGGGAAAGTAGACGAAATAGAAACAAGAATAGCTATACCGATAATTGAGTTACAAATGCTAACTTCTGTGTTATCATGTAAAATAACTTTAATATTCTGGGAATAATTATTGTTCCAATGCTAAATTTTAAGCTTTAAATAGATAATCGTTATGTTCGTAAAATAACGTATAATTATATCTTTCAGAAAATTAATAAACCTCTAGAACAAGATATGTTGAAATCAATTAATTTAGGGTTTGTTTTGTTCAGTAACCGAAATAGGAAGAAGTAGAGAGAAGGTTTTAATAACTTTTGTAGAAGAGCAGGAACACCAAAACAAACTTGAATTCCTCTGGAAATAGGTTTTTCCAGCTTTAGGCTGAACTCATCCGCTAGATGAGTCGACTGCTTACTAACATCCAGGCTGGTCATACTGTCAAATATTTCTGAGCAAATCGAAACATCTTCCAGGGCAGAGTGTTGGTTGAGTGGAGTTAATCTATATATGAGTGCGTTGTTGCACAATTTAGTATAGCTAGTAAAATGCCATAATTCCCGGTGTCATTTTAGTGGCATGCATTTTTTAAAGCAAGAAATAAAGAGACTAAAACCTACGATAAGACTTATGCGTACATCCGAACCGCATTCGTTTCCAAGCAACCGAACCTAAGTAACAAAACCCTGGATATTTACGACTTCCTTCCAGCAGCGATAAACGTTTTACTTCCATATAAAACACCAGCAGCAGGCAAAGAAATCAATCCCAACCGCTTCCATCTCCATAATTATCTCTTTCTAATGCAGGACGTCTCAGTTGAAAATGACGGGTCTTCGCTGGCTGGTACTGGTAGATCAATCATTAAGAAATGAGCATATCCGAACTAGGCCTATTAGTCACAATGCATTATCCTTTACAGCCACTCATTATGAATGTCCTCCCATGAAAGGTTTCAGTAATTGAATAGACGAACGAGAGGACTGCGTTCGTAGTGCTTTATGAGCACCGGAAGTGTTCGGTCGTATGTGATCGATCCTCGAATTGCCCGTATTTATTACTATCAATTGTTCATGCGAGACCTTTTATTGTGGAAAACTCCCAACGCGAGTCATGTGTATTTAAGGCAAATAAATGATTGGCCATCATTTGCCATTGCCTCACGTTCCCTTCAAAATTTGAGCACTGATGAAACGTCAGTCTGCTCCAACTGTCCATTTTCAAACGTTTGTAAATTCAACACGTGCTGTCGAAATGCGTAACTTATTTTAAACTATATTTCTCGCCTTGAAAAATGACTTCAATTTGAACATGCGGAGGAAACACGTTGGGAGTTGTTTGATATAATTCTCTGCCTCGCAGAATAGACTGCTGAAGGACGAAGGTATTTTTCAAATACTAGGAACAGTCAGTGAAAACCTTAAAAGGCGAATAAAAATTGTAGGACAGACTGCATGCAGCTCAAATGTACATGAGGTACCAACTGTTATTTACAAAGCGACCTCAAGGCTGCAACACTAATCACGTGAGCTTCAAAACTTCATTTTTGTCATTTTAAGTATGGCGCCTTTACACACTTACACCTGTGAAGAGGAGTTGTTTTTGTTGCCCTCTGTCAGCCTAAAAGTTACAGAAATTTCACGGCAAATAAAAATTAAATATCTATGTGCATGCTTACCACATCGGCAAGGTTACTAATGGAGGAGAAAGTTTGACAATGGACTCTGTTCGCATGTAGATGGGTGGAAAAGCCTTCGCAGTGGCTCATAAGTGACTGCACGTGGGCCCCAAAAACTTATTCATCTTAAAGTATACAGGCGATCACTCAAAGTTGAAAATATATGTAGATCAGCAATAGGTCTCTGCTAAAATGCAGCAAACTTTTGCAGCACTACTTACAGAAATCTACTAGATGACAAACAAAAGTAGATCAAGGTTTCGATTTGACTCTCCCTTGTAATACAAACGTACAAATAATGTAACTAATGATTGTGTTGATAAAATATCTACATTACTTTTCCAAAACCAGAATTACAAGAACCTAAATAAGGGAAACTTTCATGTGTACTGCAATTATAAATCCTCGTTGATAATTTTATTGAATTATCCAGGATAGCATCTACATTGCTTGTGTTTGTGTCTGAAAGTGCGTTTAAATTGAAAACATTTTTTTATTTTCTTTCTGCTACATGGCAAAACAAAAATTACAAATTTTACACAAAACGTTTTCTGATGAAAACGTGACATTTGTCAATGGGAAATTACACCTAATTAACCGTGTACTGCCTACCTACCTTACATTGAATTCGCTGGCAGATTCCGCTATTATCTGATTGTCTGGTTGATCATGAGGAAAACTGATAGCGCAGCAGATTATTACGCCATTGGCTGGTTAATTGGTAGCTTGTTAACACTGGCCATAATTTAAAAGCTTTTAGATAAACACGCAGCAGTGAATACCTAACTTGGGAATTCCTCACCTGTCGTTAATTGGCTCTCGTCACACGCGTATAAGCGTCATAATCTCGTTAACTTGACGGAAAATAGTTTGTTCCGCGATCATGTGATATTATGTTCCCCCCTATGTCATTCATGACGTTGTTTTTTAAATTAAAATGTAACTGCTGCGGCTACAAAGTAAACATGTTGTAGCTGCGTTTAATACGTGACCATGATTTGCTCTGTCTGTGCTAATCGGAACATTGGCGCATTCTTAGTTCATTGGTCATATGATTTTTACCGAACCGTTTACGAGAGTAATGATTTATATAATAATAAAATTAAAATACTTATACGACTTTATTACACAAAATTTTGTCTTTGTAGGTTTTGCAGTTGCCAAAAATCGCTGTATTGGAATAACATTTTTTAAAAAAATTATCATCAAAAGATATAGGGTAACCAATTGTTGTCTTTCATACGTCTGCTCTCCACTCTAGGCTGTTTCTCTCCCTCCTCACAGTGTTGCCAGTCAGAGGTCTTTACTAGTCTCTGTCCAGAGAAAGGGCGAACGTGGTGTAAACAAAAGGACGTGACTTGTGAGCTTGCCCACTGGATTATTCCCAACTCAGCTCGTTCTTATATTTACTGGGCGTTCATGTGTAACAGTTCTCGTCGAAATCAACCAATAGAATCTCTTATAGGTCACGTGGCTGTGGCTTCTATTTACATAGACTTCGTACTTTGTGTGGACGGAGAATAGCTCCACAAACTATCCACTCGACTAGTCTGATTAGCTGATGCAGTTCATACATTTTGGTAACTCTTACAAGTTTCGTCCTTATAAATCTGGTATTGTCGACGAACAGACAGACGGACAAGACCGTTGTATAACAGTACATTTTCTTAAGCTTTTGCTGATTCATGCTCTAAAAACGAATGCAGTACATACTCCATTGTATAGTGCTTTGAACTGCACTTATTCGAGAAGAGTACCTCTTCTCTTGTATTCACGTGAACAAATTTGATTTTGCCGGTGGTCCTTATACAACATACCATGTGAATGAGGACGAGCTTACATAGAAAAATCTGGACGTCCTCTAGAAAAGAGAATACATGAAAGCAAACAGCACACGCAAAGGTGAAATAGATAGGTCGAAAATAACCAACCAAGCATGTAATGAATTACATAGAATCAACGAATCAACATAACAGTACTTAGCAAAGAACCAAATTGGGAAGTGAGAAAAACAAAGATTCAGACTTCATAGCAATGACCCAAAACCCTATAAGTCATCCCATTGTAGAATTCAAGCAAATATGTTTCCCTGCTATCAGGAAATAGAGATAGTAGCATAGGTGAAGTAAAAATTAGTACAGAATTCAAGGGGTTGCCATGAAGTATTTCGATCTTCACCACCGGCAAGAAGAAATTTGTTCTCCGTAAGACGAGAGAAGACGTTCTCTCACGA
This sequence comes from Lepisma saccharinum, assembly GCF_977018435.1. Lineage (NCBI taxonomy): Eukaryota > Metazoa > Arthropoda > Insecta > Zygentoma > Lepismatidae > Lepisma > Lepisma saccharinum. The sequence continues at coordinate 43,053,777 of NC_139239.1, read as the reverse complement.
AACGCAGTGTTGGAGTAAATATAGTTTAAAGCACCAGAAAGTGGATAATGACCAACTAACATTGCATGATAATGTGCAACCATTGACGCTAACATTCAGAGAATTATAAGGAATGCATTATTATTTCAATAATTAAATCAAAAAGACTTAGGTGGGCAGGCCATGTGGCACGAATGGGATGGTAAGAGACCAGTAGGAAAGCCAAGACGAAGATGGAGGGATAACGTTGAGATGGACCTAAAGGAAATCGGTAAGGATGAAAAGTATTGGATTGATCTCGCCCAGGATAGGGGCAGATGGAAGGCTTGTGTTGCTGAGACAGTTAGTTAGTTAATTAGTTATGAGGAAATCGTTGTTTGCACATGCTCATCACAGCAGGATTTCAAACTATCAGAATACATTTTTAGTTTATTCGTGACAGTGATTAAAGAAAAGGGAGAATTAAGAACTCGTTACTTTTCGGAATTCCAACCCAGGCCTTCTGGTTTTATGATGCGTACCACTAAGTCAAGAAAAGATCACACAGTCAATGGCTTCACCGAGTGGCCTGTTTGTGGACCATTCGTCGAGCTACTTACGATCCACAAACAACCGATTCGGTGAAATAACCTTCAGAGAAGCTCAGATATAGCTAATGCAGACGTCTGGTCGAGCTAAAGTACGCATCGAATGGTAGATTCACTTCTTCCAACTGAGGATGATTGGCGCCACTAGTTCTCTGTCTGCATAGCGGAACGGCTATAGATGGCGCTATTGAATGACACCGTGTGAAGGTAAACATTTGTATCGATCTTTCGGAAGCGTTGAGCGAATATACAGAAATGTAGAAATTTTCTTACAGTTGAACTGAAGACTGAACGACGTCCTGCGATATGAAATAGCGGAAGTGACGATTTCAGCAATGAAGTATTAGAAAAAAAAATATTGATTCAAAATAAATAATTACAAACGTTACACATGACTACGTCTTTCTTATTATATTCATTGTTCATTTTTAGAAACAAAAACAGGTTAGCTTTATTCTCGGAATCCATATTTGCAATTGAACAGATGTTCTGACTAGTCCACATAGTGACACGTTTGTGGATCGTTTGTCGACAGTGCGTGAATCGTTTATCGATAGTTTGTGGGGGGTTTGTCAACCGTTTGTGGAACGTTTGTCAACCGTTTGTGGAGCGTTTGTCAACTGTTTGTGGAGCGTTTGTCAACTGTTTGTGGAGTGTTTGTCAACTGTTTGTGAATTGGTTGTCAACTGTTTGTGGAGCGTTTGTCAACTGTTTCTGGAGAGTTTGTCAACTGTTTCTGGAGTGTTTGTCAACTGTGTGTGGAGCGTTTGTCAACTCTTTGTGGAGCGTTTATCAACTGTTTGTGGAGTGTTTGTCAACTGTTTGTGAATCGGTTGTCAACTGTTTATGGAGCGTTTGTCAACCATTGTGGAGCGTTTGTCAACTGTTTCTGAAGAGTTTGTCAACTGTTTCTGGAGTGTTTGTCAACTGTTTGTGGAGTTAGAGTGGCTCCACGCACCACTCAAGGAGTCAGTGTCCGGAATTATTTTAGTCCAACCAATGACCATCTCATTTTAAGGTCTTAAGTTATACTGCTAAAGAATCTAGCGCAGACATCAACAAATTCTCCGACTAAGGGTGAATTAAATTTCTTGCTATAATTTCTTGGTTCGAAAAACTTTAAGATGAAATTATTCCTTTTACTAGACAGATGGACGGGGCCACATTTAGAAATTACGTCTTCATATTTACTGGCCTTTCATATATCAACAGATCACTTTAAATCTGATTGTGGTCCCTCATGGCCAGAAAAGCTGACAGAAAATTTTATGTTGTCTTTATGTACTCTTTGGTAGATTCAACTCTCCTAAATTTATATTTATATCTCCGATAGTTATCGAGACACTGATGCTTATGGTGGCAAACAGAAGTACCTTTTTCAGATTTGCTGAATAGTACTCTACTCAGTACGTTATTATAATAATGCATGATTGTCTCTATAAAGGTTTAGTTGCACGTGAAACTGAGAATGATTTTAGTGTATTGAAAGGATATTGATTGCTTCAGAAAATACTGTCTCAGGTATAGTATAAAGTAGTAAAAGCTCTACGTTCCACTGAAACTATAAAACTATATCCGCGAACTACTGGTAGCTTGCTATCGACAATTGGCGATTCCAACACACCACAGACAATCCACAAAGAGTCCACAAAAGCATCACTCAGTATCCCCGTGTCGAGGGATCCTTAACATTTGCTACATTAATTGATTGATTTGGTTTTTACTACTTTGCTCTTCTGCCACTTTAAGCTAATCGCGAAGATGAAGATGAGTGATGATATGATGAAATTGATAAAGGGTCACCCACAAAGAACACCCATGCCCAGGCCGGGATTCGAATTCAGGATCCCTGCTTCGTAGCGCGCCGGCTCTCGTGTTATTTAGTAGAAGTGAGTTGAAACACCCTAAAAAGCCATTAATTCTATTCTGGTATTTTACGTCGCTGTTCTAACTATTAAGGTAATCGCTTCTATGAGGATGTATGATGAATTTATGAAATAGGACAATCACATGGATTTATGTCGAGTAAATATTTCTTTGACTATCATTTCTTTAGTTTCTTGTACAAGAAAGTAAGTGGTAATGTTTGGCAAAGAGAGTTATCTATTCAGATGTGGAAATATACATATATTTCTTTTACATTATATATAAAACGTGCACAAGAGTTCTCAAACAAGTATGCAGTTATTTTCTCTCTGAGGGCGCCTACGTTTCTATGTTGGCCGTGCTATTTCTATTGACATTTTGCTTGTTGTGCGAAGAACACAACAGCAGTGTGTCAGTTCTCATGTCAAGAAAATCCCCGGACTTGCAGCTTCCATGTTTACAAGGATCATGCTTCGACAAGAATTCCGTAATTTGGAGAATTTCCCCGCCAGCAGAGGGATGTAATATTGGGCACCCATAAATCATGTTGGTCTCCAAGCGAGTGCGGCGGTCGTTGTTTTGTACGAGAGAAACGTCCCCGGGGAATTCCCTCTGGGTCCTTGGCCAAAACGCAAGAAAACACGAGAGTTATGAGTTCCACCCGGCTGTTACTCTTTGCTGTCTCTGTTTATTGTCGATGTAAATAAAGCAGAGCGCATTTGGGGCATTACACACGTCGACGACCGTGGAGTTTGGACGCTTGATACGCTAAGCAACGCTGCGGCGCTGTATTTCACAATATGGCATCAAGCACAAAGTGGATTACGTAGACATTTCAGCGAAAAATGCAGGCTCGACCAGGACTCGAACTGGGGATCTGACATTCCTCTGCGGAGCCAACATTGGTTTCGCCTGATTTTTTGTCGGCACTGTTATACATGTGTGGGGATTATCTCCATCACAGCTACCGATAAAATTTCTATGTAGTACATCTCGTATGTGTGACAAATCATAGAGTATATACAGCTCGACGCTGGGAGGAACAACGTCATAATTGTTTCTAAGGTAACAGATCCATTTGCGGTGGCACTAACACAAACAATTGAACACAGGCAAAATCCCGGAAGCGAAAATCAGGCAAATGAAGGTTTGGTTTAGTAGCTCAGTTGGTAGAGCTATGACACGATATGCCAGGATTTGAGTCCTGTTTAAACATGTATTTTTCGATTAAATTTCTACCTATCTCCTGTGTGTACCAAATCGTAAGGTAAAATGGACTGCTCTGTCCCCTTATAAGACTCTTAAATGTAACACCAAATCAGAATTCATGCAGTAGATCACAACTTTTCTTTGTCCAAAATTTCCGGTTTATTCTCCCATCGCTGAATTGTTGCAAGTATATGTCTTACCAATAAACGTTCTCTGTTTATTTACAAGGTATGTATTATCGATGAATCCCGTGGAAATTAGTAAACTCCCGTGAGCAAAAGTGAGTTGAAACTCATTAAAAAGTCATTATTTCTTTTCTGGTTAATTTACGTCCAGTACTGTGACTCAGGTAAAATTTTGATGGAGGAAGAGAGAGGCTGAACATTTGTGATAAATACTCGTATAGGTGATACGAAGTACTATTTTATGATTTTCAAATTCAATGCAAATGAACTTTGATATACTTCCGCAAGACAAATCCCTATCTAGACGTATTTTCGTGCATTAGTTTTCAATTTTAAACCTTTCCAAGGCACATAAATTGCTATATATTTTTTGCAACGTCTTCAATATTTTTCAACTTCATCTTTTCCGTCCATGCATTTGTAAGGGGGGGGGCTGTAGCACAATCAAACCCCCTTCGATACGCCTTTTTGCCGTTCGTTAAGAAAAGGGAGAATCCCAAGATTTATACAATAACAAATACATTCATTCCATATTTCTTATTAGCGCTTTGTTTCGATATGTTTTACTGCGTTTTCCTCTTCGATATTTGCTTTTCCTGCTCACACATAAAGGCAAAATGAACCATAAACAGAGGAGAGCTATGCTTATCGTCGCTTTAAATACATCCTTTCGTGTTGTTTGTTCGGAGTTCATTTCCATATCCACCAACGTATTTGAAACCTTGGCATAGAAGCATTGACGCTAATTTATGTCGCAGGGAAACCTATAGTTCGCATATTTTCCGTAGTTTCAGAAATCTTGGCGCTGCTATAGTTAACGATTCGGTAAGCACCCAGGAATTCAGAGGAGATAAACCAGTTGCAGAAAATTCAAGACATTTAGCTTGGAGCATTTCCTCACTTCTCCCAAGAAGAACTACATTGCAGTATTATATTAGCATAGTTCTCAGAGACTAAGAACTGACTCGAAAGAGGTCATAAATAATTTTGCTAGGACTGTGGAGATAAAAAATCTATTACACTTCTCCTTCACCAGTCAGTAGGAACTTACTGCTATTAAGAATGCAAATGGCTTTCCTATTAAAACCAGAATAACCCCTTTTTTTGCATTCATTAGTAAGAAAACAACCCATTGGAGAAAAGTCTGCTCGATTTGCTCTTTTTTATGCAGACGCGAGGATAATCCATCACATTACATGTAAATTATAAGAACACTTAGAATGGATACATATGAAAATACGAGGGGAATTGACCATCATATATTCGAGATAGTAAGGTTGCAGGTTTTTACTTTTCTCTTGGGAAATGTCATATGCAAAAAGGGGAAGAAAGAAAAATATAATTTTATACAAGGTCTAGAGAGTGCCGTTGATCTCGAATGGAGAGAAAGTTGAAGAAAATTTGACTCCTTATGCTGTGCATTTAAAGATGGAGAGTATGGATGAAGAAGCAAGAGCACGAATGGAGAGAAAATGCAGTGTGGAAGTTGAAACAAAGAGAGACAGTCGAATACACAGTGTCTCTCTCTTTCTCTCTGCCACACACACACACATATAGAGATAGATAGGTAGATAGATAGATAGATAGATAGATAGATAGAGAGAGAGAGAGAGAGAGAGAGAGAGAGAGAGGAAGAGAAGAGAAGAGAAATAAAATAAAGTGAGGGAAAGAATGTGAGATAATAGGATATAGGGTGTTATGGATTGTGAGAGAAGAAATGAGATGGAGTTGTACAGATAGACGCAAGGGGAGAGGGAAAGGTAGTGAAGGAGTAGCACCGTGAAGGAGATAGGGAGTAAACGAGAGGAGGAAGAATGAAGGTTGAGAAATTGGGGAGAGGGGGCTTGTAGATAGAGACAGAGTGATTGATTGATTTACTTTATTTTACTTCGCGTTTTGTGCCTCTTGGCTAATTTACAAAGATGGGAATGAGTGATGAAATGATGAATGCACATTCACAAACAACCAAGCCCGAGCGGGATTCGAACCCGGATTCCTTGGCGTCGCAGCGGAGAGAGAGTGAGAAAGGGTTGGAAGGTAGGGAAGCAGACGATGAGGAGCAGAGAACGATAGGGTGAGGCGAGAGAGATAGAGAGGTAAAGAGAAAGGAATGGAGAACGAGGGACCAAATATACAATTTTGGGATTTTCATGAAATCTTACTCGCTCAAAAGTCTATCTAATTGTCTCTAAATGGAATTTCAAAGTGACAAATGCATTATGTTAACTACATATTAACTCAATTTTTTCCTTACAAATTTTATTTCCCGTAACTGACTTCACAGCTGTGAAAAACTTGTTTAAATCAAACGTAAAACCCATTAACATCAACATCAACATGTACGGAATATTCACGGGTAGAACTGGCACAAGGGGCCTATACTAGTCATGCATGTCTGAGAGTTGCGAGTGGTTGTCTGCGAATACCAATCTTTCAGAGCTGGATTTCTCTGACACGTCATTAATTATAAGTATACAGCATAGTAAAACTTGTAGTGACGTTTATTGTGAGGTTCTTAACGATTATGCTTGGCATTTCTGTTTTGCCTTGCAACATTGTAATGATAGTGGTAGAATATAGGCGAGAAATTGTGTGACAAAAATTCTTACTCTCCAGACACAACACCGAATCACGACCCTTCTCCTGCTTAAATTTAGACTCACAAATTTGCCTTCTACTGCCGAATTTTCAGAAGTAGAAGCATCATGAAGTCACCCAGTAGTGAGTTAGCAACACTTAATCTTCCATAAGATCAATAAATATGAAAAATTGGTATTTCTGGCTTTTGTAAGATTATGCCACAAACAGAAACTCCCTTGCTATATATGGAAGGAATATTACATGATATATATATATCCTGTTTCAGGATGACTATTCCAATCCATCAACCATTAATTGTTCTTTAATCATGAGCACAATTTAATTATACATATATTGATATTTGAATGTGGCTAGAAAGCTCCCGCGCTCCAAGCCGATGTAAGTTGTAATTTCGGCTGGTGTAGCAACACCACTATTGAACGTACTGAACACGAATGCTATTTTTAAGGCACCTGGTAATAAATTCGATTTTCAAATTTGAGAATATTGGTTAACATATTGCAGCTTAATTAATCGCTATTGTTTTTCAACCGCTACAACAGTTTCCAAATCCATGAGTTTTTATGTCCATTGATAAGAAATAACGTTGACTTGTGTAATTGAGTTGGACATTATGAAAGTCTCGGTTGTGTTGGGATTCTTATGCATAATACATAGTAGCCACTAAGCCCGATTATTCATTCTCTGTGTGTTGAAATGAAGTGTTTTATCATCTTATTTGCACTATGATTCGGAACGGTTTTTATCATCCAAGCGGGTTCTGATACATTTGTCAGAAATAGATCTGTTAGAATATAGCAGTGTAAGGTCAGATATCAGAATGTGGAGAACACTTCCACGAGAATTTATCCATCACGGAAATATATTGTAAGGGTATAAATGGAACACTCAAATGTTAATTGACTACCTATAGCCTGCTGTGCGATTCTAAAAGAGATACTGTGGTTGTAATGGCATGCTATGGTTTTCTTTTAAAGTAGCCAATACTATATTTCATCTTATCAAGGATTTGATGGTAAGGGGTAATACTCCTGTGAACTGCCACCCCTATGTATTTTACTATAGTACTCTTAAAGAAATGAATGTACGAGAACTAGAGAGAATTCCGATAAAAGTACATGTTAAGATCAAAATATAGGTATTTTCCATTCTTACGGCGGCCGGTCCTAGTTCTGGTAAGGGAAGAGGGCAGCGGGGATTACGCCGCAGAGCAACCAGACAACAGCAGTGGCGCCGAGAAACACGACGAGGCGGGAAGAAGTACTACGTGAACCTCGTTCTACTGGCTGCTGCGTTTGTTATCGCGCTGGATTGGTCTCTTCCCCGATTCCCACTTCCCTTGCCAGCATTAGGATCGGCCGCCGTAACAGTAGAAAATACCTTTAAACATAGAAGATAGTCTTTGAACTACAACAACACTGATATTAATACTACTACTACTACTACTACTACTACTAATAATAATAATAATAGTAGTAATATACTTAAAAACCTTATTTTCCTTAAAAACTTGGTACATAGATATGAAATAAAACTTTAATAATAAAATTTCGTCGCCAAATGTAATATTTGATTTTTTATCGTGACAAAATTTCAATGTAGATCTCCAAGAAGACGCATATTTATGCTCTAGTAAAGTTCCAAGAGTAAGGACAGAAACTTTAAGAGAGGAGTGGCCTGTTTAATAAATTCATTTCGAATCATTAAAGAAAACGAAATCAAGGTTAGAGTAAAAATTAAAAGAAAAATGGAAAACAGAATGTAATTTTCTGGAAAAGAAAGTAGTAGCACTATATTCTGCCGTAATATGAAATTTCGAAACTGGCGCTTAATATTGAAAAAAGTACGGGGATACGTAGTAGACAACTTCAAGGAAGTTTCAGAGAATAATAACGTAAAGTTGGGCTTAATAATACAAACTAATATGAACTTTTCTGTAAAGGGCCCTTGACGAGAACTAATGACATTGTTCTTAGTTTTTTTCTCTAGAAGAGTAGAAAAGTTTAGTAATTTGCAAGAGATATCGGCCATACCAGCAAGACGGATCAAACCACAATCACTGTTTAACAGTTGAGATCGTCTATGGAAGGGATGAACTATCAACATCCAGGAAGAGTACACCAGGACGAAATAATTGTGTTGCAAGCAGGGTTGCCAGGTGTTCAGGATATTAAGGAACAATCCCTTATTTAAGTCCCTTAACAATATTTTCCGAGAAATCAAATACCTCGTATTTGAAAATTGCATTTCCCCAGGCTGTATCCACATTTCTGAACGCCTAGATCATCAACTTTTCTTTAATTGCTAGGGCACATTGTGGGAGAGATACTAATTACAGTTCCGTTTCCCCACCTGTTTGATCGCTACCTCCTGTGTGCACTCTTTTCTACTTTCTCGTAAGTTCTATTCAATGTGTTTCAAGAGTGGTGAACGTAAAATAGCTTCTTCTGATACAAAGAACACGCAACGACTGTGTATATTTCGTATATCATGGTTGGATGGTTTCCATCTGCATGCTCTGTCCCAGCTAACTGTGAAGCAAGGCCACGGATAGTGTCAGAGAAGCGAGGGGAATCGAGAGGACAGAACGAAGCTGTACACGCTGCTGGGAAGGCTGGCAACTGCAGTCGCTTCCCCCCACTCCACGCATTTCCGTTTCTCTCACTTGTTCATTGGTGGAGCCGTCTCGCGTCACTACTTGCGCAGGCATTTGTTTCATTTGCCTGCTCCACAGTTAGCTAGGACAGAGTATAGTTGTATTATAGTGAAAGGAAGTTGCAAATACTGAAACATAGAATTTCCAATAACCTATGGCGGTCATAGCACTCTAATACAGTACACTCGAGGAATGAAGCACACGAAAAAAAAAGTTTATGTACAGCCATCTACTACTTTCAAAATCTGAAGATAGCAATGCCGTCCCGTATTTTCAACTGGCGATTGCCATTTTGTCCCGTATTTTCATTTTGGCACCCTGGTTAAATCTAAGAGTAATAATGTCCACTCTCCAGAGGACACCTCTGACCAGCCAGGGGGATCGGCACCTAGGCTAGAACTGTGAACACCAGAAGGTAGACACCAGCTTGGAAGAATTTGCCTGGTCATCACGTTCCTGAGAGTGCTCACTCTTTCCTCGCCTGTTGCATAGTCATAAATGGGGAATTTATACGAGACAGAACTATAATATACTGATAACTAGGGCTCGGATAATTATGCATCTTGCATATGCAAATGCATATTTAAGGATTTTTATATTTCATATGAAGGTGCATATTTCTATGAAAATAAGTTGACGTTGCGCATATTTTTATACCCACAACCAAAACCGAGCATATACTGTATTTATTTATCTTTTCTTTACCTTTTCTCTGTCTTTTCTCTGTCTTTTTTCTTTCAACAACTTCAAACAAGCATCAAAATTATAGAAGACGTTAAAGAGGCCCTCGCCCAGGTTGAAGATCCTGTGCATGTACAGAAATTGGATGCAGTATTGTAAAAGAACAGTGGGTATGCAACAATGATGAAAGTTTGCAAAATTCTGCATACAAATGGACGTGTGGATGATCTGGAACTGGATGTGTCCGACTTTGTTGCCCTAAAATACAGTCCACTTGTATCTTGCGAAGTGGAGCGTGTATTTCTGAATATAACACTATTCTAGCTGAAAACAGAAGGAGTTTCAAGTTCGAAAATTTGAGACATCATGTTGTTATCAAATGCAATCATGATCTTGATCTTAACGTATTGTGTTTCATTTAACGCAAAACCATATTAATATAAAAAAATCTGTGTAGCGAATGAGCAATCAGAATAATGTATATTCATTGCCTGGCATGTAATCTTTCATGGTTTGTAATATACAGCATTTATAAATTAAACGAAATTTTAAAGTGCATATTTAAGTGCATATTTTACACTTTTTTAGTGCATATTTTGCATTTTTTAGTGCATAACTATCCGAGCCCTACTGATAACCATTTAGTAACTTTGCAACTGTAATTTCTCCCACCTGTGTCTCGCTCCCCATTGCTCAACGGAAAAGATCTCCAGGACAAAAGGAAAATCCGGTGCTATCTAAAGTCCTCTTTGAAGTCACCGGATAACATTGTAGGGCAAAATAAACTTATTCCCTAACGTAACTCGGGATGGCCGAGCACGTTGGGTGCTGTACTCAAGATCTTGTCACCGACTGTCCTAGGTTCGAGCCCTGGCGTGCATTGTGTGTTTCTTTGTAATCGTCCTCTCATCTCATCACCCTTATCTTCACAATTAACCAAAAAGTTGCAGAAGCAGCAACACTGAACAAGGAAAATTTACGTGCAAGTAGCTTTGATAAAATAGATTCAAAGTTACATCATCTTCCTTCTGTACCTCAGTGAATTTATGACACTATAATTGCAAATTTCCTCAAGGAATGCCATCTTCTAAGTCTCTTTTCATCCGGAACATCATCAGAAGAAACATTTTGCTTACTCGCTTCTTCAGTTAATTGGCTTGTAAATGCGTCTGATGGAAAGTTTCCACGCAGGAAACATTTCCATGAACTGGTAATTAATCGCTCTGAAAAGGGAAAACATGATTAAAACTAAGATTGAGACAGGATGCTGAGGAGTTATTTTATGGCTTTCTGCCGAACCAAACTCTCCGAATTATTTCCAAGTGCTCACTGGCCTTTCAGTGCCTAATGCTGCCATCTTCATTCAAGCTCCCAATTACGGAATGCTGTGAAGGAAAACGATGATGGAACAGAAGTAATAGATTTTGAAGATAAGTTTAATACTTAGAAGACGCTAACTACTGAATCCTTTCTTTTATGGTCACGGTAAATTTAATGAAGGGGAAAATAACCCATTGCCGTACACAAACAGTCCGGTGTTATTTCATCAGCCGAACTGAACCCGGTATACCTCGATTTAGTAAACTATAGAGGGAAGATCTCTATCAAGTTTAATAGGGTCAGTTAATTGTGTTATACTCTCTGGCATGTAGTCAATGAAATTTATGTTTCAGTCATGACGTCATAAATACAGGGTGTAAATAAATGTTTGTTACTTACCCAGGAACTTTGAAAGGAAACATTACCACTTTATCATGGGTCGTCCTGAAAAATCGCTGGGTTTTGCACAAGCAGGTTGAGGAGCCGTCAAATCTCTTCCTGACTTCATTTCTTCTCTCTATCCTAACCAAAGAACAGAAGCGAAATTGAAGAGATTGATCGGATGAAACCAAATTGATATTCATAGCCGATCAAAGTAGTGTGTGAAATATATTTTAAATATACGTGATGTACGACTTCCTTTTTACATTATGTCAAATGTAAGTCAGTGAGAACATATCCTTCTTCTTGGTAACTTTCGGATTTATTTAGAGATAAAAATGTTCAGGAAGCAATCGACATATTGTCTGAATTCGTTAGATAGTCTCCATTACAACTCACTTGTAAAGTCGCACCATCTACTAATTCTCGATGCATACGTCTCCCACACAGGTCGTCATTGACAGCTTAACTAAACTCAGAAACAGAATAGCCAAGTTCGCCTTCCACAACCGATGTTGATATTTGCTGCCATCTGTTGACACTTTTGGAACTTACAACAAGGAAGAGTTTTGGAGAGTTCACTTCGGGTCCTGTGCCCTTCTGTCTATTATTTTCGCCGACTTTTCACATAGCATTAAGAGAAATAACTAACTAAAACTTGTGCAAAGTGCAAAACCAAAGTAACCACACTGCTGGTTGTTCGCCTGCCTCTCCCTGCCCAGTCTGGAGCACTTTTTCTGCGAATAATCGAAGAAATTGTGGAAATAAGGGCACTGTGTACACTTCTTGAACGAAAAGGTTTTTTCTGTTTCGAAATGGTATATTTTTTTATTAACGACACAAAAAGAGTAGGATTTGGCACCAAATTCGCCCGTGTAAACTGGATAGGTGATTTTTCTGCAAACGTTGACAGCCATATTTGTCGTGCATGTTGAATATCTTAAACTTGGTGCGTCAACGTGACTACGTTGGTTAGAGGAACCTCAAAGATTGATTGATTGATTGATTTGGTGTTTTAAGTCTACTTTATGCACAGTAAGGCTAATCTGGACTGGACCTACAGTTTAAAGTGGGATCCGAACCACTATGTGCCTCCACCGGGTATCGAACCCGGGACCCTTTCATTACAAGGCGACGACGCTACCACTGCGCCATCGGGGAGGCCCTGAACCTCAAAGAAATTGGAATGTAAATATGTCTATCTTAGTGTACATGGTGCTCACTTTTTATGACAAAATATTTATTATAACGTTAAATTTAAACGTTGAACATTGTAACCGATTCCATCGAATCAATGCCTTTAAAATGAGGAATGACATGTTAATGCCCACAAAAGCCGTTAAAATAAGTATAGAAATTGTATCCTCAATTTTGCAAAAATTGCAGTAATTTTGAATATTAAGGCGAATAATTTTGGTATCTCCTTCTAAAATAACTCGTAAATTGTGTTATACTCATGCACAAAGTGGTACAAATTTATCATCCAAGTATTTTTCTTGTACAGGAATGACTATAATTTCAACCTACAAAATTGAAGATTTGCGGTGTCGAATTTTGTTGTTCTTTGACTTAAATTAAAGCTCAGATCATATGTTTTTTGGACATTAAAACTTTTCACTACTAGGAGCCTTTTTAAAAGTTCTATATTAAGGTATATCTTCAAGAGTTTGTCTTTCTTAAAAAAAGATCATCAGAATCGAATAAATAGAAGACGAGAGAAATGGTGTTACATGATTCATGTTCAATTCGTCGTGGACAGCCATACTTCTGTGATGACTATCATATTATCGTGTTGTAGCCCACCGATTAAGTACTATAAGTTTCCTCCGGTGCCTCTATTTTATACCAACAAATTGCCTGGCACAAGGAACTATCTGTAGATATAACTGACGAAAATAATCGACATTCGGTTTCGGTAAGCTGCTTCAGTGGCAAACGGTTACCTTTAGCACCACTGATCGGAAAGTCCACTATCTCTCGCCGACTTATTTGAAGGCGGAAATTGTAGCGAAAACGAGCAATCGTGACGTCCCGAAGGGCGCCTTGATTAGTTCGGAGAAGGCTTTAATAACCTCGCCCCGACACGTCACACATCCGCTCCGACACCCACTCCCAGCGAGGGAAAACATTCGCTCTCCAGAGCCAAGCAAAGCGGGCGGTATTTGTATTCGCTCCGAGTTGCGGCGATCCCGGGGGATGAGCCGTTTGCAACTAGGCAAGGGTCGTAAGGTGGAGGGAGGTAAGGGAGGAAAAGATGGTTACAAAACGTTCCTCGAAATTCCAGAAGAACTTCAAAAACGTATATAAGACAAAAGTGAGAATATATGTATGAGTGGAGTAAGTCAGTAAAATTGCCATGTAGAAAATATATACGATAGTCGAACCCCGTTATTCCCAGTTCATTACAAGGAACAAATGTTTTTTTGTTTTTTTTTGCCTAAGTTGCCTCTTATGGAAAGAAGTGTGCTGAATTCAAAAATATATAAAAAAAATGCTCTAACACGCAAGATTTTATTTATACAGGTAGATTTCAGTATACATGGAAATATGCGTAACAAATGTACAAAGACATGGTAAAGTATCATTTTATAAAGAAATTAGTGATCAACGACTAGTCAAAAGTAATTAGCTTGCTACAGATAAGGAAATTTTAACAATACAAAAGCATATGCTTGAGAATAGGTGAAAAATGTCTACCTTTCAATGAACGTCTCTTATATTCAGTGCTACTTTCTCGTTTCAAATTCCAACAGTAATCCCCTAACATGGCTGGGTCCCATTGTCCCTGGTAACGACGTTCCATGTCAGAAATATCCTTATGGAACCTTTCCCCCTGTTCATCACTTACATCACCTAAATTCTGTGGAAAATATTAAAGATGAGAATGTAGAAGATGAATTTTTAAAGACATTCGGCAACCCATTTCTTTGTAACACCTCAGTAGCTCTGAAACTAGAAATTCATAGTTCTCTTCTTTTTTGTTTCCCAGGAATCCATTCACCACAGCTTTGAACGAACGCCACTCTGCCAGCTCAACGTCTTGGAGCTTTGATTCAAAAATTTTGTCTTTCAGGAGTTTTCTACTTTGTGCTCCCACAAAAATACCTTCCTTCAATTTTGCTGTTGTCAGGTTCGAGAAAAGGTCTTAGAGGTAAATAAATCCACTGCCATCTTTATTCAAGGCTTTCACGAAGTTCTTCATCAATCCTAATTTAATATGTAGTGGTGGGTGAAGAATCTTCTTTGGATCAACAAGCGGCACATATTCCACATTTTTTCTCCAATTTGAGTCATCATCCCTCATTCCCCAATCTTTAACTACAAAATGATGACTTGTGTCGCAACTGTCCCACAGGCCCAAAAAGCAGCAATGTTTTGTAAAACCTCCCTGTAATTCTGTGATCAAGGCAATAACCTTCAGATCAGCACAGATTTCCCATTCATATTTATTATACGAGGGATGATCGAAAAAAAGGTTACAAAGCCTATTATGGCGTATCTGTTAGACATAGCTGGAAGATCAACACACCTGATGATGGAGGGCACTCAACACTAGTCCTCGATGTAATCACCTTTTTTGTTCAAGCACTTTTCACAACGGTAGATGAGGTTTTCCATACCGGTTGCACAGAAATGCGCGTCAAGTTCTCGTAGCCACCGTGAGGCAGCTCTTTTGACATCATCACATGTCAGATAATGGTGGCCAGTCAACCAAATGGTAGTTCCAGCTCAGCTGATATTGAGTGTAATGTTCTTCTTGTGTCCTCACGAATACAGTCATCCACAAGAGCACATCACCTTTCCCCCTGTTCATCAACACACTCGCTTGTTTTTGTACTAGGAATGCCTAGACAACACTGCTCGCTGGCACCGTGCATTAACATGGGGCACTGCTTTTATCCGTCCACTCGCTTTACTCCGTTTGCCATTATGCAGCAATACAGCTTTCATACTTAATTTTGAGGAGTCGATGAACAGTCTCCAATCGGGTACTGAATGTCGAACACCGAACTCATTCATTAAGGAAACGATATCTACACAGAAGCACATATTGTCTTACATTGTGAAATACTTGGAAAACTGTTCGTGACGGTTTCGATAAATGGAAAATTTTGTGTCTTTCGCAAGAAGTTTCCACTGCTGAAGCCTTGAAACAAGAATCTCTGCTTCTTTTTTCCCAAATTTAAATCGCTTATAAGATCACTTAGCTCATCATGCATAATGAGGTGCACACCATCATCTTGTTCGTCACACTGGTATCCTACATCGATTGATGTTGACGGCTCGTCTGCGGATTCTTCATCTGGTGCTTGCACAACCCATGTGCGTGGGGGTTTTGGAACTGGTAGTTCCTCGCTGTGGTGTACCGGTCTAATTGCTGAATGCACATTTGGATAGATTACACGATTCTTCAGTTTACTTGACACACCAACTGTTTTCGTCATACAAAAGTAGCAATCATTGTAATGGTTTGATTGCTCCCGCCACACCATCGGAACAGCAAAATTCATTGATTTGAGTTTCCCATGTAACCACTGTCTTAAGTTTGACACACAGGTTATGCAACAGAAATGAGTTGCCCAACTTTTGTCTGCATCTCCAATAGCACAGCCGAAATATGCCCTGTACGCTGTTTTTGTAATATTCGTCACCTTCTTCCGTTGAGAATGTGGATTAAACTGCCCACAAATGTAACAAAAACTATCTGGATCATTGAGACACTTCCTACGTCTTTGCTTCTCCATTGTCTGTCACACCAACACAGCGCGAAGCAACAATGACAATAGCTGATAAGCACCAGTGTTGCCACTATCGGAAAACAGGAGTACATAAGAGAGGGAGCCTTCAACAGTATATTGAACGCTGAGACCTATAAGAAAACAACAATTTTGTCATTGAAAAATGATATAAAATATTTTTCTTAGTAAACATTGGAAATAGAACAATAACGTTTTGTACTCTTATATATAAATTTACATAACATTTCGAATGAAGTAATTCTTTCCCTTTCTTTTCCAGGTAAACATCTCGACTTATTTTGCAATGTTCGTATACCTTATACCTTAAATTTTATTTTATTAAAAATTGACATTACGAAACATTTTTACGTGTAGGAGAATTTTGAGGATGAGTTTCGCTTAGTACACTACAAAACACATTAGAAACAGTCAATACCATCACGGGGGCAAAAATCATGTTCCCTAGTGTTATCAAGGAAGAACAGACGAATAGAGCTAAGTGAAATACACGGTATCCTTTCCATGGTAATCACGGATATCCGGGTTCGAATCTTGGTGGGAGAACATCACTTCTGAGTTGTAAGTCCATTTTCCCAGATAGGCTAACTGAAACTGTAGATCAAGTCCTGATCAGAAAAAGACGTATCCTGACTGGTTGCATAGTCTAATTGGGACTGGACATACAGTTTCAAGTGATCGATTGTTGTATTTCACGGCCAAGACAGGCCACATCTGTTTCGTGAATCTGTTGAGCAAACCCGCGCATAACGGTGGAAAGCGAGTGAACGGAGAAAAGCAGTGCCCCATGTTAATGCATGGTGCCAGCGAGCAGTGGTTGTCTAGGCATTCCTAGTACAAAAACAAGCAAGTGTGATGAAACATCCTCTCTACTCCCCAGATATATCCACATGTGATTATTTTCTGTTCCCGAAAGTGAAGCTGCTGCTGAAATTACGCACTTTTTATAAACAAAGGACATCTAACAGGTTGTTACGTCCAACCTTTAAGTCATACAACCTTGGTGACAATGAAGTTCGACCAGAAAGGAATACGTGATTAAATGCACAGAGGCATAGGCGGTGGAATGGGTGACCCGCAGAAGTGACGCATGTGTGTAAGAGGAATCGTGTGAGCAGGCAAGAATCGTGATCCCAGCATGTTGCACCCAAGGTCACGTAAAGAACGAAAACGGGGAACAATACGCGTGACATTGAACTTCGACCAGGCACCAGACCCATACGGAAAATTCCAGAGAGTGGCGCATTCGACGGAAGCATGACGTCAAGGACACGATAAGGGAGTCCGCAGTATATAAGCGCGTGCTGTGCACCGAGGAACCGCAGTGCATCATCACCATGGCCAGGGGCAAACCTATTGACACCGCCGTGAGGAGAAGAGTGGTGGAGTTGCAACGGGATGGACTCAGTGAACGGGAAATAGGGTGCCAACTGAACTTACCCAAGTCAACCGTCCACTGCATCATCAAACACCACAAAAATACTGGTACTACAGAGCCAGGTAAGGCCCCCGGTCGAAAACGCCTGCTGAGCGTGCGTGACCTACGGATATTTAGGTGCTATATCCAGACCAACAATCATGTTTCTGTGGCCGAATTACGACTGTGGACTTGAGAACGCTTTCACATTGAAGTGTCAACCAGAACCATTCGCCGTTACCTACAGCGATGCTGTTACCGAGTGTATAAGGCAAAACGTAAACCCTTCCTTTCCATGTTGAACAAAGGCAATCGACTACGGTGGGCACGAATGTACCGGGGATGGACATTTCGGCAGTGGAACAGGGTTTTGTGGACGGACGAATCCATTTTCAATGTTGTGTACGGGAAAATACGGAAAAAAATCATTTGTCGGAAGGAGGAACAGAATGAAGCAAAATGTTATGCACGTCGGGTACAGAAACCTGCGTCAGTGATGGTATGGGGATGCATGACGGCATCTGGAGTTGGCCCACTACACGTCTGTGAGGGCATTGTGAATGCACACGCCTATACACACATACTGGAGCGGCATCTTCCCACAGTGCGAAGGCACCTGTTCCACAGGCGGCGTCTCATCTTTCAACACGACAATGCCAGGCCTCATACAGCGCGGCGGACAAGAGAATGGTCATCACGTGCGAACTCTGCCATGGCCACCATCGAGTCCCGACCTCTCGCTCATTGAAAATGTGTTGCATGTTCTTAAGCGACGTGTGCAACAGAGGGGACCCACGACAGTGGCTGCTCTTATCGCCTGCCTCCAGGAGGAATGGCACCGCATCGATGTGGAAGACCTTGAACGACTGGTCCGCAGCATGCCCCGACGCATTGCCACAGTTATTCGCAGCGTCACACCATGGTAAACAGGATCCCCTCTAACAGTGGTCGAACTTCAATGTCACGTGTAGATGGACGAAAATGTTTTATTTTGTGTGGACACCATACTTTTCTGCGTTGCAGCGGAAATTTATGTTTTCCTTTGTCCCATGTATCCTGCTGAATAAAATATGTTCAGCATATGCATGTGTTCTCCTTCTTTCACAACGCACTCCTATATTTGTGACTGGTCGAACTTCATTGTCACTAAGGTTGTACCACATGAAGAGTTGCAGATGTCGTATCAATCGTTGGCCAACCGTGCCAATTGCTGTATTGATGCAGGAGGGATGTAAAACAGGTAATGTTAAAATATTTTGTTTACTTTTCATTTTATAACTACTGTCTCATTACTTAATTGTGAGACTGTACATTGGCCCCTAGTGCAAAGCTGTAAAAGAAACTAATGAAGGACTAAAATTAAACGGTCGACTCTGTTTTTAGCATATGCAGATATTTGGACTTACTAGGGGATGGTATAAATACAATTAAGAATAATGCTACAATATTTTTCAAAACTGCTAAAGAGATAGGTTTGGAAGTTAACAAAGAGAAAACTAAATATATGCTTACAGGCCGAAACCAAGTGTTAGGTAATAATCAAAATTTAGGTATTGATAACCACTTGATTTAATCAGTTTCCAAATTCAAGTAGTTAGGAGTAATAGTAACAAGTAAAAATTATATTTAGGAGGAAATAAGAAGCAGACTTATTTCAGGAAATGCATATTACTTTGCTCTTCATAAACAATTATAATATCTAAGAAACTAAACGTTAAAATATACAAAACAGTCATTTTGCCTGTAGTATTATATGAGTGTGAAACTTGGTACATTGCATTAAAAGAGGAACACAAATGAAGAGTATTTGAAAATAAAATCCTTAGAAAAATACTAAAAGGGATAAGGAGACAGGTGAGTGGAGAAGGTTACATAATTTAAAACTACATAATTTGCATTCATGTCCAGCTATTATTAGAATAATTAAATCAAGAAGGCTTAGGTGGACAGGCCATGTGGCACGAATTGGAGAAGAAAGAAGAGTTTACAGGATTCTTGTTGGGAAACCTGATGGTAAGAGACCTGTAGAAAGGCCAAGAAGTAGATGGAGGGATAACTTTGAGATGGACCTAAAGGAAATCCGTAAGGATGGAGAAGATTGGATTGATCTTGCCCAGGATAGGGACAGATGGAATGCTTGTGTTGCTGCAGCCATAAACCTTCTGGTTTAAGAAGGCTAGAGAGATAGTTTAGTTTGTGCTGTTTTATGAATGGTTAATCAGCGTACCGAAAGGAAGTGCAGAAAAAGATGCGTGTTGCACAGACGACTTGTACATGATAAATTCTACGTTTCCGTGAGCCTCGCATGCTCCCTTGGCTGGTGAGAGTGTGTCATAAATTAGTCCTTCCGCTTGTCTTCCGCCTACATGCCCCTCCCTGTATTAAATTTCCATGACTCCAACGTCCGTCTCGGTTGCGTGTAAAAACATGCTAGTAGAGGAGGTTGGGTCTTTTTATATTCCTGTGGTTGTAATATCTTTGTGAGATAAGTGAGAGGGCCTTTCCGTGCTGTGCAGAAAAAGGCTTACAAGATAAGTGAGATAAGAGAAACAGACTGTGAAACACTAGTAAAAGCCATATTATTATTATTAAACTATCTCATTTGCATTTCCAGCGCGGAGACCGTTGTGTCTTTCGTGCATACGGAGTGCTCACAAAGAGGACGAAGCTCCCTATATTATAGACTCTACGATAGCTATGGTTGAATGCTTGATATGGATACATAGCTGATGGTTTAAGAGTCCGGAACATCGCCATGAACACATTTCTTTCGTAACACAGCCGAATTCTGTCAATTCTAGCACACTTCGCGTTCCAAGTGCGTCATCACCTGACTAATACCTATCCCGGGCGGTGGATTGGAAGAGGTTCTGAAGATTATCCAGCTCCCTCAAGAAGTCCCGATCTCAATGACAGTCAGAAACAACCTGTATCGCACAACTCAAATGTTACGACCAGCCTGTTGAAGATGCATTTACGCAGGTAACCCAGGATTATCTCCGCAAAACATCTGCCAGAACATGGCGCCGAATTCGGCTGTGCTACGAAAATGACTGCCTTCCTACCGATGTTCTGGACTCTAAAACCATACCAAGCATTCAACCATACCCATTGTAGAGACGAAAATAAAAGCGGGTACGCCCACTTCGAAACTATTCTGTACAATAACCAACAGTTTCATATGCAGCACAAGGTGGCCAAAACTGTTATTACATAACACATTACACTCCCAAAAGTACAAACAAGCACGTGCAATGCAGCACATTGCAAGGTTTGTCTAAAACTCGTTGATCACATGGTAACCTAGTCACTGATCTTAAAGTACAGGCGGTGATAAATTGGTTCAAATAACATTTATCTCATGGGTCACCACACTTTACCCCTTTTCATAAAAACATTATCATAATTTCGTTCCCGAGCCTGTACTTCAGTGTATACAGAGAAGAGGGTCTATTGATTGGGTGTGTATGTGTGTGTGGAGAAGGGGGGAATATCGAGGAATCTACGTAAGTCACGGACTTCATAAAATATTTCCATTAATCGAAAACACACAAACAACAAATAGATTTTATTGTTCATGTGTATAGATCTGGTTTAATAGTTTCATGCAATTCTATTGACAATATCTATGATTGGGAGACTCGGTTTTTGATGTTAAGAAATGTTTTGCCGTATTCATGGACTACCAGGATGTTAAGATAACATTATGGTTACATCCACAGCTCTGATCACGCTCTCCTGACTTCCAACACCGATATCAGCCTTCAACGCAAATTCCACTCGCTAATACAGTTTGTATAAGAACTTTTTCCATGTGACCTTTCCAAAAGCCTTTGGTGCACACTTCTGCCATATTCCTACCACAGTTTCAACAAAATGATTGTCTGTATTGCTCTTACTGTATTTACACCATCGTACTTCTCTCTATTTGCCATTCTTCAGTAATAATTTATACCTCTTTCTATCGTTTGCTTGTCTTCAAAGTCGAAAAATAAAACGTTTCACTATGTATTACATTAAAGTTATTAGCATACAATGTTAGTTTGACATTATCCATTGTCAAGTGCTTTTAACAATACTTATTCTAACACGTTTCTCTAGTCGTCAGGTTTGTTTGATTGATTGATTTGGTGTTTTAAGTCCACTTTATGCACAGCAAGGCTAATCGGGATTGGACCTACAGTTTAAAGTGGGATCCGAACCACTCGTACCTCCACCTGGTATCGAACCCGGGACCCCTTGATTACAAGGCGACGACACTACCACTGCGCCATCGGGTCGTCAGGTGAAATTCCTTTTGGCAGTGTTAGGAATCGAACCTACGACAAGCCTGTGATAATCACTACGAATTTATTGCTCTAACCAACTACTCCACGGCCTGGATATGGGTATTCTTGTGAGTGTCGCTTCATCAATTTCGTCTCCAAGGGTCCCGGTTCGAATCCTTGGTTGTTGTGAATGTTCCTCGGCTTGGTTGTTTGTGAATGTCCATTCATCAATTTCCATCAATTTCATCATTTCATCACTCATCCTTATCTTCGCAAATTAGCCAAGAGGCACAAAACGCGAAGTAAAATAAAATCAATCAATCAATCAATAAGAATCAATTTCGTCACATCATCACTCATTCTCATAGCCAAAAATGGCAGAAAAAGCGTAGGAAAATTAACCAAATCAATCAAGTAAGATATAACATGAATCTCAAAATAGCAGGCTTCTGTTTACATTTGATTTTTAACATAAGAGTACAATAATGTGTCAAGAGATTGAAACACTGCAAACTCTAGGTAAGTCCTGAGGTTCGTTTTTACTAAAGCAATTGAAAACTAGTTGGGCAGCTTCTTCCAACAAGGAGCGATGAAGGACTCCTGCAGACTCGAGGCTGGAGGGAATGATGACCCACTTATATGCCTCGGCATCGGATTGCGTTGGAAGCGGTGAAGAGGCGATGGGGAGTTTGATGGAACATCTTACGAAACCGTGAATTAGGCCAACAACTGCGAACCGCTCAAAAGCTCCGCCTTCCCTTTGCCTTTGACAAATACCTTGACTTTCCGCACCGTTTGAAGAGCTCCGAAGCTCAAAATAGTTCCCAACCGACCTCCTCTCCGCCCACGGATTTTCGAAATCCATCTTGTTCGCTGCTTGAATAGGAAACTCAGCCACCGGGGAGAATAACCACCAGTGCCCAACGGGAGCTACCTCAACCACGCTCTGAGTAATTCCATAGCAAGTACAACTTATCGGAATTGTTGTTAGCTCGCCTTTGTAGTGCGTAAGGTAGGAATATGGATAAACTTCAGAGCAGATGTGACCCGAATCTACAACGACTGAACCTGGTGCCAGGCATATCCAACAGATATTCGTAGATCATTATAACAGACCCATTCGCGTATATTCCCCGCTTGTTTATCCAACAGCAAAAGGCACTCTGTTACAACTTCTACCAAGGTTAGAAACTTACAAATTAAAATTTACTCGTCCGTGTTTCCGTAGCGGAGTGGTCTGTGGAACACGTTACAAATGTATTATTATATTTGTCCCATCACCCATTCACCACTTTATCATTCATCATCGTCGTCGCGATTAACCGAAGAAGTAGAAAAAGTAGCGTACAATAATCGAAATAAAGAAAGATTGATTTGGTTTATTTTCTTCGCTCTTCGTTAAGATGGGATATGAGTAATGATAGCAAGATCCTACTACATATTTTCTTGGTATCTTTCCCACTGTGTGTTAGTAACATTGGATTCAGTTCAGACACTGGACTAACAACAATATACAAGTACAATTGAAGAGTCAGGAAAGAAACAACAACAGGTAAGTCAATTTTCTGTTTTAAGCGATGTAGTAGTTCTTTCGATCCAAGATGGAGAGGGCCATGGCCGAAAGGTATGAAATTGGGAAAGAAGCATACAACTCATCACGAACTTGCTTCTTGCCTCATTTCATACCTCTCAGCCATGCCCCTTCATCTTGGATCGAACTACATCGCTTAAAACCTGCAGGTGGTTAGTATACCTTTTCGTATATTTACCACATTTGAAATATATATATTTTTTAATTTGTGACTTTTTAAAAATCAATTTCACCAGTAGAGACCCTTTGCACACGAAACAGTGAGGCTGTATCCCCAAAAGCTCCTCTTAAGTCCGAGCCTGGTTATTATTGCGCATTCTGAAAGAAGATTCGTTGTCTGTACGAATGAATAAAAGCTAAAAGTATGATAACAGCATCTTAAATCTACCGATCGAAAAATAGATGATAGAGTGGTGGAGTCAAGTATAAAAACATTTACTGGAAGTTTTCAAGAAGGGGGGATGCATACACTGCAATGACCAGTGTCTCAGAGTGATGTGCCGTGGTGAGAGGTGGACGGAGATCGGAAGCCTAGAAGAGGAGTGTGAGAACTCATCGATTGAGACGTTGGAGGTCGGGGGGAGTCGACGGGACTTTGCATCCAGAGACAAGGGATCTCGCCGACTTAAGACTTGAATGAGATGCTGGAGATGCTTCGAGATAGGTGCGGTGGGGGAGTTCCTTCGCTTAGGAAAATGAAAGTTTCGGAAAGTTCCCCTCCGTCTTTTTCTCTGCGATAGAAATTTAACGCTCGGGATCGTCCGGACCTTCATCAAAAGATGGTGGTAAGATTTTCTGTAAGGCTCGAGTCAATTATTTTCCTCGAGTCGGGAAGATTTTTATAATTTCAGTCGGAAATTTTTCTCCGGGTCTTCACCGTCGTCCATTAGAAGTTCATTTTGTACGAAGAATGGGGTTTAAAAGCTTCGGAGAGTGGGCGTTTGATTAATTGCGAGGAATTCAATTCATTCGAGAATGTTTCAAGTTTGGACACGGGCGAAAATTGCGTGCAAAGAATCGAAAGAGTACAAGAACCCTCCACAAGAATGAAAGGCTTGGAGCACCAATATGACAAGTCACAATCCATGAAGATTTAGTGGTAACGTCGCCGCTTTGTAACGAAGGTGTTCCTTCTTCGATAGGTGGTGGCGGCACATATATAGTGGTTCGGATCCCACTTAAACTGTAGGTGCAGTCCTGATTAGCCTATGTGTGCATTGGACTTAAAAACTTAAAACACACTATTATATGATGTAAAGTTTTCCGTAGAGCTATTTTTCACCTTTGAAAAAATCGATATTATGTTCTTAAAAATGTTTATTTACATACTTCAATGTATTCTCTCTCCTTTGTACGAAATGAAAGTACATTTTAAGGGTCACTTTATTAAAATTTGATTGTTCTCGTACATTATACACCGCTTCCGAAAGCTCCGTAACAGTTTTCTCAATTTATTACACAAAGACAACAAATGATACAACTTTCATAGGCATGTCAGGTGAAAGAGAAACTCAAATAGTTTCTTTCTCTCAGGAATTTACCGCCAAAGCTCGTAGTTTCCTCATTCGCCACAGTGGCGTTCTTCTAAAGATGGCGACATCTGCTGCAGAGCGTACTTTCTGTGTGTTGGAATACGATAAAAGGAAGAGATGTGCAACGGAAATTATGGACTAAGTATGTCAAAGAAGCACAAAGCAGGAAGGCAATCTATGCCTCGTATTACAAATTCGTGAATACTGGTTGCCTGTGTCGTCAGAGTGAAGAGAATGTTAACCGAGCCACAGAGACATTCGTAAGGAGCCAAAACAAATCATTTCATAGAGTATTCCACGAACTCCAAATGCCACGTATGACAGTGTGAAATATAGTACGTCGGAGACTTTGTAGGAAGCCGTATAAATTGAAGCTATTGCACCAGTTCAGGGTGGCTACAGACAAGTAGAAATGAAATTCCCTGACTTTTCCAGGTTTTCCAGAACAAAATTTAGATTTTTCCCTGACAATTATAAACTAAATTCATGTTTTTGCAAGTGGAAATAAGAATGTCAAATAGATCCAGATATATTAAGTACCTATATTAGCTTCCAACGAAATTGACTTCATTTCTCTATAATTTGCATTCAAACTTCGAAATAGTGAATTTGGAAAATTATTACTATTCACAAGCTAGAGAGGAATTATGGGATATTTTCATATGCAGCCAGTTTTTCAATAAACTATTTGATTATTTTTAAAGTTACGACTAAATGAGATTAGAGTGAAGTTATTGATGCAAAAAGGAATTTTGTAATCTTCAATCTCTTTAGTGATATTTTCACTAAGGTTTGGAACCCTCTGATTGCAAGAACCATGAGTGCAGACTCATTTTTCAATGCACAAACGTACTTCTCTTTTTTATGTAAAACAAACAACTTAACCTTTGCACACAAGAGAAACAATTGAATCATACAAAACAAAGTGTCATATTTCCTTACATTATCAATGGGACTTCTCTTTCAGTACAAACATTCACAGTATATCCAAGTGAAGTACTGTGAAACTACCAACATGCAGTTAGTTATACCATTATTACTGGCGAAAAGGGTATATATGTATTAAAAATTAAAAGCAAGCAATTTAGGGAAGGTGAATCTACTGCATTGTAAAGGTGCCCGATTTAGCTAATCAAATATTAAAACAGGAACACGCTGTTGATAACAGCTTCCGAAAGTATATGTATGAGGGGCGTCCAGAAAAAAAGTTCCAATGGCACCTGTACGCGGCACTAGTGGTCGGAGCATGTGCAGGCAGAAAGATATGTCATATGGCTGTAATCTGGTGCAGTAAAAAACAGCCGTTTTAGTACAGTTCTAGGTTAAATACGGCAACTCTCGTATAGTCTCCCACCGACTGCGAGGTACGTGTAGTAATCAGATTTTTGCACGCTCAGAATCCGGCATAGAGCCACCAGCAATCGTGTAAGGTGTACAGACCAGACATCATGAGCGATGATCCGACGATGAAGGCCAATCCAATATGCACAACCCCATACAGCTGAGTACATGCAGGCTCTTTTACATCATTTCAAGTGAGAGATATTGGACCACTCCCTGTACAGCCCTGGCCTTGCATGTACAGACTTTCATCTCTTTGTTCAGCTGAAGAGATTTCTGGCAGGACAAGGTTTTGACAGCTACACTGCAGTACAGAAAGTTCCAGTCTTTGCTGTCAGACACATATGCCATGAACACACAAAATTAAGTGTCATGCTACGACCAATGCCAGAACAACAGTGGTGATTATGCCTAAAATTAGATTAGGAGTCAATGTAACTAATGATTTTAATTACTACTGATATTCTTGTTTTATTTGTGCCTAATCGGTAGGGACCTTCATTTTTTGTTATTTTTCTTCCAAATTGGTGTTATCATTTTTTATTTTTTTTACTATTCAGTGTTATTTTTCTCAAAAAATTCACATCTTCATTTTAGGGCATTTTTTTGGCAAATATACCTAAAATTATACCTTCACGGTGTTTTTAAACTACTGTTGTAAATTGTAGGTCACATGGTGTACATATTTTCGTGACAGTTTGATATGTTGGAACCGATTTTTGAGAAAGTTATTTTCTATTATTTCTCACTCGACAAATGCCGATGTTACGACTCCCCTGTGGCGATAGGTGAGCACTCGATCTCCAGAAAAGTCGCACCACTTTGCTCGGTGATTCAAAAGAACTTCTCTTAACTTAACATTGGTGAAGAGATTATTGAAAATGTGGATAGCTTTACTTACCTGGGTAGAGTGGTGGCAAATGACGGAGGGGCGGCACAGGATGTTTCTCAACGAATCCAAAAAGCAAATGGCACCTTTGTGAGGCTCTATCCAGTATGGAAAAACAAGAAGATATCTATGAAGACCAAACTTCGTATTTTTCGAAGTAATGTTAAGTCTGTACTGTTGTATGGGTCTGAGACATGGAAAGTAACAAAAACGATTACCTCTAAATTACAGACCTTCATCAATCGCTGCCTGAGAAAAATTTTGAATATCTTTTGGCCAGAAGTGATTCAAAACCAAGAACTTTGGAGAAAATCTGGAGAAACCGAGGTGTCCATACAAATAAAGCGGCGAAAATGGAATTGGATAGGGCATACGTTGAGGAAGGAAAATGAGGCTGTCGAGAGAGAGGCACTAGACTGGAACCCGCAGGGAAGAAGGAAAAGAGGGAGGCCTAGACAGACGTGGCGAAGATCTGTTCACGCTGAGGCCTTGGAGGAAGGAAAGAGCTGGAATGCAGTGAAGAGAATTGCCGTCAGTAGGACCAGGTGGAGATGCTTTGTTGATGCCCTATGTGTTGAGTTTCGGGTTCTTACAGTTCTTCAATTACACAAGAAATGGAGTCAGGAATAAAACAGTATCAGCAACACGAACGTAAATGTATAATTTAGGAACACAGTAACATAATCAGCACAATAACTTACATTGTGATATGAAGATACAAAGTTGCGTCG
This sequence comes from Lepisma saccharinum, assembly GCF_977018435.1. NCBI lineage: Eukaryota > Metazoa > Arthropoda > Insecta > Zygentoma > Lepismatidae > Lepisma > Lepisma saccharinum. Next base: position 43,025,786 of record NC_139239.1, on the reverse strand, counting down.
CACAGGACGGCTATATCATATTGGACATGTTTGACAGGAAGGACGCACAGACTAATCACCAACAACATTTAATAACCAGGTCTGGCGTTCGAGTTCAATCAGCATACGACACTCTCTCCCCCTTAGGTTGAAGAGACTCCCGTTTCATGTAGTTTGCCCATATCGGTCAGGTGGCCGTCTTGGTCTTTGTGATCTCCTAACCGGTTTATTGTCGCAGGCCGCATTCGGAGGTACCACTGGATCCTGATAAGCAGGCACTGGGAGATAATCTTCCTCTCCAACAAGCACTGGGTTTTTTCGGACAAGGATGTCTTTTCCGACCTTGTCGGGATACTTCTTGATCTTCGAGAGATGAACAACAATCGTGTCATTGTCCACAATCACCTTCGCCATCTTCCGGCCGATCAATTTAACAATTTCTCCGATTTTGTATTTGGATCCATGGCTGAATTGTTTCTTGCGTTGTTCAACAAGCACCTTTTCCCCCGCCATAAACGGAACGGGACTAATAGGCTGATTGTCGAAACCATTTGGTGCGTCAAAAGCGGAAATGTCCGTTCTTGGCCGAAACTTGAGCAAACGTTCTGCTGGACTACATCCGTGCACTGGAGTATTCCTTAATCTGCCTAAAAGCTGAAGAACGAACTTGTCCATCTCTCTCAACGTGATGTATGAACGATTCGAAAAGTTCTTTTGTAGTAAGTTCTTCACCACCCCAACATTCCTTTCAGCTAGACCATTTGATTGAGGGGTGTACGGAGCTGAGTGAAGAAGCTTGATGTTCTTCTTTGAGCAATAAGAATTGAAGTCTGAAGATGCAAATGGTTGGCCATTATCTGTAACATATGTTATCGGATATCCAAAGCATGAGGAAAATTCCTCTAAGTAACCAATCATGGTGTCAAATCGCATATTCTTCACTCTCCACACAGATATCCAATGAGAGTAAGCGTCAACTAGCAACAAGAAATCCATGTCTGAGAAATGGAAGAAATCAAGATGAACACGCTCAAAAAGCTGCGATGCAATAGGCCACGTTTCGAATGCGGTACCTGGTACATTGGGCCTGTTATTGTATCGCAAACATGTGTCACACGAAGATGTAACCCTTTCAATATCTTCATTCATCGTGTTCCAGAAGAACGATGAACGAGCCATTTCCTTCATTTTGCATGTTCCCTGGTGGAATTTGTGCAACAGAGATAGGACACTTTGGATACAAGATTCAGGTACGACCAGTCTTTCGCCCACGAAAACACATCCCTTCTGTATGTGGACATCATATCGCCTGTCGAATATTTTTCTGAGAGGATGACCTTTTGTTCTCCCGATGAATTGTGGCCATCTCCCTTGAACATATTCGAAGACTTTAGAAAGCTCAGGATCACGTTGTGATTCCAGCGAAATGCGCGTCAACACCAAAGATTCAATAAGATTAAGGACAACCGGCTCAGCTGTCAACTGACATGCGAAATCATCATAATAATCACGAACTGGATCATCTGCAACACAAATCCTAGATAGAGCATCAGCCAACTCAACATGCGGCGTGTAAACAGTTTTGAAGTCATATTCTTCCAATACTAACTTCCATCTGTTGATTCTGCTGATGGATAAAGCAGGCAGGTTACTTCTAGGATCCAGCAGGTGACATAAAGGTTTCGAGTCGGTGAATTCAACAAAATATCGTCCAATGAGATACTTGTGAAAGTATTTGACTCCACGGACTAATGCAAGTGATTCCCTTTCCAATTGAGTGTAGTTCCTTTCCGCAGCGGATAATGTACCGGCCATACACATGATAGGCTTTAGGACTCCGTTTATTTTGTGCATTATGGCTGCTCCCGTAGCTGTAGGAGATGCATCCGACATCAGGTATAAGTCCTTGCTAGGATCATATACTGTGCGTACTAAGTCCTTAGATAGCAGATCCTTAACATCCTGGAATTCCTTCTGATGAACATCTGTCCATGACCAGCGCACCCCATTCTTCAACAAATCATATAAACTGGCAACACAGTCAGCTAGGTTTGGCAGGTACGAAGCGTAATACGTGACCATACCGAGAAATTACTTCAATTCGCCAACATTAGTGGGTGGCTTACACTGAATTATTTTATCAATGTTTTCTTTCAGAGGACGAATTCCCTCCTGTGAAAGAGAATGGCCCAGATACTTCACATTTTGCACAAAGAACACAGACTTTTGTTCATTTATGCGGACGCCATAATCGGAGAAAAGATTTAGCACCTTTCGTGCGTTATCATAGCACTCCTCAAGAGTAACTCCTCCCACTAAAATGTCGTCTTGGAAAATGGAAACCTTGTCTACACCCATCAATATCTGCTCCATCGTGGCTTGAAAAATGGCACTGGCAGAGTTTACTCCGAAGGGAAGCTTCAACTGTCTGAATAACCCGAATTCCGTGTTGAAGACAAGGACCTTCTGAGCCTGCAGAGATAGGCGTAACTGAAGGTAAGCCCTTCGAAGGTCAAATGAAACGAACCAACTACAACCAACCATCTTGTTGAAAAGATCCTCTATTCTAGGTAACGGATGTCCCATCTTCCTGAGTTGCGGATTAACAGTGTTCTTGTAGGATACACATAATCTTAATTCACCGTTTTTCTTACGAACAACAACAAGAGGAGAAGCCCACGATGATGATTTTATCGATTCAATGACTCCGTCGCTAACCAACTTCTGTAATTCATCTTTGACTGGTTCCTTTAGCGAGTACGGGACGTCATAATATCTCTTGAATACTGGTGTAGCATCGTCCTTTAATGGCAAATCTATCTCAAAACGCTTGATCGACTTGGACATGTCACCATCAAAAGGTATAGGGAAATCTTCCTTTAGATTCGCAACCAGTTCCTTTATTAATGACGATTCAAGAGTATTTGAAACCGTCTGAAGAGTATGTGAAACAAAGATGTTTCGCCATTCAGGCATGAAAACATCAATCCAAGACAAACCCATAATCGAACGATTCAATTTTGTCTTTACAACAATCATATCTAAGTTATGTTTCATTCCTCGAAATATAACTTCAACATTAACTTTTCCTAATACACCAAGATTGTTGCCATTTGCTGCTTTCAAGACGATAGGAAAATTGCATATAGTGCAACCTCGCAATGAAGACTCAAATTGTCTGCTATCAATTAAAGTATAAACAGAACCTGTATCCACTAGGAATGGAATCTTAGAATTGTTGACTTGTAAGTCGACAAACAACGATCCCTGTGTTTGCCAAACAGATTCACTCTCTTTAGTGATGAAGGTAGTGAAAATTTTTGGACACAGAGCATTACATTGGACACTAGCGGCGCTGTAATCAACAAATTCGCTCTTAGATTTTTCTTCTTGATCATCTGCAAATTTGTGATCTATGGGAATGCACGGCACATTAAAATCTGAAAAATCAATGGATGATTCTCGGACCATATGTTTGAAATTGCTGTGATTGTTAGGTACAATGAAAGATTTCGAATTATCTTGCATATCAATAGATCTTTCATTGATACCCGTGTTAAGCACAATGTTAGTGCCAGAAACCAATTTGCTTTTACTAGAATTGTTAAATTCTCTCTTCTTGCAGGCAGTCAAGAAATGATTTTTCTTTTTACAATATCTGCAAGTAGCCCCAAAAGCTGGGCATTTCCCGTTAGGATGAAAATAATTACAATTACCACACGGTTTACCAGAATCATTGTTTGATTTGTTACCAATATCCCTTGAATCAGTTCTATTTTGTCTGATGCTCATTCGGAATTTGTCCTTGTACCTGTTTTGTATTTGCGAAGTGACTTCAGTTGGAGTTTCAGAATATTCCACAGCATTCTTTTTGAGCGACTTTGATTAATAATTCCCTCATTTAATTCTAGCTCATCGAGATACATGGCCGTATCTATTGCTTTTTTCAAGGTCAAATCAGGATCTGATAACAGTCTGTTTCTAACGCGCACACTTCTCATACCAAGAATAAATACGTCGCGACACATTGAGTCGATGAGATCACCAAAATCACATTTTGAAGCTTGTTCTTTGATTTGCACAATGAAATCCGGAATGTTCTGATTTTCTTTCTGTTTAATGAGAAAGAACTTATGCCTTTCAAGCACGAGATTTTTCTTGGGCTCATAATGGCGGATCAACATTTGTTGAATTTGGGCAAGACTGAGTTCTGATATAGATTTTGGTTGTATGAGATTATATAAATCAGCATACGTTCTGTGCCCTATTGCTGCTAATAGAATATGCTTAGCCTTTTCATCTGGAATGTCTGAACCTTTGCAGAAATGCTCGAATCTATCAAAATATTGCTTAATACTTTCCTGCTCCCTGCAGAATTCGGAAAATTGAGACAACCTCTGCATTGTACAGGGTGGTCCATATGTCTTGTTACCCCCCGAATCAATATCTTGTTATTTCTAATTCAGTGGTTCTTTTGCAGAGCTGGCTTACAGAATCTCCTACAATGTAGAAGAGCGCGTTGTTGTCAGTGTTTGGGCCCATGAACGTCCACATACCGGCAAGACCATGGAGGATGTGCGACGAGATTTCACGAGACGATTCCAAAAAAATGCACCACCAGAAGTGACAATACTGCGTTGGAAAAAGAAACTGTTTATGTTGGGATGTATCAAAGACAAACCGAGGCCTGGTGCACCAACCAAAAGACAGAACACATGTGCAGGAGAGGAGGCATCTGTGCTTCGGTCACCACAGAAGTCACTGCGCAAACGGGCTGCTGAGCTTGGAATCCCGAAAACAACAATGTTACGACACATGAAGAAGGATCTTGGATTGAAATCCTTAAAACCAGCAAGCGTCAACGAGCTCAGTGATGATGACATGCGTAGACGACATGCAGCATGTGGAAGAATGTTGAAGGTATTTCCGAAACTCCCGCAGCGGGCTGACCTTTTCTTCTCCGATGAATGCGCAATATATCGAAGTGCACGTGCAAGGAATGTGTATTTCTGGTCCAAGAAAAATCCGCATTATTACGAAGAGCTGGAAAACATCCCCCCACATGTGATGCTCTGGGTCGCTATGTCCGCTAAACACTTGATAGGTCCCAATTTCTTCGATGGCGTAGTCAGTCAACACTCCTATCTCGCCATGTTACGGGCTTTTTTTGTTCCACAGCTCCAAAGAATGAATCTCCTGGGACGTTCCTGGTTTCAACAGGATGGAGCACCGCCCCACTATGCCATCGCTGTCAGGGAATATTTAAGTGAAGTGTTTCCCAATAGGTGGATAGGACGCGGATCGGTACATCATCCGGCGCCTCTGGATTGGCCTCCCAGAAGCCCTGATCTCTCGTCTTGTGACAATGCCCTCTGGGGCATTATTAAGGAAAAGGTATCACAATAACGATACCAAACAACAGAACAATTAAAGGACGCTATTAGGACAGCCTTTCAGACAACAATCACGAAAAATTTGCTTCGTAAAATCTCACACAGGTCATGGCGTCGTGTCATTTTGTGCCATGAAAATAATGGTGGTCATACTGACCTTTGGATGCGTGAACAACATCCTGGTTCACGCTGAATCCATACGTCTTACAAATTGTTATATTGTTATTATCATAATATAAAATTATGTAAACTTGTTGGTGTCACATGACATATGGAATGAATGGCTACCTTAAACTTCATTATATTATATTGTATTATTATAAAGTTGTATTATTATCAAGTTATGTAAAATTATGGGTGTAACAAGACATATGGACCACCCTGTATATAGAGATTCTTACCTCCAACAGACAACTTGAAGAACAATAACGAGAAATGTGTAGAATTACGAGAAGTAAGTATGTTCCAAGATCCTCGTCGCCATTGTTGAGTTTCGGGTTCTTACAGTTCTTCAATTACACAAGAAATGGAGTCAGGAATAAAACAGTATCAGCAACACGAACGTAAATGTATAATTTAGGAACACAGTAACATAATCAGCACAATAACTTACATTGTGATATGAAGATACAAAGTTGCGTCGCACAGGACGGCTATATCATATTGGACATGTTTGACAGGAAGGACGCACAGACTAATCACCAACAACATTTAATAATCAGGTCTGGCGTTCGAGTTCAATCAGCATACGACACTATGTTCCACAGGGAACAACAGGAATTAAGTCAAGTAAGTCATTTCTCACTCGACAAATGCCGATGTTACGACTCCCCTGTGGCGATAGGTGAGCACTCGATCTCCAGAAAAATCGCACCACTTTGCTCGGTGATTCAAAAGAACTTCTCGGGTGACAAATACTGATGATGCGGCTTCTGTGTGAACCCCGCCACTTTGCTCTGTAGTGCAAATTGTTCTGATAAAAGTTGAGAAAATCCTGGGAAATATTTGATTGAATGGGACTGTAGGAATTATTCCACGTACAACATGCATTATAGTTTTCTCTTGAATAAAATGTTGGAAAACTTCTTTATTCTAGATACACAAATATGGCACATTTTGTTTCTTTAAGCCTAAAAAGATAATAATGTTGGATTTTGAGGAATTTTTCGTTGTTTAAGCACATTTTTAAAATTTGTGAAAAATGTCAACAATTCACATTTTATGCCAAATTCTCGTTATTTCACTATTTCGAAAAATGTGTTCACACATTCATAAACACTACTTTGCACATTTTTCACAATTATCGCGTTTACAAAAATCAAGGTCCTTACTAATTGCGTTACCCCCACACCCCCTATACGCCTTCATGGCGTTGTGCTAAGCACAGGGGAGCACTTTTACTTTTTTTTTTTACTAATTGGAACTTACTTTCTGAACGCCCCTTGTATAATTCAGTAGATGAAAAGTGAAAATTTAGCAGGTATGGCAGAGAAACGTCAATTACTGAAGAAAGTGATATGCTTTTAGGATTTAATGATTCAGGTAATTATGATATTAAATTTTTACGTATTTATTATTATAATTTTATTTTATAACATTGGACATTGCACGAGTTTAAACAGACAGGGCTGAAGGGGAGGGGAGGGGGGTGACGTGAATTGCAATATGAGTGTTGCAGAAAACTTGAGGTTGGGAGCATCACGCACTTGTCAAATTTATATGACGTTTACCAATGCAGATTTCTGTTTTACTTTTTCGTGACATTATTCAACATATATATCCCGACGTGTTGGATTCTTCTTGACATGGAATTACAGTTCCATGTCATTGTAAACGAATGTTAGCCTGTGTAAAAACCAGTATTACGCCTGGATGATGAAAGAAAACCTTCGTACACTTTTCTACGTTGAATAAGATTAAGTGAACCAGAAGAGTAATACAATTCCAGCAGCATATTTGCAGTGGTGGAGAAAACTAAGGCTCCATTTTTTTGGATGTTGCATCCGATAAACGTCGTAAACTACAAAAAATGTCGTACTGGAACATCCAAGAAACATCGGATTCATGAGAGCGCAATGAATGTGATTTTTGTCGGATGTCGCAGAATGACAAGGATCGAACTGCTATGTTCGACAAAAATCGCATGCATATAAGGAGCCAAAAAGTTTGTTCAATGAAATGTTGTACCACACCAGACAAATTCAGATGTACAAGGCTCTGTGTTTGCATGGTGCATGCGATTTTTGTCGCACGTTGTAGTGATCATTGTCGAAGTTCCACATTAGTCGGACAGCAATATCCGACAAAGAACGTTTGCATCAATGAAGCCTAAATGTTCATCCGACAAACGCTGTACAACGGCACTTAACAAATTACAGGGTTGCATAGCGCCCTTTTTGTTTCCCTGTTCCTTCAGAATGTCCAACAAAATGCCATGCTACGACGTTCAACAATTATCGGACAGTGCCACAGTGGTAATGCCCTCCCACCCCTAATCTCCATCTGTTGACTGTTCTGTCTGTACTTCCATTACAAAAATGATAATACTCGTACAATGCGTTTTCCACATGATATTTTAAGGCTTATCAAATTTTTCTGCCCCTCTGGGTAATTCTTTTTCTCCTCCCTCCCCTCCCCCATCAATGGATTCTGATCTGGCGCTGTGGTTGTGTTGTGCATAAAAGGGGCCTAATAGTTGTGGCTGAGATTGAGCAAAAATATTTCCTTTTCCCATGCAGCGCTACACAATGACATATTTAAAAGCAAACGGCTGGCAAGTTAATTACATCGCAAAAAAAAGAAAAAGAAAAAAAAATCAATATAGGCAAAACTCCCTGACAATTTCCTGACTTCTTTTGGCCTCTCAAATTCCCTGACTTTTCCCGGTTTTCAGGTCTGTCGCCACCCTGCAGTTAGAAGCAGGTGGAAAACAAAAGTATTTCCAGTTTTTTGTCCAAGTGAAACAATGGATGGTATCTAGGGGCAGCATTCACAATAAGATATGTCGTGTATCCAGAACTCTTTATTCTAAACAAAATGGCAATTGGGGGTAATTTTAACGCGAGATTGCATTTACCATCCTGGTTTTTTCCTCCTTTTGCGTGCAAATGTTCTTTTTTTTAAAACTTCGCAGGGGCTGTAGCCCCTTCAGGCCCCCTGCGAGTACGTCAGGGATGGAAGAAGATGAAGACATTGTCAATCGATTAGTTTTCAGTTAAGTTCACCTTTAATTTTCTCACACTACCTGTTAAACGTGTACTGTGTGCTACATTTTAATTTTTATCATACACAATATTATTTAATTTGTGTACATTGTAGAGATACAGTGATAACCACTAATTGCATTATTCTAATGCTTAACGATGCATAAACATACCGATGTTTTCTTACCTCTATATAAATTTTTTAAAAAATAATGCTACAGGAGATTAATTTATATTCATTTTAACGTGTCTGCTAACAAGAGAGGCACGTTTCCTTCCTTCACCTCAACGAGGAGAAGAGTATTTTCGAAGAGAAATTAAACGAGGAGGAAATAAGAAAAATCCCTGGAAAACCCATTGACCTGAAAGGAAACCGGAAATGAAGACCTTGCCGGAACCTTCGGAATTTATTTTAATAAAGAACATCCGGGTTACTACTTCTCGCAAGACACTATTCTCTCTCGGAAGGGCGAGGAGATTCTCTCGTCTTTAAAATAGATGAAGCCCTTTTCTTATTGGGAAATGGGAAATTTGTAATTTGCAGTGGGGATAGAACGTTTACGGACTACGAAATATGGAAACATAGAATGTTTTTCGCTGGACAGAGTACGATTGATTGATTTGGTGTTTTAAGTCCACTTTATGCACAGTAACGCTAATCGGGACTGGAACTACAGCTTAAAGTGGGATCCGAACCACTATGTGCCTCCACCGGGTATCGAACCCGGGACACCTTGATAACAAGGCAACGACGCTACCACTGCACCATCGGAGAAGCCCTGTCCTACAGGCGTATGAAACGTCTTGGAAATAAAAAATCGAATGTTTCAGTTATCACAAGTACACTGAGGTGCAAAAAAAACGCAACACCTCAAAAATATTGATAAATATGATGACATGCCAATTTTAACCGTTACTTTCTTACCACTATGTAGGTTTTTAAAAACTTTAATTGACAACAATGTATACAAAGATAATTCAGCAGCAGAATAAACTCAACAATGGCCAACAATGGTAACAAAGTGTATACGCAACCACAATGACATATACGTTAAGCTGCATTATTGTGCAATAAAATTTGTTTCAACAACAAAAGCAAATAAGCCATTATTGCCACTCAGTGATTGTGTCTTCTTTCTTTGCATGTGAAATCCATCACTTGAAGGAGGTAAGATGTCATTAAGTACGGAGGACGCTGTCAAAGCAGTTGCATTGGTAGAGGATGGGCGCAGTTTTCGTTATGTTGCTCAAGTGTTGCGTATCACACCGTCCACAATTTCGCGTACCATCCAGAGATACAGAGAGCTTGGTACATATTCTAGACGGCCGGGTTCTAAACGGCGGCCGTCAACATCTGCAAGAGATGACCAGTTTTTGCGCCTTAAGGTTCTCCCTAATCGCCACATGACTGCAGTTGAAGTCAGAAATCAGCTTGAACAAGTGAGAGGTGTGAATGTCAGCAAGTGGACTGTGAGAAGAAGGTTGCATGATGCGAAACTCTTATCCAGGAGACCTGCTACTGGCCCAGAACTGACAAGAAAACATCGAAAGGATCGCTTGCGTTTTGCAAGACACCATAGTGATTGGAATGACGAGCAGTGGGGAGCAGTTCTCTTCTCTGATGAGTCTCGATTTAGCATTAGATCTCCAGATGGAATAGAAAAGGTTTGGAGAAGGACAGGAGAAGGCATTTACCGTGCACATTTTCGTCAAGGACAGAATTCAACGGTGGCTCTGTGATGGTTTGGGCAGGGATATGCTTGACTGCACGAACAGACCTGGTTCTTGTGGATGGTGGATCACTCACGGCACACCGCTACATTGAAGAAATCCTTGGAGATCATGTTATTCCCATTGCTCACTACATTGGTGAGAATTTCATGCTCATGCATGACAATGCACGTCCCCATGTAGCACAATGTGTCAATTGTTACCTGAATGATGTTGGAATTGAAGTTATGCAGTGGCCAGAACGTAGTCCAGATCTCAACCCTATCGAGCACGTTTGGGACATTTTAGGGAGAAATGTTCGCCATCGTGCCCCAGAGACCCTGCAAGAGATGCGAGAAGTCCTCATACAGGAATGGGAGCGAATCAACCAGCAGGACATCGCTACCATCATAAGGAGTATGCCTCACAGGATGCATGCTGTAATTAATGCCAGAGGAAACAACACACGTTATTGAATATGATCGGAATAGTAAAAAAAATTCTCGTGAAGTGCTACAGGGAGTCAGAAGAATATGCCTGAGATCAAAGTGAAAGAAAAATTTCACAAAATCATGGGAAATGTTCAGTGTGCACAATGACTGTACAGTTTACTTCACGTTACATTACGTTATTCATGGCGATTTTGTTAAAGATATTACTCTTTCTGTGTTAGAAATATTGTAGCATGAAGAAAATACACAATTTTCTGCAAAAGTTATAATTACAAGCATGTCATAAAGAGTTTGGATTAAATATATCACCTTGTCTGTAAAATTTTCAAGTGTTGCATTTTTTTTGCACCTCAGTATATTTTCTGGCAATACAAACAGCATGTGAGTGCATTATTAATTTAAATATCGAGAACACAGACCACACAACAAATTGTTAAAAAAAGTAAAACGCATATTCGATAGTCTCCACAGAGTACCAAACATTCAATTTATGTATACAGCATTTCTGTTTACTATTTACCACAATTTCAGCATTCTAAAATAGAAATAAGTCGTGCGAAGTCACATACTCGGGGGAACGGGTTCGACCCGAATTCCGCGAAGCTTATTTGAATAACAAATTTCGTAACTTTATATCTGCATTAGTTTTCCAGTTTAAGGGCTCAGTGCTCGAGATAGGGGAAATCGTCTACCCTGTGGCGACTGCTCTGCGAAATTTCGCTGCGTTAAGATCCAAATTAGCTCCACGAGTTCAATTTAGACACAATATGTAGCCGCACGTAGAGTCAGTATACTTTCCAACGTTGCGAGAGAAGCAAAAACGCTTCAATTTTCCGTGTTCAGAACAAGATTTCGTTCTACAAATTGAAAACATCTGCATCCGTGCATCAATGGGTGCAAGACAAAAACCAACAATCTAGTTATCTTTAATATGGATAACTTAGATAATATCTTAAGATGATGGACTAAAGACTTAAACATTTTAAACCTCAAACATTGTCTACTTGATTTGATAGTCGAACCATACCATAAATATCTTCGCAATTAGCCAAAAAAGACAGAAAAGCGGAGTAAAATGTATCAAGTCATGCACATTAAAACTATAAATATTGATTACTCAAAAAATATTTTTGATTTGATTTGTTTTATTTAACTTCACTTTTCTGCCACTGTTGGCTAATCGCAAAGATTGAGATGAGTGGTGACATGATGAATGGGACACTCACATAAACACCCATACCCAGGCAAGGCCGGGATTCGAACTTGTGCCCCTTGGGGTCGTAGCGTGATGTGCTAACCACTCCGCTACGGAAGTCGTCTTGAGATGAGGAACAATTCTATCACTAATGATACAATGTTGAAGATACGGAAATCTAGGCGTTAATATTAAAGGCAGTCCATGATAGACGATAGATAACTATAAAACCAGCTGGATATTAAATAAAACTATACATTTCTCGAGTCTGGAAAAAATTGACTGCTTTCTCAACAATTTCAGAGCTGTGCAGTAGAGTCAACAATAATTTCCAATTCCTCAGACTGAGTTGATTCGTTGTGAGGGATTAGCTTGCATTCCTCAGATGCCCCTTTGCTTTCCTCACTCTCTCTCGGTTGTACCCAAGGAAAATTTTCATCCAAGGCTGGCGTTTGAGGAATGAAGCGAGAGACGAGAGAGAGTTCTGTTTGCAAAAACCTCTCCGCTTTGATTTCCAATTCTTCTTCTATCGTGAAAAGGAAGATTTTAGGACTTCTGTTTATCAGATGTTTGTCTTTTTCTAACTTTCCTGCAGATTTGCCACACAAGAAAGCTGTCTAAAGGACTCCTTGGCAGTCCTCAGGAATAGAAAGAAAGTGGACCAATCAAACGGATGAGCAACTCATCAGCATAATTCAAACATGTCTTGCCGCATACACAAGATTTGGTAAGTTTGATTGATTGATTTGGTGTTTTAAGTCCACTTGATGTACAGTAAGGCTAATCGGGACTGGGCCATCGAAGAGGAGGCCCACAAGATTTGGTAATGTTGTGCTCACTTTTTGCTCATATAGGTTACACCCTATCTCGGAAATCTGCGGAGCAAGGCCGCACATAACGATAGACAAGGGGAGAAAGCTGATAGCTGCAGCCGCGTTCTCCTTTCCATGCACTCACTTCCCCTTTACCGTATTCATTGGCCGAGCCTTCACCCTACTTGCGCTGATGACTTGTTTTGGTTCTCTTGCTCCAGAGATTCCCGGAACACAATGTAATCGGGCCTGGAATCACTGTTGAAAGTGTGTTGTGAATCAATGCCATGTAGTCTACATGCTAACTCTATGGACAATCGAGTCTTCATGCACTGAAACTAGAAAGCAAGCCATAGATGCACACTCTTTGACTGATTTGAAGCTATAAACAATACAGGGTGTCCCAGTTAAAGAGTAGCCCGGCTCCGATCAACAGTTACATCCCAAGGATCATGAAAATAAATGAAGTGTGTGTACTGATACCTTGAGTACCTACCACGGTTAACGTTGGAATGGACAATTCCATTATACTGGTGCAAAATAGCCGTCATTTGTCTCATAGACAAATGTCTTTCAGTCGGGCTAATTTTTAACTGGAATACCCAGTATCTACCTTTGAATGTAATTACTTCCTCATGACGTTTTTCATACAAGCAATAATACAGAACTGCAATTTACCTAAGGTACATGAACCCAATATGGCCCATTTGCTGTTTCCAAGTAGTTGCAAGGTTAATTCAACAGATGACGTTAGTATGTCATTTAGACTGTCCAGATGTCGTGATTGAACCTGTTGACTGTACCTATAGTGCAGTAACTTGAAGACAAAGAAGCATAATAGTTGAACCTCGTGATCTAATATTGCATATGTAAGTTATTACTTACTACATTTGTAGGTGATAGGTGTTTATATCTCTAGTATATTATGATTGCACATAATTTATACTTTACAACAATGTACTTAGTTTAGACTTCAATTTAAAGTACGTTTATAACGAGAGAGAAAATAACACTATGTAAGGTAGATTCAGTATGGTCTATGTAGAAATTATCGTAAAGGACATGCGGAAATGTGATATTTGTTACTCTTATGTTCATGTAGAGTGTGTGAAACTCACTAAGGATGATAAGGGAACTTTCATTTGCCCAGACCCATGGTCTTCTGGTAACAAATTATGACATGTCACTCCCTTGTTTATTGGTTTGTAAACAATGTTATATCTTTGAGCAAATCTCATATGTCATTATGTAGATAAAACGTAAGGTTAATAATGTACTTATCTACCTATAAAAACAACATTGTGGTACTTTCTTTACAATTTATGTTGCATTTTTTTTATGTGAAAGAACAATATATAGTACATACGTCTAACCAATATGGTCTAATCGTGACTTTTTAATAAAATCTTCTCTGTATATTTGGAACCGACTAAAATTTTTAGAAAACGTTCAGAAATGTTCCCTCTTTCAATTATTGCTATTAGTTTTACCTTTCTGACTATGTACAGATATGTACAATATGTATATATTGTCAAATATGTACAATATTACTCCGATGGCAAGAAAACTGCAACAAAATTGTTGGAACCTCCGGATAGATATGCAAAGCCGTAAGACCTCAATAAGTCTGGAGGAATGCATCAGATGCAAGACAGAGTGCCACGAAATTTCACGACAGGGTTTTCGTTATGTACGAGATGCATTCTCACATACATAATCAGTTATCTTCGCCGAAATACCAAACAACGCTACGCTATGCCTGCCAAAGGGCTATAATACCAACGAAACTCACACGACGTGTCACAATGTGTTAGATGTTCATTTTGCAACATGTGCAGGTTGCCATGTAATGGGTTTGTGATGACAATGCATTTCTCACATGCGTGGGGTGCGAGAACAATTACTGTGTTCAGCACCGTGTTCAACGGTTACATCATCCTGTTCAGTGAAGCTGTTTTTCGGCGCATGCGCATGGCCACGTACAGTAGTATCCCGATTGCCCGACATTACGCATTAGAGTTAGAAATACGTTTTACCATTGGATTAACATGGTCACAAATCTTGAAAATTAATAAATGCGGTTGTGATTACCATCATGTCTTTCCATTCGTGTTGTCTTACAGGCTGTTCCAGTATTTATCTTTACCGCCCACATCCTTCTTAACTGGATCGGGGTGGGGGGGGGGGAATTTATAAAATTTGGGTACCTAGGTAAACCTTTGTTTTGGGTCATGCCGACATTATTATTATTATTATTATTATTATTATTATTAACTTTTTTGTTATTATGGTACTTTGCTTCCACTAATTGGATTGTATGATCTGTATTAATAGCACTATTAAACTCTAAAATATTGACACATCTGATTAAAAATGATTCATTAAACTTTGTTTTCGTTTATGATATGACAAGGTTATGATGCAAGAAGTTATTTTAACGCTAGAAATTTCTTCTTCCTACCTTCTTTCATGAAATAAGTAAAAGGGCTTGACTTGTTGTTTCATTTTGCTATTATCACAATATTAACGAATTTTAATAGTTTGTTTAAATTGTTTCTTTGTTTGAATTGTTATTTTAAGTACACATTATGCATATAGGCTAATAGGGACTGGACTTACAGTTTAAAGTAGGGTTACTTCTGACCCTTCAGCGTCTCATTTTTGTGCGGCCACTAGGCTGTAGCCTAGGATAGCCTAGTGGCAAATCCCCTATTGAACTGGATCCTTTGTCTGGAAGAAAGACCGAGCTTCGATGTTTACCATTTTACAACCTCTGTGTCTCGCGAACGTGTACGTTGCGAAGCACAAGTACTTTGGGAGAATCCTCGTGTATACCACATTGATAGTATGCCACAGGTTCACCTACTTTCGAGTGGGTGAACTCTCACAACTAAACTCTTACTGAAACTAACCGATCGACGAAATGTACACAATATTACCATACTCTACAAAGCAAAGACCTTAAAAGAACCCGCTTATATCTCAAAGAGATTCTCATTCCTTTCTGATTCCCATAGCCTTAGCACCAATCGCAGGAACGATCTCAGCTGTCCATTTCCCTTCACAACTCTAATTTCTACACAAACTCCTTCACGGTGTCCACTGTCCATCTGTGGAACAAACTGCCCCTCGAAATTCGAAATCCATCCTCAATATCAATTTTTAAGAACCAAATAAGATATTTCGTATCAAGCATCCCATCAACTTAAATCTAATATACACACCAACTGCAGAAAAGGACACATATCCGTCAACACTGAAATGCAATTTTACCCAAATATTTTCCAAATGAGATGCTCGTGTATGTATGTATGTATGTATGTATATATATATGTGTGTGTGTGTGTGTGTGTGTGTGTGTGTGTGTGTACATGTATGTCTTTGTCTAGGTTTATATTCTGTTTATTTTTCTTTTCCTATTTCTTATTAGTTTGAATTAGTTCTTTGCATATGCTTGCTATATCTATGAAAAATGTAGATGTAACCATGGTTAAGTGGTAGAGAAAGCCCAACAGAATTCACTACGCCATGGAAAATAAGGCGAAATAAATAAATAAATATGTGACTGTATGTTCTCTTTGTTTATTCAGTTAATAGGGTTAAATCAAATGTTTTAGTCTCAATTTTAATATTTTTTTGTGGAATGTAGTTATTGTTTTCTGATAGGAACATGAATTGGTCCTGTTCCAAGGATTTTCAACTTCAAGGTTTTGAAGACGGAGAACATCATATCATGAGAGCATGCAAGAAAGGAGACATTAAAAAATGATGTGTTCCCTTTGCTCTCCTTCAAGCACCAGAAATTTTCAGTTTTCCTGAAATGACATCCAATGAATGTATTAGTTTGTCAAAAATCGTACAAAATAATAATATGATAATATTACCAGTACGTTTCAAGGTAACTGCCCATTTTAAATTTTGTGACTGTCGAATACATCTCACCAGAGAAATGAGAATATTATTTGCTTGAAATTTTCTTCGGGAGAAGGAAATACATGTGAATCAACGAAATTTCATCAGGAAGTAAGAACTGAAAGTTCTAAGGATATTTTCTTACGTTTCAATGGAGAATCTCGGTTCACTGTTGGAAATATTTTGAAAGAATAAAAAATCTACAAAAAAAATGTTAGTCTATTGTTATTAAGTAAATTAGCAAAGCTGAAGTAGAGCCGATGACGTTCACATCATCGGGCGTCACATATTTCAAGTGAACGTTAGCATATCTGTAAAGATCTGTGACGTTTACAAAACTATTGTTTTTGTGAATTTGTTATCCAATATTTAATCATGTTGGAATTATTTTGCAGTTATGAAACTGTTCCCTGACACCCGAAAGGTTGATAACTTCCATACGCATGCGAAGACCAATTTATTTGGTGGTGATTCGACGGAAGGCATTCAATTGCCTATCTGAATAATGTTAGCCATAATCTCAACTAGCAAACACCATAGGTCTTTTAATGAATGAATCGTAACACCACTGACAGTGGCTAAAAATATAAGAAACCATCAATTTCAGTTTGTACTATTATCATCTTGGAACTTCAATGCTCCACTGTAAGATAAATGGTCAAAACAAATATTTTCTACCTTACTCGACAAGAACCACGTCTCATAATTAAATAACATATATACTCACAATTAAAAACGGCATGCCATTATTAAACCATTATTATTATCAGTTTATAAATTGCACAGAGCTTGTCCATAAATCGGTTTGCTTGTCATTTTGAGTGTAACTTTGTTTGCTACTGGAATATTCTTGTTATATAAATGTAAATAAAAATGTGAGTTGAAGAAGGTTGCATTAGCAATCAAGACGGTGCTCTGGAGAGGGATAAAGGAGGAGCTCTCTGCGATTTATAAGTGAAAATATCTTCTTTACTATACTAAATAATTATTGATTATTGTGTCTCAAATTAAACGTAATTACTTACTTTTTAAACACGGATATTATTTTCATACAGTGCGCACAGCCATGATTACTTTCGTATCAATCAGGGGAAAATTCTCGCTAACACATTGGTATTTGACGCTGGCTGAATTTAAGACGGTTTGCTACGAAAATGAAAGTCCAGGAAGGAATAAAATTTCAAGTAAGACCATTAGGTTTCTGCCTACTGACCTTATGTGAATCAGGTGACAAGTAACAACTCTGGGTTGGAAGAAGTGGAAAATAATAAAACATTGTATCGAATATTATTTTTTGCTTTTTCTCTTACGTTGTGGACCAAGGTCGGTCCTAGAATCCAATGAACGATGGAGGAAATGCCCCAATAGACTGCGAGGTTTTGGCCAACTATTTTTCCCCAATAATAACTTTTGGGGGTGGAATACGGTGTAGGATGGGACTAAATTTATGCTCTCCATGAGTATAAAATCTAAAGGTTCGGCTATAAAACTGACATTTTGACAACTTGTATTCTATGGATATAATGTACTTTACCCTGTTCAGTTATCTCTGGAGCAAGGCCGCAAATAGCGGCACAGAAGGGGGTGAAGATCGAGTGGACAGAGCGAAGCAGTACAGACAGTCGCTTTCCCCCTCTCCACGCAATCCCGTTCATCTCGCGCGTTCATTGGTGGAGCCGTCTCGCGTCACTATTTGCGCAGAGACTTGTTTCCGTTCGCCTGCTCCAGAGATGGATGGGACAGAGTGTAGAACAGCCTAGTAAGTTGTTAGCGAACGGAATATAGAATTGAACTGAAAACTTTTATTTGTGTCAGCTTCCGTGGTGGATTAAGGTTTGTGAACTGCGCCACAAAGTCAACGGTCTTAGGTTCAAATCCTATGCTAAGACATGGACATTTCAATGTGGTTGTTCCTTCATCGATTTCGTCAATTCACCATTCATCATGATCGTCACGATTAACTTAGATAGATAATTATTAAAGTTATTAAATAATTAGTAAAAACATAATTGTAGTCCTAGGTTAAAATTTGATTAAAATCAAATATTTCCTAATGCTTAACAAAGCTTTACCCTGCCTGCGTGTTTTCCTGTGTTGAACTAGCTGTGCGAGTGTTTCGGGGAGATATTAGCCGAACAGTGTCAGAAGTTAATGATGCACGAGAGTGTTGAATACTCAATCATTGTAGCTGTCCGTTTGATGTTGAAAAGAGAAGGAAAATATATCTAAGCGCATGTCAGCATTCATTTGTTACTCGAGAGGCCCATCATCCATCATTAGGATGTCGCACGTACTCAAAAGCGTATTCCGCTGTTCCAGCTCATCGAGGAAAGAATGCATTAAGAGATATTGACACAATGACACATTGAAGAGCATCAAAAGGATGAGCTCTCAAAAAGGAACATTAATGCGCGACAATGGAATATATAGATAATCTTCAGTCCCTCTTGAAATGCAGGTCATTCACGATAAACCCAGTCATGTATAAAAAGAATTTCTTCAATATATCTTTTAAAACGGAATGAATGTCTCTTCCGTTTCAATGCATTCAAATTCTGCTAATGATTAAACGTCAGAGGAGAGGAAAGTAACCTGTTGTGGTTGATGACGTTCCCAAGGAGCTCATTAATTAGAGGAAAGGTGCGTAATATGCGATAGTTCCCTAATATGGGACACCTAAATTACGGCCAAGTTAAGGGTTAGACTCCGACGGAGGCTATGTGAACCACGTCCTGAGCTGTTGTGCAAGCTACGGTGAAAACAAGGAAGTGAGTTGGCAGCTGTCCGGCGTGGGTAGAGTGTGTTTTAAAACACGTCTATAACAAGTTTTCTGTAGCGTTTGCGCCGAGTGGATTCGTTGCGCTCACGGAGACTGTGGTGTGGAAGATGTGCTCTGAGTACTCCTAATTGAAGCATAAAAATTACAAAAAAGGCTATTGACTTTGAAAAAAATCATTCAGCTATCACACAGTATTAGCCAGCATTAGAAACGTTTTGGACTTTTTCATAAAAATGACTTTTCTTAATGTTTTCGAAATTACGTCCTAGTGCTTTAATATAAGTGTGTAAAGTAATCCCCTGTGCTTTCCACTACGCCATGAAGGCGTATAGGGGGTGTAGAGTTAGGGCTCCACACTTTCTTGATCACGGTCGAAGGTGGGGCTGATCTGATCAGCACCACGCCCCTGGTCGCCTTTAAACACCAGAGTTTTCTCCAGGTACCCACTCTATACGACGCTGGTTGGGCGCCGTAGCCTCTTGAACAGGTTGATCCCGGTTCTCCCCCACGGGGTAGTCAGACGCCCTAACGCCTGAGCTACCGCGGCTGTCGTAGTGCTTTAGAGTAATCTAAAAATATTGAATCCATTGTAAAGTGTAAGTACATTGAAATAATACATTTGTTTCCTATTTTATCGCCTACGTATTCACTTAAACAAAACAACTTTATCTCATATTAGGCACGTTTCCTCTATATGTTTCCAAGTTGGCACGATTTCCTGACGCACGTCCGCAATAATAGTGGAACCGGAATTTCAAAACATGGTTTAATATTCCTCCCATAGATCTAAAAATCTCTCCAGAACTCTGCATCCGTATGGAACATGAAATGACCGTAAGTGTACGACCAGGACCGTAGGTTGGCATCTCTGCTCCTAAGAAGCTGTAAAAGTACAAACACTGCACCGCAAGTAGGACCCAATAAAGTAACAAAGGAGCGTTCATATCGGTTTCTGCCTAGCACGGAGAAGTCTGCAGTGCCTCGTTAGTTGGTTTTGATACGCCAACGACTTCAGTGGGGAAACCCTCCACCGCATGTGCTTTGATGAAAAATGATGGAAGGGTAGGTTTTGTGGCGACTCGTGCCAATTTGTGGTTCCGCAAACCCACGTTCTGGTAAAAACGAACACGACGTCTCCCTCCATCAAACAAGGAAACAAAGAGAAAATCAGGTCCCATGTACGGAACAAAAAGACGCCAAATGGTCAATTAGGTTAGATTCCTTCACAAAGACACCCCTACACTAAAAACAAAGGTTATAGATGAAGAAGGAAGGAAAAAACGAACCAGGAAGGGGATTGGAGGAATTACGAAGTAAAAAGGCAAGAAAACTATCTGAAATATCGCGATTTTGCGTCTTGCTTCCCCTTTCGATAGAGATGAAACTTTAATTCTCCATTTCGTCCTTTATAGCCTCCATGAAAAGAATATAAGTTTCATTTATTCAATGTTGCCATCTTCGGCTGTAACTACATTCCCGACAGTGATCTTTTGACTCGAAGTTTATGATTCGTAATCAGTTTCCGCTGATCCATTTTGATAAATCGTAGATAACCGGGCCACTGGAAATATTACCGTAGAACTAATTGTATGTGTAACCTAACAGTAGAACAGGGTAGGAGTGAAAAAAGTGACTGACCAATTTAAAGAAATAGGCAGTCATGTGTTATTCTCAATGGCAGTAAACTTTTACTTGCTACTCTGTCCAAGTTTTCTATTCATTATAAAAGTGTTGTAACATGTAAATTGAAAAATGAATGGAAACATTAACTGAAAAACAAAACTAATGTATAATTAAATCTGGCAATGCAAACGATACTACATGTTACAGGCCCATTTCTCTCCTTTCCACACTTACTATTGTCTGTGAAAAGGTTCTAAAAAATAGACTTCTGAAATTCACATCCCCTTACATTAACCCAGCACAACACGGCTTTCTTCCAAATTCTTCATGCCTTACCAATCTGTCTTCTATGCAATCCTATGCCATAAACGCAATTACTAATCGTAATCAGTTGGATGTTGTGTACTTTGATCTATCCAAAGCTTTTGATTCAGTGGATCACTATTATTTACTGCATAAATTAGCTAACAGATTTAATATAACTGGAAACACGTTAAAAATAGTGAAAGACTATCAAAGAAATAGACAACAACGTGTTATACTTCCTGGAACTCATTCTAACTGGCTTCCTGTTATATCTGGTGTGCCGCAAGGAAGCGTTCTTGGCCCTCTGTTATTTGTATTATATCTGGATGATCTCACAGACCTCTTTAATTCCCCCATCTCAAGCACAATTCTAATGTTTGCCGATGATTGCAAGATTATGAGAGAAATAAAACAGCCATCAGACTTGCAACTTCTCCAAAATGACATAAATAGATTCTCTGAATGGTGCAAGCGATGGAAACTGACCACAAACCCTTCGAAATGCTCTTACATAACAATTTCATTTGAGCAAAACATTCTTGAAGGTAATTATACACTCACCGACATCACTCTAACAAAAGAAGCGCAACACCGAGATCTAGGTATCCTCATAGATTCTAAACTAACTTTCGATAATCACATATCAACCATCACATAAAAGGCAATGCGTATGCTAGGCTTACTTTACAGATTCACCGAAATCCATAACCCGAAAGCACTTTCCATTTACTTCAAAACTTTTGTGTCCCCCATTCTAGAATACTGTTCACCCATCTGGAACATGGCTGCCCCTTCTCATAGCTCCAAGATCGAGCGTGTTCTCAGCTTTTTCCTCTCCATCGTTCGATATGGAGTGCCGGCCCTGAGACACCTACCTAAGAGAGATCTGCTTGTAAACTTAAACATAAATACTCCAGAATCACGTAGATACGTTGCAGATATGAAATTACTACATAAGATAATTAATGGAAACCTAAGATGCAGCATCCCACTCAACGAACTCTTCCTCAGAGTGCCTACACACAAAACACGGAGCAAGGAAACTTTCCACACTGCAACTCCAAGACTCTCAATCATTCAACGTTCACTATTTCATAGGCTACCAAATCAGTTCAATGTCATCTCAAACCAAACCGATATATTCAGTTCATATCCATCTTTTATCACCAACATAGAAAAAATTGTATATAAGTAATGCTTTTGTAAAACACATCTGTTTACCTTGGAACTGTCTCGACTTGTTTATGTTTATATATATATTTTGTTTATTTTATTTTATTTTATCTTTTTTCGTGTGTTCTTTCTAACACTAGTGTACTGTTTTACTGTTGTTTCTTTCTTGTTTAAAATGGCTTCTGCTGTACTGGAAATTTCAATAAATAAATAAATAAATAAATGAATGAATTTACGCACAGCCTAAAACGACAAAAACGAAACCACCCGTCAAAAGTACTTTTAATTTCGCTGTATGCTCATATAGGCTAATTTGCCTGCACCACGCACCGAACCCTAGTACTGTTAATTACAACGGTACAGCGTGAGAAGCCATAAACCATCTGTGTTCTTTAATAATTTACGAGTAAGAAGTACAAAGTACAAATACAAGAGAATGTATATATTCAACATATACAGTGCCGGTTATTTGGTTATTGTGCCGGTCGAACGCGTTCAGTGTTACGGCTGGAAGAAAGCCACTTGCCGGCGAAATTGGATATGCGTATCTCGACAACTCAAATGCACAGATTAAAAAAAAAATAATTAAAATATGTTACAAGTACAAACAAAGTAGTCACATACTTTTGTCACAAAAGATGTTGGAAATGTCCTGTCAGCCACATATTTTTTTCACATCTTTTGAGATATTTTGCTTAAAAATCGCCTCCTCACAAACTACACTGAAGCGAATGTAAATCCGTCTTCTACACGACATATCCGCCAATATGAATGCAAATACACATTCAGGGCAGAAAAAGAAGTTCCGACGTCACGGTTACATGTTCAATAATATGTTGCAGATCAGAGTTAGCGCTATTTCAGCGTTCCAGTGTGCTTAGCAAAGAGACTTAACAAAACCTCGGCTCGAAAAGCTACCAAATGCCTATATGCACTTGAATTGAGGCAATACGTATAATTGATTTCGTCGGCAAGTGGTGTGCTTCCAGCTGCTACAAGGGTTGCGTTCGCTGGCACACTAACAAAATGAAGTGTTGAAGTTTATGCAAGATGAAGGATTTAGAATCCTAATTTTTTTTTGTTTAATAAGAAGTTCGATTTTTTCATATTTTATTTATTTGTGTGTACAGTCAACAGAATACATATTCACACATGTATATGCATCTTGTAAAAGGTGGATTTAAGTTTAACCCATCTTCACCTAGAATAATAAATGCGTCTTTTATACGATACATTATAAAATGTGCCTCCTGAAGCGTATCAAAATTATTTCTAAAAATGTTCTACACACAGACTTACTCTTTTGTGATTGGCTTGTCTTGTGAACGGCACTAACTAATAAGTGTAACCTTAGTAAATTGTCGAATTTTCCAGGAATTGGAAAATGTGAAGCTAACTTCTGTGGGCTGTTTGTATTACTACAATTATCTAGACATTTTAAGAAATAAAATGCAGCAAATCACGTTTTGATATACATTTTTATCACCATTTCCAAAACTGATTATGTTACCATAGCAACGCCTATATTGCAAACACATAAACGTTATTCAAGTTGTTATAGATAGAAAAAAGAATCGTTGCTGAAGATTATATAGCAACGTTAACATGTACATTCGAAGTTTAAAGAAATATAGGAGCTATACATTTTACAAGTAAAATAATTAATACATGAAGTTGTACTGTAACACAGGACATTCACAGGCCTTGCAGTGTTACGTTGCTTTTGACCCACGAACGAGAAGAACTGTAAAAATATGCAGAGTTAGGCACACATCCATGGAACTGGCTTGTGATTATGCAATTCAAACCGTATCCACGCATACATTTTGCAATCAATAATTCATAAAACTCCAATTTACTAACTAACTAACTAACCACTAACCAACTCTCTAGCCTTTTTACCTACATTAAATGTCTGATCGTGTTAAACCGAGGAAAGCACCTTCCAAAACGAATGTTAATCCATTATCGATTAAAATTCTGAATAAGTGGATAAATTTTGCAAATATTTCGTTTATCATATTTGCCTCAGCGGTACCTCAGCGCATTTAAGGAAAATCTCTGGCCGTTTCAAATAAATACGAATATTTGACTGTTGATAAGCACGTTAACTTTCCGTAAGAGTGTGAAAAATATATAAAGATCCATTTATATACACAGACCAATCTGATACTACAATGATTTATTCACAGCCTCAACACCACGCCACAATTTTTAAATAAAGCTCGATTTGTTGTTATTTTAGTGCTAAATTTACGCTTATATCCTCCTGAGAACGATCTTACACAAAATAGGTGAAAAATTTTGTATAGCCTTATGATGGCGTAGTCATCGAACATTAAAGTATCAGAATCCAGTAAAAATTATGTTTTGAGCCTATATTTGCATTATACATAGTAATTAAGTTACGCAGCCCTAACATTTTCTTCAATAACAAGAAACTTGTATACAGCTTTTTGCCATGTTAAAAGTTCCCCAACTGAGACATTATTCAAAATCTATATTATACCGGACTACACCATACAAAGTAATCCTCCTCTATTAAAATGCGCAACTCGTCAAATAAAGATGGTAATTATGGAACAATATAAGTTTTTTGACTGGTACATAACGGTTTCCGATAATAAGTCAAAAAATATTAGGTATTTATTTGTATACTTTCATTTATACCTTATAAAATGTAAAAATTAAAAAAAATAGTTATTCTTAAGAGAAGAGGTCGATAACTAGGAATTAGAATTATAATTCTTGACTAATGCGAAAGGTCGCCATGGTAAGCGTAAGTGATCAATGAAATGACACTCTACTTTGATTTGGTCATTTTGCGTTGCTCTTCTACCTATTGGGTTATTCGCGACGGTGAGGATGAATGATGATGAGACAAATACGAAAATGATACAATGATACATACCTGACCAGGGCTCTAACTGGGGCCTCTGGCTTCGTAGCTCGTTACGCTGACCACTCAGCCAGTGGAGGCCGGCAAAATGAAATATAATTGAGTCCAATCAAAAGCATGTTTAATCAAGTCGTCAGATGTTCTCGTGAAAATAGGGAAATTAAAATCAGAACTTTAGAATTTTACAGGAAAAATAATACTGCAGGTAGGTAGTGAAGTCTCTTTTTTGTCCATCTCTTTTTCTTAAAAGAAGTTGCAGATAATTTACGTTGC
Organism: Lepisma saccharinum; assembly: GCF_977018435.1. NCBI lineage: Eukaryota > Metazoa > Arthropoda > Insecta > Zygentoma > Lepismatidae > Lepisma > Lepisma saccharinum. The sequence continues at coordinate 43,000,077 of NC_139239.1, read as the reverse complement.
ATAATCGTGATGGGCACAATTTTGGATTCTTGATCACACATGCAGATACTGTAAACAATAGTCTTCGTGATAATACATCTCCCCGGATGTTGTAATTGGACAAGTAACATTGCAGTGTGTCTCAAAGGGATAAACTGAAGCACCTGTTTTGTCATTCAACCTTTCCCATAGCTATATTTGCATAATCAATTTATATGTACCTCTCCTTCTCTCTTACAGGCATATGCTGCATAATAGGCTCGGATTATACGTGCTCAAATACAATCATATGTATCTTCGATAATGTGCATCATAAATACTGCGGATTGGATCACTACAAAGCCGACCTGTAATAGTTTCCACTCTCGTGCATATTTACACCACAGAAGCGCACGTGTGCAGGGAGATGAACAATAAAAAAACTCACGGTGGCAATTTATACCCTAGGCCACCTGGGTCGCCAGATTTAACCACTGGATCATTTGCTCTGGGGATAGATATAAAAATGTTTTGCACAGGTATGGATCAGATTTACTGGGCAAATCAATCATCATTAACGCAACTCACTTGCGCGTTCAGGTTAGGGGTCATAGGGAGGATAGAAGACGATGAAGGGAAAACAAATGGAAGATTCCATAACATCTTAACATTAGCTTGCAGTGACCAGAGAAAAACATGGACACACACACACACATAAACTCACATTTGTAGAAACACACACACACACACACATAAACTCACATTTGTAGAAACACACACACACATACTTAAAAAAGAAGTCGACATTGAAAAAAAATATGAAACATTGCAGATTGTTTGCGAAAATGAAAACACGGAAATATATTTTGGGGATTGAATGTTGGCCGGATTAAGTATTGTTTTCAGGGAATAACAAGCGGACATACAGGAGAGGAGCGGAAAACTCTGTGCTAACAGGCCTATAATTTTTTGAAAAATTAGTTTTTGCGACGTTAACTGCCGAGCTATAGATTTTTTACTGTTCCAAAGCATGCGCCATTATCCCATCATGAAATTTGAGTACACGGCAGAACGGCGTGAAACAGGTTCGGATTACCTTTTAACAAGACAATTCCCTCGTTTTTAATGTTTCATGGCTTCACAAGATAGACGGATGACTGCCGGATATCACAACTTATAGGAAAGGAACAACTGTTATTCTTGCATGAAAATGTTTATTTTGGTTTCCTCCATAGCAGGTTCTCAGAATGAATGTTGCCTCTCCTTAAGAGAAAGGTTTCTGGATGATGTTTCTTCTTCAATGTTCCCTTAAGGTTTGTTCAAGTTTAGAAGGGAAGAAAAATCAAGATTGTTTTTCCAAACTAGGGGAAGTTTTCGTTGTCTCTGTTCTTGTTGATATTAGTGGTCATTGACTGTTTTGATCGATGTTCATCATTTGTACTGCCATGGACGGGTTACAGTTACAGTGGTGTAAGTCACTTTGTTAAAAAGAAAAAAAAACAGTCTGAGTCACAGCACTTTGCTGATCAACACAACAGCTGTTTCCTTCATCACTAGACCTTAAACCCTCGTCTGTTGACAGTTGAATGAATCTCTGATTTACTTCACGTTATCTGTTACCAGATTAACTTATCTCGATCTGGTTTCTATGTCTAAGTGTTTTTTTTTTTTTAAAAAGTGACTTACACCACTGTAACTTTAACCCGCCCATATATTGTTGTAAGTGTATTGTTTTATGTCTCGTGTATATATGTCCGTCACCATACTGTAACTCCGCTGTTGGCGTAGATAGCGTAAAATGAAATCTTTCCCCTATTTTCATTTTTCGCTATTGCGCTAAGAACAGAGTTGTCCTATAGTGACGGACTTTTGAATCACAGGCCTATATACCCGCACTGTGCACTTATTAGTGGTGTGGGAGGTGACGTCCAAGAACATCCACAGAGGCCTGAACCAATTTAATTTTATTCGCAATTAACTATCTGTAGATCTGCGTGTGAGGTGTTTCTGTGAACACATTTTTTAAATTCAGTTTTTAATTCATTAAGCCTGCATGGGCAATAACGATGCACTGCAGATTCTGATGCCACCTCCTTCCCCCAACAGAGAAATATAAGCGTGTTGGCGTAAGATTCTTCGAGCGAGATAGTAGTCCTTACGATTTGAACATGGAAAACATTTTCAGCCGTGGGCCGGACTAATATAACTGAATATTTAGAGTGTTAACTTGTTAGGTATTATTCAAGAATCATTATCTTTTTACTTCTATTTGAGTAAATATATGAACTGAGCATTAAGAAACATATCTGAGCTATAGCTGTTTGAACCCAAAGGTTCGTAGTTTATCAGCCTGTTACTGTAACCACTACCCCACGGAGATCAGAAAATTGGTTTATGAATTTATAATTATTTAACTGAATGGTACGTAGCAGACTAACCAGCTGTATATACCAAATTGAAATGTTTGGTATTTTATTAAGCTTTAATTCTAGGGTATTTGGGAAAAGCACTTAAATGTAAAAAACTTCGATTTTCTGTTGCACCCATTTAAGTCTCACTGAATCAATTAAAGAAAATATAATAAGTATAATTTTATATTGGGCATGTGTAAATATTCTAAACAGTGATGATCTAATATGTATATCATATCTGTAATGTTGCTATTAAAAGAATAAACATAAATATGTGCTTGCTGGAAAACTTTGCTTTTTTGACTTAAGTGCTTTTCCCGAACACTCTAAAATTGTCAGTTTAACAAATATAATAACAAATTGCAATTATTTTCGAACAATTAAATAAATTACTTAATCTACCCTTCTTTAAATTCCCAGATACATATATAGAACTGTAGATAATTGCTAAAAAGTACTAGCTAATAGTATATCATAGCCTGACAATTCAGCACTCCCACAGAATATGCTCCTACCTGGAATCGAAAGCCTGATGGGGCTGCGACATTACTGCACAGAACATGTGAAGAAAATGAAACGACCAACAAGCGGTGAATAGTACTGTAATAAGGTCCTTTTCTAAGGTTCACAAAAAAGCATCTGGTCATTAAGTAAACTCATACGCCATTTCCATCGCATGGCTTAGACTGGAAGGAACGGGCATGCCCTGTGAGAGACTAAACCAAACTGATTACGCAAGTAAACTGAGTTACACTAAATAGCCGTTGAATTGGAAACAGATTTTGGTAAAAGCTACGGAAGTTCAGAGAGACAAAGGGACAGACGAGATAACAGGAGGAACTAAGTGTTCTTCTCCTCCTTCTACGGCCAGATAAAAGGAACACTACTCACGAGTGTTTAATTCTCCAACGACTGCTCCCTCTGAAGGCAAAGGTTAAAAGCCACCTACAGCGCAAACGGGTCCCCCTTCAAGGGAAGCGAGTAGACCTTGGAGCACTTTCGTATCTGTATTTGGGGTCTTTAATGCTGCTTTTCTATCTCTACAGGTTAACAGTCATTACAACCACGAGTGGTTAAATAATGAATAATGCAACGTCCATACTTTAACAAGGATTCTAATCCTTGACCTCGTATCACCTTAAGCGTCGACTAAACTGTTCATTGGATGAACCCGTGGAAAAATTATAACTAACTAACTCTCTAGCCTTCTTGAACCCGAAGGTTTATGTCTGCATCAACACACGCCTTCCACCTGTCCCTATCCCGGGCAAGATCTATCCAACCTTTTCCATTCTTACCGATTTCCTTTAGGTCCATCTCAACGTTATCCCTCCATCTTAGTCTTGTCCTTCCTACAGGTCTCTTACCATCAGGTTTCCCAGTAAGAATCCTGTAAACTCTTCTTTTCTCTCCCATTCGTGCCATATGGCCTGCCCACCTAAGTCTTCTTGATTTAATTATTCTAATAATATCTGGAGAGGAATGCTGATTGTGCAGTTATACAATATATAACCTTCTCCACTCACCTGTCTCCTCATCCCTTTTAGGTCCAAATATTTTCCTAAGGATTTTATCTTCAAATACTCTTAATTTATGTTTCTCTTTTAATGTAAGGAACCAAGTTTCAAAGTCATGTAATACTACAGGCAAAATTACTGTTTTGTATATTTTAACTTTTAGTTTCTTAGATATTATACAAGAAGATAAAAGTTTATGAAGAGGAAACACGCATTTCCTGAATGCGTGGAAGAATTATAAAATTGAATTTAAGTGTTTAAGTCAAAATTACTATTTCTCCAGAAGGTGAACTGATTATCTTGTTTCATTGAATTTATACTAATTCAGATAATATTGGTCTTATTAATGCTGTCACCTTGCAATAAGATTCTGATTTCCATTCCCAGTACAGTCACGAGCTGTTGTATTCCACTCAAATCTATAGATTACGACCCCGATTATCCTATCTGATTACATCAAACAAAAATGTTGTAATCGTAAAGATCAAATCAAATAAAATAAAGTAACATTTATTATCAAGATTAGCTTGTGTTTTGAAAGTCTTTGTAAAGTAAATATTAATGTGGGTATGAATATGGAAGTTGTATGTGGGGATTATTGATGTTCTGTCTTTAGAATTGGACTGAAGTCATGTAAGGACATGTCACGGACACGGATACATGACAAGTAATTCATAGTACTTTAACAAGAAAAATAAAATGGAAGCGTGCAATGTAACCAATAGTTCTGGATTCGAATCCTGGGTAAGTTCATTGTGTTTGTTGTCTTTTCAACAATTTAGCATTCAGCATTATTGCCGAGATTAAACTAGAAAGGTGATAAACAACGAAAATATTAAAATATACAAAAACTACAGTCGCCTTTCAAAAAAAAGCTCAATAGCTTGCTGAGAGTAAGAACGCGCTGATTTTTCCACAAACCTAATCTCTCCAACTTCTTTATTCATGGAGATTCACCACTAAAATATTCAGTATGTTTATATTTGAAGATAAAACTGTCTCTCAATATCCCTCAAGCTGTATGCGTAACATTTCAGAAAGGACGCAAAAGTTCTCCACAGGATTTGCCTGAATATTTCATTTTACGCCGAAAGCTGGGATCATAATCAAAGCTGCTTCAGACTCAACGGACCTGTGCAGTGGCCAAAAAGACTTCGAATAAACCTTTTTCTGCATCACTGAGATGTTTATAATACTAAGTATCTTTATTCCTTAATGTAAATAAGACAATGCTTGGAACGTTTTGAGTGTTTAGTGCACATAGTGAAAATGAAAAAAAATTGCTTAACACTTTTGATCAGAAATGCAAACAATTCTGTGACAGCCAATGTTTTCGTTAAGGGATGAGTAGTAATATTAAAAGGGTTCGTTTTCCATGGGTTAGTTCACTGTAGTCATGGTAGAGGAAGTATTTGTTTGTGTTTGATTTCAAGGTGGTTACTACACCATCGGGAAGGTCCTGAAGTACAGATGATAATGTGAACGTGATTTCCCATGACATGAAAGATATATTCAATAGCGAACTGTTCATCACACTCACTCAGCGAGCAATTGCATTGTTTCATCCAACTCGCCTGCACTTCTTTGTGATGAACAGCTTCTCTCCACGAGGTTTTCATAGTATCTTTCTGGTTTCACATTGCTTTAGGAATTCCTATTTTCTTTTTCAGATATTATACTAGTCGAATATACGTTACCACGCCAGCAACTTTGCATGTTTTCACTTTGGCCAAATATTTTGATTATAAGCAGTTGTTTTCCACCCCTGAAGAATTTTCATAATATCAATATTACACCATCTGAAATTACGCAAAGGAGTAAGAAAAAAACTTTTTTCTGGAAGATTATTTCCTTTTGTATTCTGCTAGTTCGATATCCGGTAGAGGCACATTGCACAATGGTTCGGATCACACTTGAAACTATAGGTCCAGTTCCGATTAGCCTATCTGTGCATAAAGTGTACTTAAAACAACTTAACCCTTTCTATACTGGTAATTGCACGTCGTATTTCTACCTCTCTAGGTTCGTCGCAACGATTAGCATGAATTGTGAATTGACGAAATATATCTATGACTTGTCTAGGATTCGAACCTATAACCTTGGAAAAAGCTGTGTCCTTCGCAGAAGTTGGCAGAGTATAACTTAGCAAGGAACTCAAATTTGTATATTTCTTTATATATATAAACATTCTAAGGCTGCCGTTTTTCACAACAGAATTTTATCTGCGCATTAGTCAAATATGGCTGGTTGTCCAAACTGAATTAATGCAGTAAAACTTTGTAATTGATAAATAAACTTTCTTGCAGCGTGAAAATATTTTGCTTTTGAGATACAATTTTATGTACGATGCCTTCAGAACGGTCATATCCGTACAAACGTAAGTTACACTTAAAATTTACAAATTTAAATATTTCCACAGGATCAGTTTACTTGGAGTTCGTGAAATTAGTTTATACAGTCTCCATCGAATTTTTTTCCTTGCGCATGCCCGTTAGTCTCGTCCTTAAGTTTGTTTGATTGATTGGTTGACTTGCTTCACTTCGCTTTCTATACCGCTTTTGGCTAATTTTCAAAGATGGGGACGACTGATGACATGATGAAATTGATGATTGGACACTCACAAACATCCATGCCCACACCGGTATTCGAACTCGGGACCCTTGGCGTCGTAGCGCGATGTGCTAACCATCCTTAAGTTTGACAACGGATCTCTGACTGATAACAGAATGCGTGGCGAGCTGTTAACATCTTAAGCTCAGTTCCTTTCCCGAGTTCAAAATGCTGCAAATTTCATCACCGTGGAAAATCATCGTGTTTGTTTGACCCGTAGAACCTGGGTCAACGATTTCCGCTATGGCTGGAGGGTAGCCGAGCACAAAACGTGCTTTCTCGGTTGTTCTTTCCGCACCGATGACTTGCAGTAAACACAGCTCTCCACACCTCTCTTCCCAGGGGCTTGATGAGGGAGAGAAATCCAATCTGTCTCATTCCGCCTCAACTGGCGAGGGTGCATATTCCGTACACAGCACCTAAAGGTCAAACGCCAATTAGGGTAAATTGAACAGACGACGATTGTTCGGGGTAGGTGGAGCCTGAGTATTTGCCCGCCACTCCCGGCTTCCGGTTCGCGCAGAAGAGGAATGCCATCGCGTCTACTAGGAGAAAGCTTAGTACGGATGCATAGCGGAACCGAATGGTGTCCTTTAGGGACAACTTACGTGAAGAAAAGCGCACAAAGTATTCATTAAGCCATCCAGGAGGTAATCCAATCTCCTCCACCTGTATATTTGACCTCAAGACTTATTTGTGTTAAGAATTTCGGTTTAAATGACTTCGTAAAGTTTTAGTTTAAGTACAGTAAATTTAGTTCTATTACAAGTTAGAAGTATAATGAGCCACATTTGTGTAATCTTAGGGTCACCAAGCGTCTTCTTTTTCACCGACTTGACCTCGAGTACGTAGATAAAAAAAACTTTCCGTGGTGGAGGAGAGGAGATTCACCCATAATTCATCCTATACTTAAACAGTATTATATAAAATCGCTATGCACAATACGAGCATGTGTTTTATGGGATCGTATGTAGGTTACAACTACTTAGGTATATACTACTCCAACCGTAATGTGGGGGGCGTATCAAGAGATACCAGGTTTGAACTCTTGTCTAGTAGGCTGTGTGGTTTTACGAATAAAACCTGTTTCGCACAATCCAAACGTTTGAAAATTCCTTGGTTTCTGAGCGTGTATTAATCCAACATGCCACAAAGGAAGATTTAACCCTAAATACGCCCTTTAAATACGGTCCTAGATGTTCTATATTTAAATCTTGTCCGGCACCCGGGAGAAAATTGACGAAAAATGTAGCGAGTCCTACATTTTGAACATTATATAACTTGTATTTTTAAATACGCACTCTACAGAACGAGGCAAACGTCCAGCACCACCTTTTTAATTTGAAAACGACTTGACGGAGGACGATGAAACTTTGGATATGGGTAATGGGGGTGGGGCACACCATATGGGGCCAGTATGCATCATGGCGGCCATCTTAAAAGCCTCCATTTTGGAATTATCTCCCGATTTTCAAATAGGAAGGGGGTCATGTAACTCTTTACTTTTTACCAAAACTGGTTCAGTCACGCATTCGAAAGGTGACTACCAAATATGTAGATTGCATAGCGCGTGAAAGATTCCATGCATGCAACGTGAATGCCAAATGCACTTGCAAATTCATTTTTGATTATAAATCCAATGTTTTTAATTCTAACCACTACTTTCACTTGTCGAAACCTTTAGAATATCACGGCCCGAGTAATCCAGCCAGTCAACGAAATTATACACCAGCAGAATGCATACGAAATCTCCATTTCAGAGCCCAGGAACTTTCGTCGAAGAACTGAATGCAGTCTACCTACGCTCGTTAACAGGCAGTAACAAGTTTTACTGCAACTCACTGTAGCGCCTGCAGGTTACACAAACCCGCACCACTCCAGATTTGTGTGGGTTGCATACGGACTAGGATAAATGCTTAAGTTCCGAAAATTAACTTGAGCGGGAGCACCAAGAAGCAGTTCCCGCGTGCCATAACGTAGGAAGGAAGACGAATGGCCGATCGCGGAGGGCAATTTGAGTCTGTTGCGCGTCGTTAAGGCACGGATCAAATACGTAAATGAATTATGGCCGAGAGATTTAAGCAGTATTAACTTTCTGCAATGTGTCGCCCGCGGGAATTGCTCGAATATCGAACCGCGGCCTGTGTTCAGCAAATGCAACTGAAATGCGCAGACACTCAACAGTCGGGCTAACTTAGAACTGGAGTTTCTAAACTTATTTAACTGGCCTAATGGGTATGAACTTGTGAGAGATTCCACAGGTTAGGTGCAAGTCCTTTCTTTAGCTCCTTGCAAGCAGGAGATGTTCGAAATCGCAACACACTGCATTTCCTTTTGCTTGAAAGGCTTCAATATTTATTATACAGTTACTAAAATAACCAGATTTCTTAAAAAGATGAACGTGTTACCACTTGTTTGATATTCTCCATATTTTTGTGACGTCCCCACTTGAAAATATGTCACTGACATATTCTTTTGTGAAAGAAAGCGCAATTTTTGTGTTATTACATGTAAATTGCACCATGTTTGTTATGTATATCTTTTGCTTAATATTTCTTGTATTTTATGTTCTATTTCAAGTAGTTCAATTAATATTTATATTTGAGAAAATGCATTGTGTGAATTTGGAATCTTAACTTGTGTAGATGTCAGTTTTTTCTTATCATGCTTTCGTAATTTGTAAGTGATTCATCTGCGATTAATCTGTGATCTTGAAAAAATATAAAAGCGAGGATTTCGCATGAGAAATGAACATTCACCGCAGAGCCATATTCAGTTATTATTATTAAGTAAATACAACCACTAAATATCTCGTTAATACCAAATATATTATTATTATTATATTCAGAGCAGGCACTGACTTTGATGGCACAAAGTGCTTTATGCGCTACCCCAAAGAACCTTAAGAATGTCACCATCACCCTCCAATATTCTCTCAGCTAAGAATTTTTATTTTAAATAAATAAGGAGGAAAAGCAGGACATATCATAAACGTCGGTAAGCTATATTTCTCCAAATCATGTATTTGTTTAGTACATAATCTGTGAGGCTATTCATACACAAAGTTGGTTGAACAACACAGACCACGATGTCATTTGAAGAAATGGTTGAATATACGTAGAATATTTCTTCTCAGAAGACTTTAAAATACTTTCTTGTTGCACCTGCGTTGTGTTTTCATTGCAATTTTATTTGTCAACTTATAACAGTATGTGTGTGTGTATACCGCGTGAGGCACCTAAAAGTACCACCACAGCAAGTTTTGATAGCAGGTCCACGAGATCGTGTTAGTTCATAGCAAGCAGTCGTAGTGGTAAGAGCGAAGATTATGGTGTTCACAAACACAGAAATAGCGGACATGATCCTGATTTATGGGGAATGCCGAAAGAATGCCTCAGAAGCCTACCGTGTGTACGCAGAGAGATATCCGGACAGACGACAGCCATCTCGACGTCTGTTTGGTAAGTTATTTAATAAATTAAGAGACACCGGAAGTGTAACATTACGAGCACGTGTGCGGAACAAGCCAACTACAGGTGAGGCAGGTGCAACAAATGTTCTCGCCGCTGTTGCTGTGAATCCGCACATTTGCTCCCGTGAAATTTCCAGGGATGCTGGGATGAGTCAGCGAAGTGTATTGCGCATTCTGCACACACACAAGTTTCACCCATATCATATCTCCCTCCATCAGGAACTTCACGGGAATGATTTTGTGGACCGTGTTCGGTTGTGCACATGGATGTTACGACACGACAAACCCGATTTGTCACGTATTCTCTTCACTGACGAGGCAACTTTTACCAATCATGGAAATGTCAACCTAAGGAACATGCACTATTGGTCGGTGACAAATCCACATTGGCTTCGCCAAGTGGAACGCCAGCGCCCATGGAGTGTGAACGTGTGGTGTGGTATAGTGGGTTAACATCTCATTGGCCCTTTTTTATACAAGGGACACTGAATGCTGACCGATACATACAGTTTTTACAACATGAACTGCCTGTACTATTGGAGGACATACCACTTCAGACAAGGAGGGAAATGTGGTACCAACATGACGGGTGCCCAGCTCACAGTGCAAGACGCGCTACAGCATGTGTGGAAAATACATTTCCAAATCGTTGGATTGGACGTGGAGGGCCTGTCAAATGGCCGGCTCGTTCCCCAGATTTGACACCGTTAGACTTTTTCCTGTGAGGAAAGCTGAAGGACATTGTCTACCGGGATGTGCCAACAACTCCAGAGGATATGCAACACCGCATTACTGCGGCCTGTAGGGACATTTCCTACGAGATGCTACATTCTGTGCAACGATCTTTGCGTGGGCGCCTCGTTGCCTGTATCGCAGCTGACGGCCACCACTTTGAACACACACTTTGACAGGTTTTCGCTTCTTACGAAGTGGTTCTTCGACATACTGTCATGGTCATTTTCATTATGATGTAACACTGTCAAATACATGGTGCTGACGATGTCTACTGTATTTTTTCTTCCTTTAACACGTTCTGTCTTCATCTTGTCCAATGGCTTCCGACATCTCATACTTGTACATGCAGTGGTACTGACGGTCAAGTGGGCCACTTGTTAGTTTGTTTACATATTTTCACATGGCCATATCTTCATTCCTATGTGCAGTAGATGCATGAGACCAACGGCGTTGTGTTTCTCTGCGTGTGCTCTTTTATATTATGCATGTTATTGTATATCGTTCCATTTAAAAAAATATGACTTTGCCCCAGATGCCCCATTTGTCGATATTTTTCGACCCACCCCATACCTCCGATTTACGAGCCCCATTTGATATTATTGTTTCCCGCAAACCTCACATCGCTACTGTTTCTGGTTTCTTCGCTATTTCAGGTGGTACTTTTAGGTGCCTCACGCGGTATTACAACATAGGGCATCAAGTCATTATTTGTATTAATATTGTGTAACTACCCTGCGTGGTCGCCATTTACTAATAGACCCTGCTTGGTTGCCACTAACATATTATTAGACCGTGCGTGGTCGCTATACTCTTTTTGATTTAACATTTCAGTTGAGTAGAATGTCCCTGCAAGGCATGCGCTTTCAGATTTAAATCCAACTTGTTCTTTAAAGACGTTAATAATTGTCATTTACATTGTTATACCCATTGTTTAGTAATGCAGAGTCCTGCGTGACTCGTTATTAATTGTATTGTCTTAATGCACACAGTTTTTGTTATGGTAACATGTGCATCTAGTGATTTTTCCACTAGTGATTTCTCAATATCAAACCATGATAATTCTCAGGACGAAGTTTGAAACATGAAAACAAAAACCGAGTTGGCAACGCGTACTCTTAGTTAGGATTTTCGACGCCCATGCGCCATCGCGAGTATAAAGTCAGTGCAGCGAGGCCGAGAGCTCACCTCACTCCTCCCCGAGATGCCGAGGACGCAGCACCTCGGAATTCTTCCATCGCTGTGGTAGAACGGAGACTGTTCGATCCCGCACCCCCAAGCCATGGATCAGGGGAGTCGGAAGAAGAGATACCGAGAAGAGAGACCAGAAACAGATGATGAGGAGGAAGCAGATACCACCAGCGAGTCTGACGCTGAGAGCCTTCCCGGAACTCAGCAAAGAATTCCACCCGAGAAGACATTCAAACTTCCATGTATCACCATATACAATACGACCAGCCAGGGAATGGCATTTATGCTTAGTCCACTAGTCGGCGGAAGGTGTAACTTCCGCTACATCCGAGGGACCTGTCGAGTTAGTGTCACAAATCAGACGGACTTCACTACCATATGTGAATTCCTGAAGGAAAAAGGAATAGGATTCGCTTATGGTTCGTCTGCAGCAGCAAAAATGAAAGTTGTCATACGACACCTTCCAATGGATGTCACCCCTACCCACATCCAAGGGTATTTGACAAGCAGACTTGGATATACTGTCCACAGTGTGAGTCGACTAAATACGCTAGATCGCAGCCGGAAGAACCGAACTACAGAGGACCAGAGTTCCAGTACGACGAGACGACCCTTACCCCTCATGATGGTCGTCCTGCCCAACTGCACGAAATCTCGCGAGATTTTCAAACTAAGCAAGTTAGGTATCTTTGAGATAAGGGTGGAAAAATACCACTCTAAGCTAATTCTGCAATGCCACGCGTGCCAGAGGGTCGGGCACGGTCAGCGGCATTGCTTCGCCCCGCCCCGCTGCGTTAAGTGCGCGGGGGCTCACCGTTTTGCTGACTGCCCGGAAAAGAACCGGGACACACTTCCAAGATGCGTGAATTGCAACCAACAGCACTACGCTAGCTACAGAGGCTGCCCGCTATTCAAAAAGATAAAAGCAGAGAGGAAAAACACCCCATCTGACAGCAGACGCCGAGCTCCAACCCGGCCAATTCGACAGGAAGCACCGGCGACGTCACCAGCCACGGCTCCACGACCATCACCACCGCAGAGACCGGCCAATCAGCGGCCGCCACCAAGCAGGAGAGACCCTAGCACTCCGGCGCCTCAACCAGCTACCAGCCCAGCTGCTCCAAAACATTCGACAAGTCCTCAAGCGACCCTCCTGGACCTACTTCAGCAATTAGCTCAACCGGACATCCTGACAGGACTGATTACTCTACTCCAAGGGTTGCAGCAGATTCGGCAGGCGCCGGATCGTTCGACTCGGCATCGGGTACTCACCAACCTCGTCGATACTCTGGTACCATAGGTACCACGTAATGTCCTGTGCCGTCCTTTTGTATGTATGTTTGGGATTTTTTGGGAACATTAGCATATCACACCTCCTGCGACAGTTGCAGAGGGTAAATGTATATTTTGACTGTAACCCCTTTATTATTGTAAATAAAATTAGCGACACCTGTTAATGCGTCAAATGAGCAAGATGCAGGTTACATCAACTGCTGATGTCCTGACCCACTTAGGTAAAAAAAAAAAAAAAAAACCGAGAGCTCAGTTGGCTCCCTGATGTCAACTGGCAAACATCCAGTGAAAGCCGGAATCCCATCCAGAAGCCTAGCAGCAGCAATGCCAAGCCTAGCATAATGGTGATAAACTTAGCATAATTTAACCGTCTTTGGACCTAGCACCCCGTGTTTAGCATAACAGCCAAATCAAGCATAATCTTAGTCTGTGACATAATCTGCAACAGTCGGTAGATATTAAACTCAAAGCAAAGTGCTCTGAAGAAATAAAAGTAACTGCACATCTCTATTTCAGGAGTGGACATATTTTCAACCAACAAAATAGAGTAAACCAGCCCAGGAATCCCTTCTCCCACCAACGCCTTTCACGTCTTCCACATCTTCCTGCCATAAAATCGAAGAGGAGGGTTAGGGCGGCCCACCCTCAATAGTTTGTCCTTTCTCAGCACCGACACAAGGAGTGCCATTTGCGGTGCCTGTATTTTCGCAAGGAATGTTTAGTAGAAAGTTGGATTGACAAATAAACCTCATGTGTCACCATCCTTTGTCGGCAAATTTAGACCATCTTTGTCTTCAGCTTGTGTTCGGTTCGGTCGGAAGCCGTCTCCCGCGGCGAAAAAAGAGTTGTTCGTGTGCATGATTTTAATTCTTCGTGCGTTTGGGCGTGGTTTGAGTGTGTCTGTGAGTGTTTTTTTCCTGATTTTTAAATATTTTTTTTTTTTGTAAAATATATTTGGAACAATTTCGAAAAATGAGTATTAATAGCAAACGAAGTAACTGTGAAGCTCCCGAAAAAAAAGACCGTTGGGATTTAAACCAGAAATGGGAGTCGTATGCTCAGAAATATAGAAAGGAGTGGGAAAGAGGCGGGTTTTATTTGTTCGTTTGGTGAGTACCTTTTTCTTTTCCATTCCTTTTTTTTATTTTGAAATGTTGTTAGTTTACATAGAAATGCATTGTATGAGCATTTGAACGTTGTAAAAACTAGACACAACAGTGTGTGTGTCTAGCGGGGTGTTGTTGGAGATGGAAATGGATTAATACATCCTTCCATATAACGCAAAAAAATGCAGTAGTATATGAAAGATATTTGCGGATTATACACTGCCCCGCCCGTAATTGAAAGGTAACGACGCTTATACCGTGTCATGTCATCTTCCGTCTCCCCACCTGCTAGAAAAAAAATATGTGAAGTATTTTTACAAATTTACTGTGCCACATGCCCTAGTTCGACCCTTGGCAAGGTATGGACATGTAATTATGTTTTTTTTCCATCTTATAGTCCATAGACCATTTCATCAGTTCTTCATTCACCCTCATTGTCGTATAAACTTACTTCCAGAGACCCTAAGGCAAAAAAGCGACTTAAAATAAAAAGATCTTAGGGTCGGATACAATATAACATCTAAAAATAGTAATAAAATATATTGTTAATAATAATAATAATAATAATAATAATAGTAATACTGCCCTAGCACAATTGGGTGGCGTTCTAGAATAATTTCACAGTTCGAACAGCACTTTTCGTAGCTGAGGGGTTGGCAACGCTGCCTAGGAGCCATCCCTCAAGGAAGGAGAGCCTAGCAGCAACCCACCTACCTGGTCCAATCGCTTCGGCTGATAGGTACTCAGGTTCCACCTGCCCGGCTTGACTGGGAGTACCAGGACCTTCCTTCCCAACCTGCCATCTCTGCATAGGAGAGACCGGTTGGCCTGCCGATTCCCAGCTAACGCCGGGGGTGTCGCGGCACCCCTTGTTCTCTACCTAGCGCCCGCTTGTAGGAAGCATCAAACCGGGGGGTGCCGATTGGCTACGGCCAGTTTCCAGCTGAAGTTTGGGGTACCGCGTGCTTCCTACTTTCTTTTACAGGGGGAGACAGTGACGTCATCAGCGACCAAGGCCCTAAGTAAAAATAGGTCCCCATACTCCCCCTGGCGCCTCACTGCGAGGAATAAATTGGATGCTCCTGCCCTCCCTTGTCTCTTCGAGACCAGAAGCGGTGCAGTTATAAGCACGTGTGGGGTACAGGTAAATGCACGTGAGAGTTACAGGTAAAGACATGTGTAAGTGTGCTAACCTTTGTGTTGTGTTTATAATAAGCAAATATATATAAAGCTGGTGTAACCCAGTAAGCCCTGAAATATTTATTGGAGTCTGTGTTCAACGACTGTTAATAAGTTAGCACATATGGGTAAACTTTTGCTCCCTCTTAACTGAATTATCCAGATTGTTGAGTGCAGCCTGAATTGCTGCGTTTTGTGGGACTACGAAATGAAATGTCTTAATTGTAACCCTATTGAGATAATAAATAATAATTATATATAGTGTGCATACAGAATGTAGTATAAATTTTAACTATATACTATGAAATTTCTAAAAGAATAACAAGTTCAAAATATGCTTAAATTTCGGAATTTCGAGGATATTTCTAAATGTCAGTTGATTGTGCAGACTCAGGAGAGCGTTGTACAGTCTTTGTACCTTATAGTTTAAGCACACTAAACTACCAAAACATTTGATGTCCTGAAAATGGACTAATGACCAAACATTCGTATCACATTTTGACATAGTGGCACTCCCTTTTTTATTATGCTTAACTTGTAGACACCAGTGTATGTTAACTTAGGAATCCGAGTACAATGTATGGAAATCTTGCATTTGAAGAAAATGTTGCTACGACATTGGGAGAAAGAAAGGGGGTCTACTTTTACCGCTTTTTCACTACATTTTCCCGCTGCTTGTGAGCGTTTCACGATATTTGCTGAGACTCATGTTTATGATACAACAAATATTCGTTCTAGGACTTCCTGAAACACACTTAATAGCGTTTTGCGCCATTCCGATGTTCTTTCAGAGTCGTTGGTTGATGTTCCAAACGTCAAAGCTCACGTAGTAAAATTTGACAGCTCTTTACTTCCATAGGATAATCTGGGACATTTGCGACAACGGCACGTTCGTTACTTATGGCGTGGCAATGAAAGCATAGTTTTTTTCCATTCTTTGCGCCGGCAATAAAAAGACACTTACTGCCTGTACACTCAGTGCATATACACCAGGAGTACACACCAAAATATATTAAGCACCATTTAATGCCCCAATTTTTGTTGACAGCTCCTTTCTTTTCTTTTACCCTTTTCAGAGAGGCTTTGATGTGCGAAAGGTAAATCTACACACGACGACAGGGTTTGCAGGGAAATAAAATATTTTGTTGTCTTTTAGAAACATCCCTGATCTTTACGATACTGCACTTGACCAAGTAATGATTTTGTAGCCTATGTATCATAAATGCATAATTGGAGCTTTACTAATAAATACAAGCATATAATTGTCACTTTTTATGTCATGCATGATCGAAGTTTTTGACTTTATATTTACATGTACACACATGAGAACATTTCAATAAGTATTTTCATGATTCTATGTCCAGGGGTTTGAGCCGTAAAAGTATCAAACTACATCAAAAAAGAAAAGTATGACACCTTCTTTTCACCTTTACGGGTTGGATTTGGGAAAATCCCTTCTTAGTGGGTGCTTACACCATAGGAGTAAGACAACCCTAAACTTTCGAGTTTCTAGATTTATGTGTTTGGATTTGTGTGGATGGGTCGGTGAGTGAGGACAAATTCTTTCAAATAGCGGTATTAAGATTTGTAGTAATTTCAACAACTTTAATGATTACAGCTCAATTATTATCCTAAAAATTCGTCTTGAGGGTTTCTTGATGACGAATAGTGAAGAATGATTCTCGGAATATCACTCATGTGAGTTCTGGATAGCTTTTATTTTCAAGGGTCGAAGTGAAGTAGTGCCAGGTGATCAAGTAGGAGCCACGTTTCCATGTATTGAACTCTTATTTGTTTTGTACAATCCCTGACTTAGTAGAATGTCTACATTACAAACATGATTAGAGGTTGATACATTCATCCCTTGGGACTTTTCCTGGACCCCTTGAAGTCTGCATTTACCAAACTGGCAAGACAAAAGCGGCAATTTATGACATTTTTAACCCTTCCATGAATTTCTTTCTTACCGCCACCTAATTCGGAATACAGCTCTGATAGTGCATTGTATGTGTTTAGGGAGCGTAGAATACGCATTATTATTTTGGAACAGGCTCTCGTTATTCAATCTTGAATTGCTGGACTATGTAAATTCGGTTAAGTCTTTCATCTTGATTAAATGCACCAGACTGCAGATGTATGCGTCATGTGCTCGTATGGATAGGAATCTGGGGTTAACCAAAGATCCCCCTCCTTCAGAGATCGACCGCTTGTTAAGCTGTGTAAGCTCTAGTCCAAAGCGGATTAGGCGTAAATTATCACTTGGGTCAGCTAACTGCTCTAACGACCTTAATAATGAGATTAGAGCTCCGTGTTTGTGACAATGTGTGAATCTTGCCATGGTCATTAAATTGCATTTGTTTGAGAACAGCGTGTAGACTGTCTATGTTAATCGTGACAACCGAGTCAAGGGCGCATGCACTAGATGGACGAGTGTCAAAATAAGGATGATGGCTACAGGTGGAGAAGTTGTCAGCTGCTGACAGAAAATTGAAGTTTCGATCGGAGCAACTACGCCCCCGTGGAAAGAGGGAAATAATAACTGACCGAACATATTCGAACAAATACTGATATGAATCCCAAGGCGTAGTTCCCTCTACCAACTTGCCCCCCCCCCCCATCATCGTATTTAGATTCGTCCACCAGAACTACGTAAACTGTTGTAGAACTGTTTTACAGGAGTAAGAAATTCAAGAGCCTCCACAATAGCGTAATAGCTACGCTGTCGCATTGTAGTTACGGAGTCTCGGGTTTGGTCTTTCAGATCAGAGAGAAAAGAATGGAATAACAGGAAGGGGGGGGGGAGAGAGGGAGAGAGAGAGAGAGAAGAAAATAGAGCGTATGTGTGTGAGAGAAAAGGAATAAGTTTAAATGCACATGCAAAAAAGAACAAACAGACAATATAAATATAGAAACACTTGGGTTGGAAAGAGAAAAAGGAGATAAGCAACAAATAAAAGAGAGAGAGAGAGAGAGAGAGGTGGAAAGAGAAAGAGAGAAGGAACGAAAATGAAGATATAGAGGTGAAAAGAACAAGACAGAACAGAAGAAAAGAGAGAAACATGGTGGAGGTAAAGAGCAAAACAGCCAAAGAGAATATGGAGATTGGTAAACACTGATGGAGAAGGAAAGAAAAATTATTAAAGATATTAATAATAGTAGTGAAACAGAAATAGAACAGTAAGAGAGAGAAAGAAAGCCATAGAGAAGGACAGGGAACGTAGCACTATATTATATCACAGCAAATATTTATCACCCTATTACGTTTAACCTTGACAAAAAACATACCAACATCTCTCCAATATCACCGCCACGACCTTCCTCAAACGCTATCCCTTTGTGTTGTCGATGAAGTGTCAGCGCTGTCATCCGTGATGAAGACGAGCTCTATAGCTGTCAAGCGCCGTCTGCAGACGCTCCATCACGGCCAGGGAGGCAAAAACCGTTATTGTTCTCGTCACCTTCACTTCACGATCACCACTTACAGAGCGTTATTGACACGTCACAAAGCTCCGCGTCAAATTACTCGTAAACAATAAGCCTTTCGCTTCCTTGCTTGAACTTCCATATTGGCGTTGCGAAAGCTCGTCGAATGAGAAGGCGTTGATTGCCACCACGTTTTCTCTGTAGCACAGAAGAAATTTTTCCCGTATTTTTACTAGACTGTCACAAAAGTCATGCATTTCTTCATCTTCTCGACCAAGATTATATCAATTAAATGACGTTCTCGATACGAACCTTCCCAATACACCATTTTTATTCTGAATATATTCGACCATGATTTACAGATCATAGTTGCCATGAAAAATTACATTTTGTGAGAATATGAGAAAGTAATGAGGGAGATGAAAATGTGCGGAAATGTCAAGAATGACAGAAAAAAGACAGAGAACGACACACACACACAGATAGAGGGAGAGGGGGCTGAGGAAAAGAGAAAGGCAAGAAAGAGAGATTATAAACAAAGAAAGAATGGAAGAAGGATGGAGAATAAATAATTGAAGATAGATGGAGTATAAAGAAAGAGAGAGTATAAAGGAAGAACAGAGGGGGAGACTATAAAGAAAAAGAATGAGGAAGGAAATACAAAGAAAGCAAGAAGGAGGATAAAGAAAAAATAAAAAGGAGAGAATATAAAGAAAGAAACAGGGAGATAATTCAAAGAAAGAAAGAGGGAGTATAAAGAAAAAGGGAGATACAAAGAAAGAAAAAGAAAGGAAGAGTATAAAGAAAGAGGAGGGAGAAATACAAACAAAGACAGAGAGATTACAGAGAAAGAGGAAGAGAAAGGGGGTATAAAGAATGAGGGTGAGATACATAGAACGAAAAGAGGACTAAAAAGAAAGAGGAGAAAATACAAATAAAGAAATAATGAGTATAAAAATGAGAGGGAAAAAGAAAGAAAGAGAGACAGAATATAAGGAAAGAAAGAGGGAAATAATACAAAATAAAAAAGAGGAAATATGAAGAAAGAGAAAAGGAAACAAGAAGGAGAAACGAAAAGTGAAAAAGAAGGAAATAAGCACGAGAGGACCCAACACATTCAAGATCTCGGCCATTTTTTTGGAATTCATGTGATCAGTACCATGCTCCGACCATCTTGGCCACCCCTCCGAGCTTGCTCCCAGGTACCAATTTTCGTATGGGACGGATTGACTTCAGAGCCGCTTATATACAGGGAAGAAGGTGGGAATTCCGAAATTAGATCGCCCACTCCGAAGGACAAAGGTGGGAATTCCGAAATTAGATCGCCCACTCCGAAGGACAAAGGTGGGAATTCCGAAATTAGATCGCCCACTCCGGAAATCGAACCGCGTAAGAGTTAGGCGTCCGAAAAGAGTTCTAAATTGAACTGAACTCAACAAAATAAAAATAAACGTTCAGTATTACTATTACTTTCCATGTTTAGTACTAGTTATTTTTCAGATTTTCCTTCAAAGTTCAAGTATTTAAAAGTTTGGAGTCTGACTGTTGACGCTCTGTATATTTAAAGCTCAATTCCTATTCGTCGTTCCAGTTGTATTTTCCCCTTTAAGTAGACGATGTCGGCAATGACCAGCGGCTGCGTGTCAGTCCTTGGCTGACAGCGGCGCAGCTGGCGGGCGATCCTCGCGTCACGGCCGGCGGAGAACTTGTCCCAGCCACGTCGGCAGTAATGACAAGAAATTGCTCTCTTAATCGGGGAATCCCCTGCGGAGACAACCACTGCTATTCTCGACGGGACATTTCGCTGCTTAATTCAATAGGAAGGGAGAAAAATGGAGCGTTCTCCAGAGAAACGTCAGACGCTGGAAATTCTTCTTATGTGCTGCAGCATTCCTTCACTGCCAAGCACGTTTCAGAGCTGTGTTAATATATTAAACTTTTTTAGAGCACGTCTCAGAATGTGAGTAATGTGAACGTTTATTTTCTAACAAAAAAATTTAATTTTTGTTCACTACATAATATTGGGTGAAAATTACTCTTATGCAAAACTCATATACTTTTCCTAGTTATAATGTTGTACGTTCATATTGGCAAAAACTATAATTTTTGTTCACAAGGCAAACGTGGGTGAATATTACCTTTATGCAAAACTCATATCGTATTTATACTGCACGTTAAAATTTTGTACGCTTATTTTTGTACCAAAAAAAGGTAAAAATTACCATTATGCAAAATTCTAATTCTTTAGTTTTGGTTATTTTACGTAGCATTCCTCTCTGTTTAGGTTGATTCAGACAATGAGGATGAATGATGAAGCAGGTGACGAATCAAACTCGCATTAACACCGTACCAGTATTCGAACCGAGGACCAGTAGGTAAGTTGACCACTCAGCCACAGAGCCGGCGAAAGTTATATCGTTTCACTAATGTCAGCTATTGATATTTCAGAAATCACGGGAGCTAGAAAGATAAAAATCGATGAATTGATAGATCTATTAAATATCAAAATCAAGTAATCGATTAATATACGATAAGGGTTGGAGCATAAGTCATAGCAACTATTCTTTTATCGCTAGGATGCATGAGCGGCACAAAAATTCGAAAAACGGGAAGAGGATGCTTCATGGAATTGAACAATGCAGGTTATGTGTACAAGCGGTTGGAGGGAAATCTTTATTTAAAAGGTATCATTCTGCATGCGTGTATTAATCACAAGGCTACACTACCAGTACGAAAACGTATTCATAGTTTCACTAAGCCATTTTATTATAATTAGCAAGGACCTGTTCTATCATTTAGGAAGCCATCTTGAAACCGATGCTTCCAGGTTCGTCCGTTGGGAGTGTTCTTTCATCAATTTTATCTAATAATTCATTCTTTAGTTGGAGAAAAGCAACATAAAATTCAAATAAAATACAAATCTTTATGGGAAAAATTACTGCGATGTACGAATGTCAACAAACTCCCAGCATTCTCAACATTTAAGTGACCAGCTGGTGGCCGAAGGAGTTAAGCAATCGACTCTCGATCTGGCCACCGAAGTTTCTGTGTTCGAGCCTCGGCCTGGGCATGAGTGTTCTTTTTTAGTGCTCCTTAATCAATTTCCTCAAATCATCTTCGCGATTATCCAAAAGTAAAAGGAAAACGATGTTAAGTAAAATAAAATTGTGAGTGGCATTGCAACATACGAGACTGAAGATTGAAACTTTGAAATCAGAGGTCAGGGTCTATGACACTACCATTGGGGTGCTTTAACGGGAATTTCAATTGACAGTGAGACAGTGTTAGCCTAATTGTCGCAACTTCATGTTCCTTCTTGACAGAAACTATTAAGCACATAAAGCTGAAATTTTAACACAGTCTCTGAGTATTCGCTGTCACTTTAGCACACGATTTCCCATCATTGTGACGATATTTGTATTATTGAAAGAATGAAAGTAAACAATCTTCTTGTTATGTATAAATGCGAATAAAGAAATAAGTGTTGTGAGTTGGAGAAGGTTGCGTTAGGAATCCGAGACTGTCCTCGGGAGAAGGATAAGTGCGGCCCTATTTGTGACAAAGTTTTGAACGATTTATAAAGTGAAAAACATCTTTGCTAAGTGATTATTGATTAGTAGAGTAAGCAATTCACATTGCTTGAAGAGAGATAGGAATCTCAAATTATATTCCTTTCTTTTTTTAAACAAGGGTATTATGTTCATTATTTTAATGGTAATTCCTACATTTTTTTTTCTTTTTGAAGAGACATTGGAGGGTGCCAAGGCACGTGAGCACGTCTATGCTACCTGTAAATGTGAAGCACGAAAGAACCTCTCCTGGCAATGAAAAATTGTGCCCGGGGAACGTGCGTGAAGTTTATTCGAAGCCGATCACCGGGAAACGTCAAAACACCGTTAGAAGTTACAAATTGAGTTTCCAATCCTGTACTGCACAATCTTGTGACCTTAGTTCGATAATGACATTTTCCTTGAAATTCTTTTTTTCTCCCAGATTCCCACGCGTGCAAGGAAGTTCTGTGTTTGTCTCCTCCAGGGAGTGTACGTAGGCCTCTCGTTAACAAGTATTGGAAAAGAATAAAACGCTATCAATTGTGCTTTTTACGCCGAAGCAATTAGTGTTCAAACCTACTTTCCTTTCTTTTGCTTTCCACGGACGCTGTTTTCAAAGAATGGAAATTTATTTGAAGTTGAAACTTGGAGCGTAAGTTAATTAAAGTTCTCTCTTTCTCTCTCTCTCTCTCTCTCTCTCTCTCTCTCTCTACCTCTATCTATTTCCTCTGTCAATGAAGAATAAAGGAAAAAAGCAATTGGACTTCAATCATTTGAGGCATCTGCATAGAAAATGACGAACCTTTCTTGCAAGACCCTCCCACTCGTGCTGAAACTTTAAAAAAGTACAATTGGCACTACTTTACGTTGAAAAAGAAAACATGCCCTTCTTATAAAGTTCTTTCCATACATTGTATAGTGTCCTTAACATAATCAAAGGGAAAAAAACTCGAATTTCCAATCTAGTTTTTATTTAGTTTACTTGTCGTTCACGTAACCAATTAACCAACTTTTGACTGAGTTTGCTTCCAGTTTCACATAACGCACTGAGTGACATATTGATTTGTATTTGAATTTTTATTTCACGTCGCTTTTTCACACTTTTAGCCAATCGCGACGATGAGGGCGGGTAATAATTAGATGAAATTGACGAAGAGACACCCATGCCTAGGCCGGAACTCGAATCCGGGAAATTCGGTGGCGAGCTGGAAAATGGTCAACTTACAGCGCTGGGTCACCGAGCTGGCGACTAATTCAATTGGAGTACAGCAAGTATTTGAACCACTTTGTGCCTCAACTGAGATTTGAACCCGGGGCAGATTGATTACAATCCGACTGTATTAAACCTCTGCGATATCGAAGAGTACTTATATATAATCCACAGTGTAAAGCGAACATCAAGACGAACAACTTTTATTGGTAACGTTTTTATCGTTAGAAGTGAATGACCACAGAGTGGTACATATCGAGGATTGTCTTTTCTAAAATGATAATACGCGTAAATTATGAACCATCGACTGTCCTAAGGTATTCTTCTCAAATACGATTTGCAATAAATAATCATTCTACTTTTACTTTAAAATTACAGCAATTTCAATGTTACAAATAGTTTACGGGTTCACTTTCTACATATTTGATATTTTTGTCGAATGGTATTCATTTATACTTATTTTATATTGTTTTTTCCAGCCGTACACGGAATATTCTTTTATTTTTATAAATTTGAACGGTTTTCATAATGAGAAGAATCTTTCTAACTATAATCAAACGAACTCTATCCATGCCTAGTTCTCGTCGAATTGAATTGTGGTACAAACCCAACAAACATCTGGGACAGAATCAAAGAAGACCTAGCTTCTGGTTACTCACTCTCATATATTAATAGAACTTGGGATACAATAGATAGACTGAGGACAGGGGTGTTAAGATGAAAACTAAATTTAACAAGTGAAGTTAGAATAGCAAGGAGAAGTGCAGTGATTTTTGTTGTGATGAACTTCTAAACCCTGAACACTTATGGAATACAGAAACTTTGAACCTTGCAATATGAATGATTTAAAGCTACCCAAGCTGATATAGAAACTGTCCGTCTTTTTAACGTATATCGCTTGTAATCTATTTGTGGTCTGGACTCGGAAAGTCAATAAATAAATAAATTAAACTTTTACACATGGCATGCCTTAATACGTACAAAATCTTAACCTTATCTGAATAATTATTAGAAATCTAAATTATTTTTAATTGTTGGTTGTAGACTTTGTCTATGCACCAGTTATGACACATATTGTCAACCGTGTTCTCCACGGTAATCATCAATAATATGCATATCACAATGACGAATTATATTGTTGATGGTTTCCATGGGAACAGCATCTATGGAATTTTATGATGGGTAAATTTAATAGAATTCGACAAGTTTTACAAGTAAGTAATCGTCTATCGCTGTCGAATATACTGCTAGAATGTTTGATATGTGCCGAAACACAAGAAGATGGATTGTTTCGGCATGTGAGGGTTAAGAAAACATTTTTTGGATGCTCTAACTAAAATATCCTCATGCTTCGAGAATGGTACTGTTAGGATATATTTTTTCTATTAAAGTATGGGTGGCTCAGTCGGTAACGCGTCTGACTACCATGCTAAAGGTCCCGGGTTCGATCCCCGGCCGGTTCAAATCCGGGAACTTTTCTAACGGTGGAAGCGGCCCCGGCGCCTACCCAGCGTCGAATAACATGGGTACCTGGGGGAAACCCTGGGGGGTAAAGGCGGTCAGGGGCGTGATGCTGATCACATCACCCCCACTCACGACCGGATCAAGAAAGTGTGGGGCGTTACCCCCACACCCCCTATACGCCTTCATGGCGTGGTGCTAAGCACAGGGGAACACTTTACCTTTTTTTTTTTTTACCAGTATAATTAATTTATTCACTATCTATACTGTGAGCAAAGGCGTGATTTCAGTACTCTATCGGGGATGCAGGAATTTCACGCAAGAACTTTTCATTCCAATTAGACCTTTACAGTAACATTTCCAACAGTTTAGGAAATGTTACTGTAAAGGCCTTTTTAGGACTCTCTTTTTGTTTAGGACCTAATCACATGTAATCCATTTGAAACCTTTCTCATCTAAGCGAAGTACACTACTTGTAAACTTAGTAAGGCTGGGAACTTACCAATCCAAAACATACCTTACATTTCGAAAAGGAAAGAAAAGTTTGTGTAGCGAGGGGAGAGAGAGAACGAAAACAATGGAATGTTCCATTCTTGTCACATTGTGTGTAATTCAATTGTTAGTTCTGCAGGATTAAACGTGACTCGCACAAGAATAGAGACCATTCCATTTCCTCGTAATTGCAAATGACAGCGACTGATTGCAAAATTCATAGTGAAGGTTGCATTCGAATGTACAAGTGCATCAGTCCTTGTTTACAGTATGTGGCACTAATAGCACGGAATGCTCTATTGTGGTCGTGATATTACGGACTGTTTATTATACACGCCCCCGTCCCTAACAATATATTAAAATTCAATGTCTTTAGTATTGTATAACGTGGTAACTGATACACTAAATTTGCTGAAAGTTACTTTTGTAAATATACTCGTATCAGCGGAGTTGGTTGGCACAGCGCGCGCTACGACGTCAGAGTTCCAGGGTTCGAATCCCGTGATTGGCATGGGTGTTATTTGTTATTGTCTCTTCATCAATTTCTTCACTCATCCTCATATTCGCGATTAGCCAAAAGTGGCATAAAAGTGAAGTGAAATAAATCAAATCAATCAATCAACTGCAACGAAAATTAAAACTAGACTATTTCTCCAAGCTGTACAAATTTTAGTTCTGGGACCACCTTCATTCTAAAGAGTCATAGGCGTGCGCAGACCCTCTGATTGGGTGGGGGGGAGCCTTGATGAAAGTTCCGTCGGGAAAGAAAAATCTCACTCTTTTAGTTTTATGGCATTGATGGGTGTAAATGCGAGCGTGCGTGCGTGCGTGTGTGTGTGTGTGTGTGTGTGTGTGTGTGTGTGTGTGGGTGTGGGTGTGTGTGTGTGTGTGTGTGTGTGTATAACATATTATTTAAATACATTACATAATCAATTCATTCGCCCCATAACAAACCAACAGCAAAAATCATATAAATTGTCTCTCAAATGTGCGCGCTCCTTTTCCTCCAAACAGTTGTTCATGCGTAGATTTAAAGAATTGTTCATGCATTTAAGAGAAAACCGTTTAGCAGCAATATTTCTCTCCCTGGTAATTTACAATGCATTATGGACAACAAATTGCGAGCGAAGTGAGCAAGAAAATTTTCAGATCCAAATTTAAGCAAAATGAAAACAATATTGATTTAATATGGCGCAAAAATTTTCATGGAGAACCATGCCATTCTGTTTTACAATTTTTTCCATTTAGATCTTCGGCGTCCAGAAAATGACAAGACTACAAGAAAAGCAGACACTGCGAGCGAAGCGAGCAAGTAAGATTTTGCGAAATGTTTATAAAATTTGAAATCGAGGGGGCAATTCCAACTCTGTGCACCCCCATCCAGGAGCTCCTAGCCGTCTGAAGAAATTAATTCCATCTTCAGTACCCTTTTGTTCTGCTATTCTGCTAGTCTTGCTTTCCTTTACTTCCATGTTTGCCCCCCTAAAATTGATTTCCGTCCAAGGTTGGGGGCAATGCCGCTTGCCTCCTCTGTTTGTACCACCACCCCCTTCACCCGAAGTTTCTTTGAACTTGAAAATACTTCATTTTCTTTAAGAGTATACTATCGTTTAATAACGGCGATAAGTTCCTCTATCCTAAATTCTAGGTGAAAATATAAAAATATATAGGGGCATGGAAGTCTGAAAGGGGACAAGGATGCCCATATCTCCCTCTTACAAAACGAATGTCAACCTAAAAGTACATTTTCACAAGTATAATTTGATTTCAGTCATAATAGTGTACATTAATTATTATTATGGGGATGCAGGAATGCGATAATTTCAAAATCGAGAGGTATTTTGGGGGGGCAACACTATTATCGGGGTAATATTCCCCATGGTAAAATACCATGCTTGTCCCTTCGTGGATAAAATCTGAGGACGTCCATGATTAGGGGGGTCATTTGCCCCAACCCCTTGCCCCCCTGTGCGCATGCCTATGGAAATAGAATTAACATTTTCGTTAGATGGTTATTTTGCGATCATAACTACAGATAGTTGGTCAATTGATTAGTTCATCTATCAGAAAGATAGATAATTTTAGTTAAGTTTCTTTATTCTCTCCGTCATAGAGGAAGTAAATTTATCTCTCTCTCTCTCTCATGTGAGCTTTCTCACTCATATCAAACATGTACTTACTGAAACC